>NC_053166.1:24500709-24807375 GCF_016835505.1 Polypterus senegalus | reverse complement strand
CAGAAATACTTAGGTAATTTTGCAGCCAGTTATGCACATGATTACTCAAATCTTTTAGTTCCATTAAAACAGAATCCACATGTTTGTTTAAATCCTAATTCAGTTAAGCAGAACACACTGAACAGTTTCAAACAGTTAAGACAACTTAAAAAGTAGGAAACATCATACTTTAAAGTTCATTTTTCTCCATAGAAAAAATTTTGGCCAGGTGTTAAATTCTTAAAGATGACAGTTGCAGCATGGAGCATGCAAATTTGATAGTACAGATAGTTAGTTAGTGTGGTATTTATAATGTGTGGTACCGGAGAGATATTGGTGATCATAACGCAATAAACAGCAGTCATACAGGTTTCTTTTATTTCACACAAATAACTAAACCCAAATTCCGTGCATTTGTCTTAAGTTAAAAATTAAGAATATTTGAACACTGGCCTGCATAATTGTTTTGCTGCACCTTATTAGTGGGTCATGTTTTTTTTTCTCTGCTTTTTAAGGAAGTATGTCTGGTGAGGCAGTTGTGCAGACTGAATAACTACTGAATAGATTATTAATGTATTTGTATTGATTTCGTTTCATGTAGCTGTCAAATGAATGAAAAAAGCCTCTAAAGCACAGATGTCTAGAGCCGCATATAAAGTACTTTACTCTGAATTTATCATAGATTCCTAATAAATGGGGAAGTTGTCAGTAAGTGCGAATTGTAGTTTTTTGACTAATTTCTGGCTCCTTGTGCATATTGCAGGGACTCAACAGCCTCTTAGCCAATCATAATAAAGTTTTTTGCCCATAAACCCTATTCTGTATTTTGCATTATTCAACCCCCAATGTTTAATAAACCATCTTCACTAGAATGGAAGGAAAGTGAAGACAAAGAGCAACAGTTCTTCAGAGAATACACATATCATGTAAGAGAATGCATTTCAGAGAAAGATACTGTATACAGAAAATCCCAATGGGTAGTGTAGCATAAAAAATGAATTCATAGATACTATGAGTAATGCCTCTGACACATTCCACAACTTTTCCAGTGATTTTCAGTAATATCTTTCATTTACGTAATCTTAACGAATCACAGACAGTTAGTTAGGTTCTGTGCCCATGACAATCAGTTTTAAAGTGTGACATGATGCCTGGATGTAGATCAGCCATTTGCTCTCAAATTACTTCCTTCTCCCTTTTTGGCAGTTTGATCTGTCATTGGTTCCTGACCAGCACAAGTTCCTCATGGATGTGTCAAAATTACACCCACAAAGAGTGATGCTGTCAGTCACCACCATACAGCTCACTGTCCTAAAATGGGAAAAACCCCTGAAACCTACCCACCATTTCAAACCCTGTCATTAAATACGTGGAAGCCAAGTCACTGACGAGCAGCACTGGCAAATGACTGGCAATGTACAATATGTAGCACATAGGTATAATGTGGTCCTATGAAATTTATGTGGCAGGTGTACAAACCATCTTAATCTAGTTCTTTCACCTCTAATTTTTAGTTTTCGATTAGGTTTTGATGTCTTTCCTAGGTATGGCCTTTGCCTGATTTCTCACTGCATCTCATCTTCTGGTCTCTACACTTCCCCAGTGCTAAGTTATTCTTCCTAGCACTACAGATTTCTTTCTTCTTTGATAACAAAATCACTTGGCAAAAAACTTTAAAATAATATAGTTGAAGAAAAAAAATCACTTTTTTAAATGGAAATTTGTATTCATGAAACTTATGTATTCATTTTTTAACAAAATGATTTGGATTTATAAAAATATTTAAATGTACTAGCCATAGGAGAGACATAAATATGTTCACTTACATAGCACACACTGTACATATTTGTTTAGTCAGTGAAAAGTATATAAGTGATGGATATTTGCATACTTCCTTAAAGAGGGAATATTGAAGAAATAATAATAATAATTCTTTACATCTATGCTGCCCTTTCCATAGTTGGTGGTGAGCCACATCAGCCACCACTAATGTGTAGCATCCACATGGATGATGTGACGACAGCCATTTTTGCACCATTATGTTCACCACACATGAGCTGTTAGATGGTGAAGTGATGAGAGAGAGAGCCAAATAGAAACAGGGATGATTCAGGAGCCAGATTGACTAGGGTCATGGAGGGCAATTTAGTCTGGACATTTTATGAAAGATGCCCAGGGATCTTTTATGACCACAGAGATTCATGACCTTGGTTTTTCCCAGTGATCCCATCCTTGCCTTAAATTGTGGGTATAGGTTTCCGCATGTGTGAGAGTTGACAACAAAAATCTGAAAGAACAGTGCATGCAAGAAAGTCACAGGAAAAGAAGGAAACGGGGTGTTTTGGACCCCAAAAATCAGAGCAGTTGTTTATCTGTCCGTATAGAGTGTCTCATTTGTTGTACCACAACAGGATGGAAAAAAGAAAAACACAGGACAAGACTGTGACTGATTTCCCCATGTGTATACCCATCAATGATGTCAGGCTGCACGTCAGTTGGTTGTCGAATTGTGGTAAAATTTTGAAACTTTAGAACTTTGAAATTGTGTTGAAAATTTGTTTGGCATTTACTGTATGTAATCCATCATTCCCTGCAATTCCTAGTTGTGTGGTTTGATATTCTCTAGCAACCAGCTGGGCGTATCTAACACAAAATCATATACTGTTCTATGACTCTGGTCTATCCAGGTAGTTGGATTTCACATGGCCATACCACTCAAGTACCACCAATCACTTTGTTTTCACCTGCAGTATCTGTCTGTCTCACTCTGTCTCAGTGGAGCGGAGTGACAGCTCTGAGGCTAGAGATCTGCACTGGCAATTCAAAGGTTGTTGGTTCAAATCCTGCAAATGAAAGAAGTGATTCCACTCCATTGGGCCCTTGAGCAAGGCCCCATAACCTGCAATTGCTCCAGGGAAAACTTGGGAGTTGGTGGCAGGGTTGGCACCCCAGCCATCATAAAAAATTCCTCGCACTGTTCCATTCCATCGGAACCAGTGTGGTGCTGAGGTGTCACCTGTTGTGTGGCTGAACTCGGATCCTAATCACTGATCTTGGGTTTGTCATGTGGTTGGTGTGGCAATGTGCTCTATCAGCCAGCGCATGCTACTAACCACTCTCTCTCACTCGCTCTCTCTCTGGATTCTCCTTAACATTAACAATGGGTGGCCTTTAAAGTTTTCTACTCATAGTTATCAAGCTCTTTTTTAATGTTTTTGAATTGTCTTCATCCTTTCTTGCACATAAGGGCTCTAATTATCCTCTACTGCTTGCATTGGCTATTTACCAGTCAGGGTGTTCGCTACTTATTGACACATTTACAAGGCAAAAGACGCTGACCGAGAGGTGCGAAGGGATTTAGGCTTTGGTAATTCTAGTGTTAAGCAACCCCAGGGGTTTCTCGTGGGCCTATCACTTCCTCTTCTAACAGCTGTTTCTACTGCTGACAGGTCAGGTAATACATATGACAGTCTGTGACGTAATATTAGCTGCATAAGACGCACAGACATTTCCACCCACTTTTGGGGGAAAAAATGCATCTTATGGAGCGAAAAATACTGTATATAAAAGAAAATTACATTTTGTGATGTTTTGTCATTTTTGTCAATAGAATTCCTGTCTTTATTATCTTTTTTTGTATTTTATGCAGTTCTGTGATGTAAATGCTGTATGGACGTATTGTTTAAATTGGCACTGAAATACTGTAAATTCCTTAAATCCTATGAATACATACACAATTTCAATTGACAAATCTGGTTAATATTTTTCATCACATTTGCCTACTATGTTTGCAGACGTCTTCTGATGCATTTTTGCCATTTGTCATTAATGGTGGGGGATTTTCCAAGTAACAATAGTAAAACAGTAACCTTCTTAGGCTATGATAGTGCCTCTGCACTAATTTCATTGAAATAAAAAAGGGGTACAGATCATCACAATACTCCCCTTCCAATTATTAATTAAATTCAGCTTATCAGTATCTGAGAAATGAATAATGCTTTTGACATGCTTTGCATGTGGATTTAAGTTTATTAATTTATTATGAAAATAGCATGTTCATGTCTGTCGACATGTATCTTTTGGCAATGAACATGTATTTTGTTCTGATAATTTTAAATTCATATTTGCAAATGTTCCATCTTACCTTTTAAAAATAAATTATTCTAGTCTCCGTTGTTGGTCTACTTCAAATATAAGGCTTATCTCACAAGAACTGACCCAGTTTTTAAAGTCATACTACCATATAATAATCCAGGTATCATCATAACATCATTCAGTACAGTTAGCCCCACATAAATACATACATAAATATATACAAAAACATTTGATGCAAACTTTGTGAACATTCTAGACTCCAGACATGATAGTCCATGATTCAATGATGTATTGTCTTTGTTGAACGGGGTGGATGTGGATAGATCAAAAGGCAAATATTGCAAATGGAGGAAGTTAAGAAGACATCACTATCCCAAAGGCAAAAAAGGTTTGACTTCACCCTCCTCTGATGATCAGCTAGCCAGGGCAAAAGGATAGTCTTAAAAAAAAATACGCTGGTGGCCCCCTCACAAATCTTGTCCATGACGGCAGGGAATAAGTCGCTTGTACCTTTTCAGATCGGCATCGATAGAACATGTCTCTTTAATTCTTCCTTTAACTGCAAATGATGCCTGGATGTAGATCAGCCATTTGCTCTCAAATTACTTCCTTCTCCCTTTTTGGCAGTTTGATCTGTCATTGGTTCCTGACCAGCACAAGTTCCTCATGGATGTTTCAAAATTCCACCCACAAAGAGTGATGCTGTCAGTCACCACCATGCAGCTCACCTTCCTGATCTGTCATTGGGTCCTGACCAGAACAGTTCCTCACGGATGTTTCAAAATTCCACCCACAAAGAGTGATGCTGTCCGTCACCACCATGCAGCTCACTGTCCTAAAATGGGAAAAACCCCTGAAACCCTTCCACCATTCCAAACCCTGTAATTAAACACGTGGAAGCCAAGTCACTGACGAGCAGCACTGGCAAATGACTGGCAATGTACAATATGTAGCACATAGGTAATAATGTGGTCCTATGAAATTTATGTGGCAGGTGTACAAACCATCTTAATCTAGTTCTTTCACCTCTAATTTTTAGTTTTCGATTAGGTTTTGATGTCTTTCCTAGGTATGGCCTTTGCCAGATTTCTCACTGCATCTCATCTTCTGGTCTCTACACTTCCCCAGTGCTAAGTTATTCTTCTTAGCACTACAGATTTCTTTCTTCTTTGATAACAAAATCACTTGGCAAAAAACTTTAAAATAATATAGTTGAAGAAAAAAAATCACTTTTTTAAATGGAAATTTGTATTTATGAAACTTATGTGTTAATTTTTTAACAAAATGATTTGGATTTATAAAAATATTTAAATGTACTAGCCATAGGAGAGACATAAATATGTTTTACATGTTCACTTAAATAGCACACACTGAACATATTTATTTAGTCAGTGAAAAGTATATAAGTGATGGATATTTGCATACTTCCTTAAAGAGGGAATATTGAAGAAATAATAATAATAATTCTTTACATCTATGCTGCCCTTTCCATAGTTGGTGGTGAGCCACATCAACCACCACTAATGTGTAGAATCCACATGGATGATGCGACGACAGCCATTTTTGCACCATTATGTTCACCACACATGAGCTGTTAGATGGTGAAGTGATGAGAGAGAGAGCCAAATAGAAACAGGGATGATTCAGGAGCCAGATTGACTAGGGTCATGGAGGGCAATTTAGTCTGGACATTTTATGAAAGATGCCCAGGGATCTTTTATGACCACAGAGATTCATGACCTTGGTTTTACGTCTCAATTGAAGGAAGACGCACTTTTTGCAGCACAGTGTCCCCATCAGTGCACTGGTATCCATATTCAGACCACAGAGTAAGTGCTGTCTGCTGGCCTCACTGACACCTCTTCCAGGAGAAAGCCAAGCATTTCCTAGATGGTCTTCCATCCAAATACTGGCCAAGCCAGAACATGTTTTATTTTTCAGTTAATAAACAGAAACAGTAAGTTAATTAATTTGAGTACATGCACAAGAATCCGATAAATCAAGCAGTCTTTGATGGTCATGTGATTCTTTATAAACCCTACACTGAAATCCCCCAAAAGGCAAAAAAAAAAATCCCCCATTTCATTGTTACCTTGAGGGAATCTCCCTGTCGTTCACATATGAATTTTACAGTCTGAGCTGCACATTTTTTGTAAATTAAAAGTAAAGGAATGTTTATTTTCTAGCTTTTTAACCCAGAGTAAAATACAATGTTGCTTATATATTAAAATATGTACAGTATATTAAAAAATAGAAGTCCATAAGAAAAATTTAAAAGGGATACTAATTGTTAAACCACCCAAAAGTGGATAAAGATGTGTCATCTGTACCTAATAAAAGTAGAATTTCACAGTTTAAGATTTGTAAAAACATTGATGGTACTATGAAACATTTCTTTCCTGATGGAGGTGACACACCAAAACTAAAAGGTTGTGAACCCATGATTTAGAGTATCATTATGGATCTAATCTTCTAAATTGTGTTGAACACTTAGTAAATGTGTGCATCTACTAATTTAATTGTTTTTCTTTTTTTTAATTTTGCCCCCAATGCAAGTACTGTGCAAAGAAAATCTAATCGAATGTTATTAGTGTTGAACAAGTGGTACATAGCAAATAAAATCTTCAAATACATGTTTGTAGTCTGTGTGATGAGTTAAGCTGCAATTAGTTAATGACTGAAACATCACTACAACCTTGTTAAAGTGTCACTAGACCACAAACCATTGCCAAAAAAATACAGTGGAAACAAATAATTAAACCAGATCAGTCTGATTTAGTTCATTTCTGTTTGGCTGGTAACTGATATTTCAGTAGCATTTTTAACATATTACATTTTAAACACAGTAAGATGCAATTAATATCTCTGAGCTATTATGGTTTAGGTTAATAATAAAAGAATATGCTCTTAATTTTGTTTTACACTTCAACCTTTGGATCTTTTTTAATAAGCATTGTCTCATAGGGTTTATGGAAACATGTACCAGAAGTTTTCCAAAATTTTGTCATCACTGTGAGCTAGTTTCAGTCATACTTATGAAGCATGAGAATATGACAAACAAAATTACGCTTTGTTACAGGAAGTGCTTATTGAACCACGCTGGTCCCATAGAGATATTTACAGTTACCCAAACTGCCTGTGTTTGGACTATAGGAGGAAATGATAACACAGCGGAAAACTTGTGTATTCACTAGAGAACATAATACTGCTGAAAGGCTCTTTAGGTTTGTTCTACTAATTAGACGCAAGCATTTTAAATGTTATTTTGGTTATTCTAATATGAAAATAGCATATGTTGGAGTACTTATAGAAAATCATAGCCTTGTGTCCTCTTGGATTTAAAAAAAATATACAGTATATTAATTTCGTTATTGGTATCTTGTCATTAAAATATAACATTTGCACAAAGGGAAACTGGCATACTTGTAGGGTGTAGGGGCAGCTGTTTGCATCTATATATAGAATTGCAAGTTAGTATAATGCAGCTGAACTTTGCTGCTTAATTGGAAAAGCAAGATGCAATAAAATTAATTAACAAAATAAAATGGAAATTAATATACCCCTTTTTTGTTTTAAAATTCACAATTATTGGCTTTTTTTCTTTAGCACCTCCCTGAATTTGGGATTTTTTTAAGTATTCTTTTGAAGTATTATTGTTTTGTATTTATTTTATTAAGCTGCGTTCATGTGCTATCAGACAGACAGGTTATATGAGTTTCTGAGTTTGGAATTTTGACATAAGTACTTTAGGAAGTTGGGGTTCGAGTAAGACATTTCAGATAAAACAACGATGCCCGTTTTCTGAGTTGTAACATATAGTAAGGTACCTTTCACCAGTCAGTTCTATAAAATAAAAAAAATAAAACCTGGTAACCCAGAAGTGACATTTTGATGCCTGAAGCACATTTGGAGCAATGAAGTTCAAATTAAATATGTTTTAGTTTTCTATTTTAAAGAAAAAATACATCAATCCATCCTTTCATTTTCTAGACCTGCTATATTCTAAGCAGAGTCATGGGGAAGATGGAGCCCATCCCAGCAGGCATAGGGTGCAAGCTAGGAATGATCTGTGGACAGGGGTGCCACATCATCTTATGGTGAGAACACACACGCATGGACCAGTTCAGTATTGCCAATCCAGCTAACCTACATGACTTTGGACGGTAGGAGTAAACCAACAGGTTAACATTAATTTCATTTTTAGCTGGCCAAGCAGCAATTCAGGAGACCTTGGGCCACATGTATTAACAGTGTTTACACAGGAAAATGTTGCATATGCCTGTTTCCATGGTTACTTTGAGATGTATAAAAACTAAACTCGGCTTAAAGCCACGCACATTTTCATGGCAGCCTCAGACATTTTTTGGTTGGTTTTGCAAACTGGTAGCACCCAGTGTCAAAGCAGTGCTACTGTTTCTATGTTGTTTCCGTGCTTTTTCATATTCGTATTCATGACACAGGCCTTATCAAATACACTGAAATTAATTGCATATCGTTTACAAATTAATTTCACTTAATTGTAATCATTCTATAACAATATAATGGTGTATGGAATGGACAATCTGTTTCAACTACCATGGCTGCTTTAGCGTTGTTAGAACACATCACAAATGGAAGAATTAAAAGAGAGTACATATTTATAAATGATGATGACTGACTTCTTCTAAGTTGATTTCGATTTTCAAGAGCTCTCCTCTTGGAGCTGTGTGCTGAACTGGTGTTAGATTTACAAAAGCAGGCTTTAAGTAATTCTGCTGTACCTGTTCCTTTGAAAATTCTGTCTACTCTCAATGTGATCTTGCTGACCGATCGGGTATTTCACAGTCATCACTGAGTTGCACTATGCCAGCTGTATAGGATTGAATTATCTGCTTGTCATCCAGGTATATACGATTTCCTTACACTGTGGCTAAACTGGGAAAATCAAAGCCCAATTTGCAGCAATGTCTGGTTTTCCAGATGTAATCGCAGCGGTCAACTGCACGCACATTGCTATTGCAAAGCCAGGGATGAATCACCAAAATAATGAGCTGGCATTACGTCAACTATAGCAGGAGAGCCTATTAAAACAGCAACTCTGCACAGTCTCGGGTGATTTTTCCACATAGTGTAGCAAAAGGCAAGCAGTCCTTTTAAAGACAGCGAGTCACCTCAAAGAACCATGTAAAGAGCAGAGAATCTATTCGTTGTGGTGTTCGGCACGGATACAACACTGTAAAGGTGCCTTCAGAGACTGAATTTGCTTATGTAAATAAAAAGAATTTCCACAATATTATTTTGCTGCTCTATAGTTCACTGAAAATGTGTTGCATTGTGCAAGCATGTAGAGTGCTGCATAATGTAGCACACATTTGTGGTTTACCAGTACCTGAAGAGATCCGGTATAATGAATCTGTCGCTGACCCACAAAATGATCAGCCATATCAGACAGCGTTACAACTATGTTTGAATGTAAGTAGCAGAATGTAAAAAAAGGTGCAGCATTGATTTTTTTTTTAACCAGTTCATTTAATTTGTGGTCAATATCACATAGTACAACCCTTATATTCCTTAATTCATTGGCCACATCTCTTACAGCATCCACTATTGCATTTTGTGACTCCAGAACAGCGTCCATCAGCACACAGCCACATAGTCGCCCAGTGGTTTCTGATGCAGAGGTGTGTGTACAGCCAGTGTCAGATGATGTGCTTGGCACAGCAGTACCATCACCACATGGATTTGTGTTCTTGGCACAGGGGGTCAGCTTATGTAATATTGTCTGAAACAGAATGAACAGACGGTGGGCCATGACTTGCTTTTCACATCAACTTTGATATGACGTTTTTTTTTTTTTTTTTTAATTCAGGCACTATGCGACTTTCTGAACTTGAACTTTTGAATGTCTCCATCACATTGTATCACTCGTCCAACTTCTTTTTGTTGCTTGTATCACTCCTTAAGCCAAAAAATAGTACGTTTTTCCTTGCCTCCACTTCACATTGTCTTTTAACAAAGCACTGAACAGAAGGGGCTATTTGTATTGATTTACATATTCAAATATGCAGAATTCTAGGAGGAGTCAGGGTGAAGCTATAGGTGTGTGCCTATGGATTAAATTTCACGTTCATTGGGATTTATAAAGTGGAAGCGTGTGGAAACTGGCATACGCAGTTTTATGTATCTGGATTTTTTTTGTATTTTTTTTTGTGCGTACGCATATTTCCAGTTTTGTCCGTATGCCATGTTTTAGTGTGAATTCTAAGCAACACATTATACATGAGGCCCATTGTGTTTCTCCCAAATATCCAACCATAAACTCACACAACAGCACTGTAGTGGGAAAATGAAATGTCACACGTTACTGCTCTGAAAACTCTGATAGCAGGTGAACATAGCATCACTCTTCACACCATTTTGTTTTCAAGAGTAGTGCCATTCTGCAATTTTGTGGCTTCGTCGGTGCCATATTGTTTATAGTTATGATGCTGTTTCCATGTGATATCACGTAGGCATGATCAATGATGTCTTAATGCAAATGCTATTTATGATGGTGGTGGAGAGCACATGACATCAAAGGTTTTGGATTGGCTTCTTTAAAAAACAAGTCAGTATACAAACTTCTAATTTTATTTTTTTGCTTTGAGTATCTGTATTTCATGACTTCTCCTGCCTTTCTGATTTTTTGCCTGCCCCGACTATGTTTCAGGCTTCTCCTTTAAAGTGCTAACCTTCCCTGATCTTGTTTTTCTTTACTCGCTCTGTCCTCACGTGTTGATGTGCTGTAGACAAATCATAACAACTTCATGACTACGGTACTTTCTGTATCTGCTTTACACTATGATTGAAATCTTGCAAAGTTATTGTTAAGAGCACACAACCAATGAAAAGTTACAGTTGACTTGGTGAACTTTAGGTGCTTCAAAAGAGTTGTGCTTTTAAAATATATTAAACATGCCTCATTAATGTAGTGCAGTTGTAGAAGAAAGATACAAGTTGCATATCTACCCAAGAGTATTATTGTATATTTTTATCGTCACAATTCTGACAGTTAGTTTAATGTGATTTCTTTTGAATACTATTAAGCAAATTATTGTAGTAAATTTCACTTTTTCTTATGGGTGTTTCTGTGTCAAATCTAGTTATTATGTTTCATCATGTCATTGCCACTAATTAGAGTGATTTAATACTAATTTTCCAATATGGTCTTACTAGAGGCATTTGGTATTAATTTTCCCATATGGCATTGCAGTGATTTCTGTGCTGATTAGATACAGTATTGTACAGTACTTACTCTCCATTCAGGCAATTGGGTGAAATACCCAAGTAAGAAGAGGTAGTTAATGTAAGGCTGCAGTCCACGGTTATATTTTGGAAGGCTTATAAATAAAGTTAGAATATTTAGATAGCATAAGTCCTTTTGCATTCCATGTGATGCTTAGTTCATATATTTACTTGCTGGGTCATCTTCCTTCTGAAGTTGAAATAGAAACAAAATACATTTAGTAGAATGCTGAAATGAATAAGTTTCTAAATCATCAGTGTAATGTACCATATTGTCACTTTTATTTTATCTCTTCGGGCTACTGTGCAATTTGTGGTTGTTTCTGAGTAACAAGCCTATAGTGTAATATTGTGGATTCCCAAACTTCCCTTTCTGTCTGCTGTTTATCTTTTAACCATGTGTCATATACAATGTTCTCCTTAATTAATACATTGAAAATCATACTGTTGCATTTTCTTGTTCCATTGGATAATCCAGTATAAATATCAGAGTTTCTATGTGATGCATCTTGATGGAAAAAAATATAAACCAACAGAGTCGTTTATCAATGATATGATGCTACTTAGCCTGAAAGAGCCTTGCTAATTTAAAGCTGTTTGACTTGAATGCACAAGACAACAATTCCCACCTTGTCCTTCACAGTTTGCAATGAGTAAAAATCTGAAAGGATATGTATAGTATAATTAATACAAATTAGAATACTGACAGTCATAAAAGTTGCTTTTAGTCTATTACATGTTTGATAAAAGTGTTGGTTCAACCGCTATATGGTTAGACTAAAGCTTTATCCAGTGGGATTAAGAGGTTTAAAATTATTACTAGAACCAAGTGCGTTACTGCTTTATTGCTATTTTGTCTCAGTTATTTTAAAAGGATCACCTGTGTTCAAACTGTAAGGCAAAATGACTAAATTATGTTATTATGATGTGCAAATATTGTCATAAAAACCTGCTTACCCAGTGCAGCATGAAGCACAGAGTGCTCTTATATTGAAACATCCACATTCATTAGTGTGCTGCATGTCGCGTAAAAACAGATAAAATGTGCACAATTCCCTCGGAAGACATCCCATCTGAAATTCAGACCATGTTCCAGGTGTTGGGAACCAGCTGTGCAGTAGAGACAACCTTACAGTGAATGACCTTTCTTTCCTTGTGTCTATTGAAATTGCTGCAAAGAAGTGTTTGAAACCTTTCATGTGTTATTGCAGGTTTTGACACTGAATGTTGTCTGGTGTTCTCTTGCCCTTGAAAACAAATACACATATTTGGTGCTTCCATAAAATTATTGTTGGGGCAATAATGGTATGTCATTAGTTCTTTAGAATTGTTCAAAAGTCATGCCACAAGTAGAAAACGGTCAACTTCAAACTATGCCTGATGACAATTTTAGTCAGTAATACAAAGAAACTCTTCAGTCACATAAAATAGTTAATACTTGAATGCATGTTTCTAAGTATGATAACGTACTCAGAATTCTGCAGCCTGGTTTCAAAAAGGGTCTAGTTTGGCCATGATACACTTCTGCATACTTGTTACCAAGGCTGGTTAACTTCTCAAAAGATGCACTGGTGGCAGGAATGCAGAGGTTCATTTACTTGTTTGGTTGATGACTTTATTCAACGTGACCTACAACATCTGAGATACATTTGGTGATATTTCTGTTTGTTTTGCCAGTTGGAGCATAGACAGGCAAAATAACTTACTCATAGTTGCATAGCATTAACTAAAGTCCAAAGCCTTAATCACTGCACCGCACTGCCAGTTATTTTTGTGTTTTTTGAACCAGAGATTGATAGGTCTGCCATTCTGGCACAGTTGGCTGACAAAGTGTAAATAAATATGCACATTAATGTCACGTCATATTGCTACAATTAGAGAAAATATAATAATGCTCACGAAGAAGCAAAAAAAGAAAAATAAGAAGAAAAAAACAAGTGGAATTCACAGGAATACTCCACCCAATTTTTTTTTTATGTTACTTAACCCATTTCTCTTTGTGAATAAATACAGTATATTAAATACCAAATGTCGTTAGTAGTGATGGCCAAAAAAATATAATCTTATGTTTTATGTAGAATGGAGGACTTTATTACATAAACATTTATTACATTTGCAATATTATATTTGTATTACTATTATATTATAAAGTTTAATAGGAATTGTACTTGAAGTATTACATATTGATTTAATTCTTATTCATAAGTTTATTATTGCTTCCATTCTGCAAAATTAAAATGTTCTTAAAAATGTTCAGTTGAACCTAATAGTTAGCCTCAAGCAAAAAAACATATATACTCTTTTGAAAAAAGTTTTATACTCTTTTTAAAGCTTGTTCTACTGAAATTATAAGAAGAAAGCCTATTTTGTGACATATATTATTACCTTCCAAAATTCAAATTGTACATTAATGTACATTTTATTGCATATTTCCCAGCCTCAGTTAGAGGTTACACTATTAACATGTTGACTGCCACAGGGACAATAGGCAATAGGTCATGACTCCGTTGTAAAATTACAGTGTTAGTTTAATATATTAATAAATGCATTTTGTTATTGAACAAATCTCACAATAAAAATGCATTTTTCCAAAAAAAAAATGTAGTTCGCTCATGGAACAGACAACTCTTGTATTTAGATGACTGTGTAAATAAATATGCACATTGTTGTCATGTCATATTGCTATAATTACAGAAAATATAATAATTGCTCATGGAGAAAGCAAAAAAAAAAAGAAAAAGGAAAAAAAAAGCAAAGCGAAATTCCCAAGTTCACTTTTATTTGTTGTTTAACTGAATTGTGGGAAAATGAGTAATTTTAAGTGCATAAATGAAATAATGAAAATAATCTGCCACAGTTAAATATGATCTCCATAATTTACACTCCACCATGGCTAAAATGTATACCACTGATTTTGAGAAATTGTTTTTTTTTCTCTAATATTCACTCTTGAAGCTTATCATTGAATTATTGTTTGATTTTGACTATATTCTTTCTTTTCCAGCATTCAAAACCTTAAAATGCAGGGTATTTGATCCTTGATCCAACTCCTTAATTCACTGTACAGATAAAAGTATTAGTCTGATCTACAATCTAAACTCATTAGTGGAATAAAAAATATATTTAGCAGCATGACTTTTATATAGATATGGTCTGGGCAAGTCTTGTGAAAGACATGCCAGACACTTTCAGTTTGTTTTTTTTTTTTATTAGCGATCAAGCGGCTGGTGCATGTGTAGACTTTACAAAATTACTGAAGGTTTTGCAGTTTTCTCTCATGTCTGAAACTAGGTCAGGTAGCAGGATTGTGAATCCTTTAAGCATAAGAACTTCTAATGCCATTGCATCTTATTTGTACCACCTTGATTATTGTTTTTTGTATTATTATCACACAGATTTTTTCCCAGCTGTTTGTAACTTAAGTATGCTGAAAATTCACTGAGTTGCTTTTGATCAATTTTATCCTCCACAGGAAGCTGCTTCTGAGTTAATTGAGTAACAGCAATGTGCTTAGAGGCCTCTGGTCTGCTAGTCACTGTAGTCTTACACAGGATATTACCCTGATCAGTGCAGGGCACTGTTTGTAGCATGTCATCTTTGATTTACTAGACTCCTTGTTTTTGATCTGGCAGCACAACATGTTAGGAGCCAGGCTATATTTATTTCAGGGACAACTGTGATAAGCCTATGGACTTAACATTCTCTACCTGTGTTAAAAGCTAGAATTAACCAGACAGGATGCTAAATATTGCACTCTTAAAGACAGATGAATGTCCCTAACTGCAAAACCTTAGTTATGTCTTTTAATAGCATCTTGACTTATTTTGTTAATTATTATGTGAAATGCTAAAGGCACCTGTAGAATAACTTAGCTATTAAATATTAAATTTAATTGTCATTTACAATGGGTTATACATCACCAAAACAAGCAAAAAAAAAAAGCTTTGGTATTTCAGAATGAAACTTGGCAAACATGGGAAAGGTTTGCATAAATATATCCTACAACTTGCTTAATCTACAGTATATCTGGGTCACTAGAGGCTGGAGTCTACCCTTGGAAGCACTGGATGCAAGAGAGGAAGCAACTCCAGTTTTCATTCATTTTTGATAGATAGGGCAGATTAACCAGTTTAGTCTGTGTTTATTGACTCAATGTTGCTGTTTTTAAAATGATTTTTAGAAATATGTGTTAGTTTTAGGTACTGATTCATTTTAATACCTAAAAATAACTTAGTGGGTGGGGGTGTGTGTGATTCAGATATTTTACTTGGTCATTGTCCGTGTGGAGTCTGTTTACTCTCCCTGTTTCTGCATGTTCTTTTTTTTTCCATATTCCCAGGTTAAGCAGATTAAGTTAATTGGCAATTCCAAATTTGCCATGTTCGAGTGAACCCTGTTGCCTTGTTCAGGATGGTTTTCTGTGTGGTGCCCAGTACTGCTAGTAAAGGCTACAGTCCCTTTTCACCCTGAATGGGATTGAAAGGGTTTGAATTTTTTTATTATAAATTTTAGGTATTAATGTTTTATCACCTTATTTAATGATGTCTGTAAAAATCTACTTTATCCATTTAGATGCTTCTTATACTAGTGGTCTGCTCAAAACACTTGTGATGCACACAATGAATGATTAAAACATTGCAGGGCATAATTGAGCAATGTAAAAAAACATAAAATGAGGGAAGTGTAGTTTGACCGGATATCTGTTTTTAATTAATTAGTAAGAATTTTGAGCATAATCATGTGAGCAATGGGAAGAACTCATAAAATCTTTCCAAAGTGGTTTAAATCTGGGTTAAACCATGACTCACACGATTTTGTAACAAAAACTTATGTGCAATCTTGGAAAAAGGTCAATATATGCTGCATGACCTAGTGACTTTTGTTTATTAAGTATAACCCCCAAACTTGCTTGGACAATCCACATTCTTGATAAAACGTCTTATCCTGCTCATTGTAGACAAGGTTTATTAACAGTTGTTATAGTTTGGGTAGCGGGTTATTTTGGATAAAAATATCAGAAAGAAAGAAAAAGCACATTAATACACTGTGTAATGGCACAGTGAGATGCAAACAGTTAAAAACGAAATAGATTTTGAGGTATGTGAAGACATTTTTTTCCTTTCTTTTCTTTGATAACCTAATTGGATCAGTTAATCTGTAGTCACATAGCTAATGTGTACAGAGATTTTTTAGGTAAAGTGGATGTACTCTTCTAGGTAAGGTAGTTATTTAAGGTAAAGAAGATATTAGTTTTGAGGTAGGGTAGTTATACTCACTTTTGCAGCGAGAGGTTACATTTTGAATAGCATGTGCAAGAAAGAATTTCCCTATACATAGTTCTATAAACTTACATAGTAGAGCAATGATTCTTGTCATTATAATCTATCCACTTTTTTTGTGCAGAAATGAATAATACAGTAACTTCATGTATACATCAATATAAAAAAATCAGTAACAACCGAAGAAGTTTATAGTTGATTTCTAATACAATAAAAATAAATAATTAACTAGTGCATGGTGTTTTTACATCTTGCAGTCTGTGGGAGTCATACATATTTAAAAATAAACGGGACATACCCTGTCCAAGGATGCATTTAATTATTATTCCTGTTGTAGGTTCTATTTATCTGTTATTATGCTGTATATGTGTAGGACAATGAAGAAAATACATGTAAATCTATTGTAGAATCTCCTTTTAAAACAAGGAGAAAGCAAAACATGACAATCAGAAATTACCAGTGATGCTTAAACTAGAAGTTATTCAAGTAAATACCATTGCATTTAGACAGCAAAAGGTAAAAAAGCAAGCTACATGTCTGTGTTATTGGATGTCAGTTGCATCCAGTAGTACAAAATAAAAACAAATGAATTACCTAGGCCCCAAAGGTTTTAAAAGAAATATGAAATTTCAGTCAAACCTTTTACCACACAATACAAGATTTCTCAATGACATACAGATTTCAACATCAACTTATTTCCAAATGAAGCAAGATAAAATGTCATGTGCAGCATATAATAGTGTTGTCAAATTTATCCAGAAATAGTGCCCCAATGCTTAATCAGTCAAGATGGGTTTCAATTAAAACATGTCCAACATCAGACATTTCAATAGAAACCACTTTACCACATGATCTACACAGGATTTTGTTGACTTCCTTTATCTTTTTAAAATACATCCAGCCAGAACACATTTACTCTTTAATTTACTTTCTCTTCTTAAACTCCGTTAGATGCAATTAAGCTTATAAAGGAATACATGGTTTTAGACAATTTTCCTCAGTTTTACTCTACCTGACTTTTTGATATTTTAAGCATTTAAGCAAAATAATGTACTGTACTGTAGCCCCTTCCATAAGTCTGAAGTGCATTAAGCAGGTTTGACTATGTTATGTAGTCCTCTATAAATCAGGTTGTTCTGTACCAGCTTTGCTGAAACATAACGCTGCTTTATTAATTAATTAACTAATGTAAGCATACTTTGATAATTATTGTTCAGATAGCAAGAAAAATTAAATGCAAAGCTTAAAAATGGCGAGCTCAACCTCGTATCTTAAAAGTAGAGGGAAAGTTCACTCACTGCTATGTAAATGAAACCACAGAAGCATTGCTGGCACTTAACCACATAAGAAAATTCAAATCATGCAATCAAAAATCTGAATTATTGCTTCTAGTTGCTATGCAAAACAGTAGCTGTTCTATTAGCATTTAAAGTAACATTGTCTTGTACTGTGTTTACCTGTGAAATAGACATGGAAACATTAAGGAGCTTATTTTATTGTTCATTTTATTATTTATAAAATTTTTCTGTATTTTAACAGCATTTTAAATTTTGCTATATGTATCTACGTTTTTCCTAACTTTATCATTTTTTCTCCACCACAGCAATCTGTTTTTCATTTTCCTAAGATTGCATCTGTCTTTTGGGACAGAAAAGGGGTTTTGTTGGTGGAATTCATGGCCAAAGGGACCACCATCAATGCTGAAACATATTGTGAGACCCTAAAAAAATTGAAAAAAAAGATTAAAGACAAAAGGAGGGGAATGCTGACTCGTGGTGTGTCCCTCCTTCATGACAACGCCAGACCCCATACCGCTCATGTGATTCAGGACCTGCTTGTGTCCTTTGAATGGGATATTGTTACCCACCCACCCCTCCTATTCCCCGGACCTTGCGCCCTTAGATTTTCACCTTTTCACCAAACTGAAAGAATTCTTGGGTGGGAAACGTTTTTCCAACGATGAGGAGGTGAAGGAGACAGTGGAGAAGTGGCTTTTGGAGGTGGAGCGGAGCGTATTCGAGGGTATAAAAAAGCTGGTGCCCAGGCTGAAGAAGTGCATCGAAGTTGACGGCGATTATGTTGAGAAATAAACACATATTTTGGAACATACCCTGTAAATTTGGTTGAAATATATTCATTTTTTGATTTTTAACAGCTATTGTAACCTTTTTTTCTGGATATCCCTCATACCTACACAATAAGTATAACAATGATAATAAATGAACAATAAAACAGCAGAGAACCCGTGGATTAAATAAAAAGGCTGCTTCATTGGCGAAGCAAGGAAAGGAATGAACACACTGTAGAAGAATGGCCTTATACGGGCAGGCAGTCAATTACATGGGAGGTGTGCTGAGTAGCGCAGCAGCCTTACTTATGAATATGCTAAGCACAGTCCTTCACCCACGAATATATTTTACACCTTTGGAGAACCGCCAATGCCTCTTAAACATCTTAGATTCACAGGTGACGATTTGAGTAGTGGACACTTTGATGTTTATGAATATTTAAACTCTCAAAAGCTGGAGGTGAAGCTATCGATGAAACCGGTTGTATGCTTACAACACTTGACAGATGCCCAATGTCACTTCAACACAAGTCCTGGAAATACTAACGTCATTGAAACAAACCATGAAACTCAAACCGATTATGACAGCAGCAATCCAAGCTGTGAGATTTGTGACAATATTGCTTTTCACATGGCCAACTGTACATTGCATGCTCAAGAGTAAGCTCAGTGCACAGCTTGGTCATATTACAACCAGAGGGCTGTCCTGACAATGTGGCATACAAAGAGATCCTTAACAAATAATTATTCGTATATTTTCCCTCAGTTTAAAAAGGTTTAATTTCGTTCTTAATAAAAATTTTAAGGCAGTACTTCGCCGCTGCGAAGTGTGGGTATTTTGCTATATATATATATATATATATATATATATATATATGACAGCAACACTCATAACAGTGACAAAACAATTACATTGACAATCATGTTACATTATTTTCAAAATGTTTCCCTTTCTTTTTCATTACTTCTTTAACACACTACTTCTCCGCTGTGAAGCGCGGGTATTTTGCTAGTCTATACTAATAAAAGGCAAAGCCCTCACTGACTCACTCACTGACTGACTCACTCATCACTAATTCTCCAACTTCCCGTGTAGGTAGAAGCAGGGCTGTGGAGTCGGAGTCGGAGACAATTTTGGGTACCTGGAGTCGGAGTCGGAAAAAAGTTAACTGACTCCGACTCCTACTAAATTTAAATGGGAATTAAAAAAGTAAGTTGAAATGTCCCAATTCACAAACAGTCATAATGAACTACTTCTCTGCTGTAAGAATAAAGCCCAATGCATGCAGTTCATAATGTTACCACAAAACGAACATGTCAAGTAACCATGAAGCATGCTTTTCATTGACTGTATGCGTCACTATATGGGATGTAATGCACAGGTAAGGTGTGGTACCGCTTTCCATTGTGTCATGTTCCACTGTTACAGGGAACTGAACCTAGCCTAAAGCCCACTGATTTTAGATTGCATTTAAAGGGAACCCGAGGTCAGAGGAATATGGAAGCTGCCATATTTATTTCCTTTCCTTTAACTATAACTGTATTCCAAGTTTAATATAGGTTTCCCAGATATTGTTTTTAGTTTATATAGTTAAGCTTATTTTTTTTGTTTTAAAAGTTAAAACTACCAAAGAATGTGGTTTGTATTTTTGAACCAATACATTTCCTGTTCCTGATTTTTATGCCTGCTATTACTATCCAGACACTTGTTTAAAAAAAATAAATAAACAAAACCTTATTTTCATTGTGTTTGTCTTTAATCTGGCATTATAGTAGAGTGTTGGCTTCCTAGCCAGTAGTTCTGTGGTGAAATGACATGTATGTTGCCTTCCTTTCCTTCAATGGATGTAGAAAATACATTAGCATAGTATATACATACAGAGGAGTCGGAGTCGGAAGATTTAGAAACTGAGGAGTCGGAGTCGGAGCATTTATCTACTGACTCCACAGCCCTGGGTAGAAGGCTGAAATTTCGCAGGCTTATTCCTTACAGCTTACTTACAAAAGTTAAGCAGGTTTCATTTCAAAATTCTACACGTAGCGGTCATAACGGTCGATAACAGTTGACAACATCCGCCATGTTGAACTTTCTTATTTATGGTCCCATCTTCACAAAATTTGGTAGGCGGCTTCCCTGCTCTAACCGAAACCGATGTACGTACTTATTTTGATGGTATGATGCCACTGTCGGCCGCCATATTGAACTTCCCATGCAGGTAGAAGGCTGACCACATCTTCACGAAATTTGGTAGGTGGCTTCCCTGCGCTAACCAAAACTGATGTACGTACTTATTTCGGTGGTATGACGCCACTGTCGGCCACCGTATTGAACTTTCCAACGTCACTAATTCTCCAACTTCCCGTGCATGTAGAAGGCTGACCCCATCTTCACGAAATTTTTATTAGGTGGCTTCCCTGCGCTAACCAAAACCGATGTACGTACTTATTTCGGTGGTATGACACCACTGTTGGCCGCCATATTGAACTTTCCAATGTCACTAATTCTCCAACTTCCTGTGTAGGTAGAAGGCTGAAATTTGGCAGGCTCATTCCTTTCAGGTTACTTACAAAAGTTAAGCAGTTTTCATTTCGAAATTCTATGCGTAACGGTCATAACGGTTGACAACATCTGCCATGTTTAACTTTCTTATTTATGGCCCCTTCTTCATGAAATTTGATAGGTGGCTTCCCTGCGCTAACAAAACCAATGTACGTACTTATTTCAGTGGTATGATGTCACTGTCGGCCGCCATATTGAAGTTTCCAATGTCACTAATTCTCCAACTTCCCGTATAGGTAGAAGGCTGAAATTTGGCAGGCTCATTCCTTACAGCTTACTTACAAAAGTTAAGCAGGTTTCATTTTGAAATTCTATGCGTAACGGTCATAACAGTCGACAATGTCCGCCATGTTGAACTTTCTTATTTGTGGCTCCATCTTCACAAAATTTGGTAGGCGGCTTCCCTGCGCTAACCGAAACCAATGTAATGATACTTATTTCGGTGGTGTGATGCCACTGTCGCCCGCCATATTGAACTTTTCAACGGTCTTTGTTACTTATGGGCCCATCTTCAAGAAATTTGGTACACAGGTTCCCAATGCTAACTGAATCCTACTTACGTACATATATATATATGTCCATAGCCTGCAGCTCGGTCACCGTGTGAGGCGACGTTGGGTCCCCCATCCCAATGCCTCCCACGTTGTTTGCTGCCTGCCTATATAAGGCCGTCCGTCGCTCCAGTCAATACATTCCCTTCCTTGCTTCGCCACGGAATTCACGTCTCCCTGCTGATAACTACAGCCTTTTTATTTAATCCACGGCTTCTCCGCTGTTTTATTGTTCATTTATTACGATTATAGTTATTGTGTAGGTATTTTAGAGTCAGATGAGGTGGCTTGGGCATCTGATCAGAATGCCTCCTGGACGCCACCCTGGTGAGGTGTTCCGGGCACGTCCAACTGAGAGGAGGCCCCGGGGAAGACCCAGGACACGTTGGAGGGACTATGTCTCCCAGCTGGCCTGGGAACGCCTTGGGATTCTCCCGGAAGAGCTGGAAGAAGTGGCCGGGGAGAGGGAAGTCTGGGCCTCTCTGCTTAAGCTGCTGCCCCCGCGACCCGACCCCGGATAAGCGGCAGAGGATGGATTTATGGATATTTTAGACTTAGTTTACATTGTTCAGGTACCCATTTCCTTTATCATTCCAACCATACCCCCATTAACATGTCTATCGAGGTGATCACCATCGATCAAAGAACTGTCATTTACCGAGTGGTTTCCATGCCCGGAGATGGCACCTACCTTTTCCATTCTCTTTATTACATATTGCATGGCCATATCAGGCTCATTCTTGATATGCGGAGAAATATTGTGTCTTATGTATTGAATGACTGGGACAGGTTCAAGGTGTGGACTGATGACGGTACAGGAGATAATTAAACTACGCAGGAGCACTATAAGAGTGAAATGCTTAAGCCCTTTACCTATGGATCTGCATGTGAGTTGATGGCTGCCGCTGAATTGTTCGGTTGTCGCTTTCAAGTGTACTGAAATGGCCAAATATTTTACATTTTTTGACAACCGCCTATGCCTCTTAAACATCTTAGATTCACAGGTGACGATTTCAGTAGTGGACACTTTGATGTTTATGAATGTTTAAACTCTGAAAAGCTAGATGTGAAGTTATCGCTGAAACCGGTTGTATACTTACAATGCTAAACAGATGCTGAATGTCTCTTCAACACAAGTCCTACAAATACTGTTGTAATTGAAACAAACCATGAAACTCAAACCGATTATGACAGCAGCAATCCAAGCTGTGAGATTTGAAACAAGATTACTGTTCACATAGCCAACTGTACGTTGCATGCTCAAGAGTAAGCTCAGCGCACAGCTTGGTCATATTACAACCAGAGGGCCGAAATGACAATGTGGTATACAAAGACATCCTTAACAAATAATTATTGGTATATTTTCCCTCAGTTTAAAAAGGTTTAATTTTCTTCTTAATAAAACTTTTAAGTCAGTACTTCGCCGCTGCGAATCGCAGGTGTTTTGCTATTCTATATATATATATATATATATATATATATATATATATATATATATAAAATTCACTAAGGGCACGCAAGACGGAGAGCCCCGCCCTCCAACTCTAACAGAGCCCTGCCCACCAACTGTAAGACCATGGGATACACACGACAGGGCCAGGCCCGCCAACTCACAGAGCCCCGCCCACCAACTCTAAAACCATGGGATACGCTCGACAGCGCCCCTCCCACCAACTCTAACCCACCTCCCGTGTCATGGGATATGCATGACAGAGCCCCACCCACCAACTGTAACCCTCCTCCGCGTCCACCTTCGCTCTCGAGGCATGTGCACTCCTTGCTCACGTGCCCGCACTCAACAACTCACCAAACACAGCCTCAGTCTCTTTCGTCTGTGCTACAGTCCAAATGAACCTCTGAGCCACGTTGACTTTTCATTGTTCTTTTCGGTTGCGGCTGCTTTTCTATATATATAATCGACCAAGTCGCCCGACCATGGGGTAGGCACGACAGAGCCCCGACCACCCACTCTAACCCTCCACCAGCGTCATGGGGATCGCACGACAGAGCCCCGCCCACCAACTCTCACCCTCCTCCCGCGTCCACCCTCGCTCTCGAGGCCTGCCCATTGCTTGCTCATGTGCCCGCCCCCAACACCTCACCAAACATGTTTACACGCTGCATACAGCGATTCCTATCTGTGACAAACATGCTTCTTCTTAGATGGTCCTGCAGGAACAGGGAAAACCTTTGTTTACAAAACCCTGATTCATACCAACAGAGCTAGGAAGCTAGGACCATCGTCCTGCTTCCACCACAAAATGGGTCCCGCCCACACGCAGCTGACACGGCATTTCTCGCCAAGCATCTACAGTACGCTTACAAAATAAAGCAAACTCTACATGCAGCGAAAATTTACTTCTCCAGCTAGATTCCATGCTCAGAACCATCAAACCCTTCGCAAAATCATACAAACACATGCATTAAATTGCTCAGTCCAATCCAACAGCATCTGTACAAATGCTTTTCGAGGAAAACCTTAGGCAGGATTTACGACGTTACAATGCCCCGACATGTCACACCAATGTTGCAGCGATTTTTGTCGGAGAAGATGGCGAACAGCCTACCGATAGGGATATTTGCATCTGTCCCATAGGCAACTCCTGTAAACAGATTTCCATGCTCAATATGAATTGTGATCCTATGGTTTACCCACTTTTATTCCTTTATGGAGACATTGGCTGGCACAAAAGATTTTCAACCTGTTCCCGATTAAAAAAAAAAACACCAAGCGAAGAAGGCTTACTCAATGCCAATTTTACGCATACAGATTAGCAATGAGAAATATATTTAATATTTTGCACTCCAGCTGCGAACTATTCCAACAGTGTGGCTTCACCTAAATTGGGTTAGGGAAAGAGGCCTTAATTTAGGAGTGTGCTAGACCGCCCAATACAGACAGTAACTTCTGATTTAATGACCTCTTGGACACAGCCATCAGCAGTGTGTCTGTCTCTGACTGTTCCTATGAAGTCAGCAAACAGATTGGGAGAACGTGGGTGGTCATGAGGTCGCTGGAAAGGGGAGTTTGGCGCTCCCTTTGTAATTATTTGTTTCTTATGTATTACTATTACAGTATTAATGTTCAATAACTTCTTAATTTCTTCTTAATAATTAACTTCTTTTGCCTTAATTTTAATTAACTTGGCTCAGATCCCTTAATTGTTTCTTTTTCCTTATTTAGCAACTCGGCAATAATGAGGCACAAAATGAGCTGCCACATGACCAGTTAACCACAGTATCTGAAAATAAAGAATGGTGAAAGTCTCAATAAGGTTGATCTGCTCAGGTCACAGTAACATCTTGATGGTGTTCTTAGAAAAAACAGAACATCAATATCTTTTGAAATGTCTACTGTGGCAGAACGAGGGCATGAACAACCCATGGAATTAACGTGTTTAATTATCAGCAATAATCGGCTTCTAAATAGGAAACTGGTTGGAGTGAAACTGGTTAAAGTTTGAAACACAAAGTCAGCTGCAAATCACTTCACATCTCATTTCTGTTTGGCTGTCATTTAATGAAGAGAAGAATCAATTTAGAGGACTGAATCCTAAAAACCAGGGCCAATAAAATGAATGGAATAAGAGTTAATTATCAGTGAAAACTGGTCACTGATTAGAAAAAGGGTTAGAACCTGCAGCCACTGTGGTCCTCAAGGATCAGAGTTGGACATGAGGAGTAGATCTTTCTTAGTATTTTTGTAGGGATAGCCTTTGGCAATATATAACATATTGAATTCAAGGAGACACAGATAAAAGGTATAATAAGCTTCATTAAATATGTAAATTATGCAGAAATACAGCTACCTTCTTTGTACTGGGCTACAGAGTAGGTAGCAGTGGTAGATACAAAAGCCTCTTTCAGATATGGAACCCTGCATTAACGTATCAGTAATTTACTAATATTTCCTTATTCCCCAATATTGTGTTGCCCAAGGTCAATATTCCTTGTGAAAGGGCGGGGTAGGGACAATCCAGGTTTAGAGCTATACATGGAGGAGCAAACAATAGGGATGCACAAACCCCTATGTTTCTTCATGCCGGTCCCAAGCCTGGATAAATGGTGGGGGTACGTCAGGAAGGGCATCCAAAGTAAAATTTTGCCAAATCAATATGCGGACAACAATACAAATTTCCATACCGGATCGGTTGAGCCCCAGGGTAACAATGACCGCCACCAGGGTGCTGGCGGAAATTGGGCTACTGTTGCCCGAAGAAGAAGCAGCAGAAGAGGGGGGAGACGTGTCTGGAGGCAGGAAGAGAGGAGAAAGGTAAAGAGAGTGGACCTGAGGGTAGGAACTTTGAATGTTGGCAGTATGACTGGTAAGGGGAGAGAGCAGATATGATGAAGAGAAGGAAGGGTAATATATTGTGTGTGCAAGAGACTAAATGGAAGGGGAGTAAGGCCAGGTGGATCGGAGGTGGATTCAAATTGTTCTATCATGGTGTGGTTAGGAGGAGAAATGGAGTAGGGGTTATTCTGAAGGAACAGTATGTCAAGAGTGTTTTGGAGTTGAAAAGATTGTCAGACAGAGTAATGATTATGAAGCTGGAAATTGGAGATGTGATGATGAATGTTGTTAGTGCATATGGCCCCGCAAGTTGGGTGTGCAGTGGATGAGAAAGACGATTTTTGGAGTGAGTTGGATGAAGTGATGGAACAGTGTAACCAAGGGACAGAAACTGGTGATTGAAGCAGATTTCAATGGACATGTTGGTGAAGGGAACAGAGGCGACGAAAAGGTGATGAGTAAGTCTGGTGTCAAGGAGAGGAATGAACAAGGTCAGAGGATAGTGGATTTTGCGAAAACGGTGGACATGGCTGTGGTAAATATGTATTTTAAGAAGAAGGAGAAACATAGGTTTAAGTACAGGAGTGGAGGAAGATGCACACAGGTAGATTACATCCTATGCAGAAGAGTCAATCTGAAGGAGATTGAAGACTGCAAAGTGGTGGCAGGGGAAAGTGTAGTTAAGCAGCATAGGATGGTGGTCTGTAGGATGATGTTGGAGATTAAGAAGAGGAAGAGAGTAAGGGCAGAGCCAAGGATCAAATGGTGGAAGTTGAAAAAGGAAGACTGCAAAGTTGAGTTTAGGGAGAAGGTGAGACAGGAACTGGGTGGCAGTGAAGAGTTACATGATAATTGAGAAACTACAGCAGATGTGGTAACGGTGACAGCAAGAAGGGTGCTTGGCGTGAGATTTGGACAGAGGAAGGAGGAAAAGGAAACCTGATGGTGTAATGGGGAAGTACTGGAGAGTATACAGAGGAAGAGGATGGCAAAGAAGAAGTGGGATAGTCAGAGAGATGCAGAAAATAGACAAGGGTACAAGGAGATAAGGCGCAAGGTGAAGAGAGAGGTGGCAAAGGCTAAAGAAAAGATGTATAATGAGTTGTACGAGAGGTTGGACACTAAGTAGGGGAGAAAAGGACCTGTAGCAGAGGGACTGAGCTGGAAATGATTAGGTCAATGATTAGGGCAATAAAGGATAAAGATGGAAATGTATTCACAAGCGAGGAGAGTGTGTTGAGCAGATGGAAAGAGTAATTTGAGGGACTGATGAACGAAGAGAACGAGAGAGAGAAGAGGTTGGATGATGTGGAGATATTGAATCAGGAAGTGCAACGGATTAGCAAGGAGGAAGTAAGGACAGCTATGAAGAGGATGAAGAATGGAAAAGCCGTTGGTCCAGATGGCATACCTGTGGAAACATGGAGGTGTTTAGGAGAGATGGCAGTGGAATTTTTAAGCAGATTGTTTAATGAAATCTTGGAAAGTGAGAGGATGCCTGAGTAGTGGAGAAGAAATGTACTGGTGCCGATATTTAAGAATAAGGGGTATGTGCAGAACTGTAGTAACTACAGAGGGATAAAATTGATAAGCCACAGCATGAAGTTATGGGAAAGAGTAGTGGAAGCTAGGTTAAGAAGTGAGGTGGTGATTAGTGTGCAGCAGTTTGGTTTCATGCCAAGAAAGAGCACCACAGATGCAATGTTTTTGTCTGAGGGTGTTAATGGAGAAGTATAGAGCCCAGAAGCAGTTGCATTGCATCTTTGTTGACCTGGAGAAAGCATATGATGGTGCCTCGAGAGGAGTTGTGGTATTGTATGAGGAAGTCAGTAGTGGTAGAGAAGTATGTAAGAGTTGTACAGGATATGTACGAGGGAAGTGTTACTGTGGTGAGGTCTGTGGTTGGAGTGACAGATGCATTCAAGGTGGAGGTTGGATTATATCAGGGATCAGCTCTGAGACCTTTCTTATTTCCAATGGTGATGGACAGGTTGATAGACGAGATTAGACAGGAGTCCCTGTGGACTATGATGTTTGATGATGACATAGTGATCTGTAGCAATAGTAGGGAGCAGGTTGAGGATACCCCAGAGAGGTGGAGAAATGCTTTAGAGAGGAGAGGAGTGAAGATGATCTGCTGTGGCAACCCCTAACGGGAGCAGCCGAAAGAAGAACAAACAATAATGGAAACCCGGCTAAATAACAAAGATGGGCATGAGTGTAACATGGAGGGATACACATTTTTTTAGGAAGGAAAGACAACAGAAAAGGATGTTGGGTTGTCAAACAGAATTTAAATGCAAGCCCTCTTCATTTGGATGATGCTCCATCTTAGTGGGGACATGTGGCTTCACCTAGATTGGGTTAGGGAAAGAGGCCTTATTTTAGGAGTGTGCTAGACCGCCCAATACAGACAGTAATTTCAACTCACCTTTTAGTAATATTTAAAAGGCAAGATTACAGGGGGACTTTAACTTTCTGAATTTTAACTGGGATAACCTTTCAAATGGTGGAGCACAAGAGCAGGAATTTTTTAGAATCAATTGACTGTTTTTAGCATAGCACCAATGTGGGGTGAAGCCTGTTTGGATTTAGTATTTTGTAATAATCAGGATAAAAGTGCTGATGTAGAGGTGATTGAACCACTAGGATCAAGTGACCATAATATAATACAATTCTCAGTAATTTGTAAGAGTATGAATGCAAAGACTAAAATTGTTAAGTTTAAAATATGGCAGATTTTGAGCAAATGAAGTAAAGTCTAAGGATGACAGACTGGGATAAGCTGTTAAGTGTGAAGTGTGGTTTAAAAATGTTTTACATGTAATGCAGGATAGGTACATACCTAAATTTGAAATTGATAGGAAATAAAAAAAAAAAAAACTCCACAGTGGGTTAATGAAGAATTAAAAAAGCAGCTGCAAAGGGAGAAAAAGCTGTATAAGGCGTTCAAGACTAATATCTCCAAAGTGAATCGTGGGGCATATGAGAACATGAAGGCAACCATTAAGAGGGGTATTAGGGAGGCTAAAAGACAATTGAAGAGGATTATAGCAGATAGGATGAAAGACAACCCTAAGAATTTAGTATTTTAGTAGCAAAAGAACAGTCAAGGAGGAGGTGAAGTGCATCAGAAAAGCGGAATTAAAGATGAAGACAGTGAAAAAATGGACGCTCTTACCTTGCATTTTTCTGAGGTCTTCACAAGTGAGGATGTGGATAACTGTTAAATGGGACTGCTAAGGAGGTTCGGAGTGATCAAATCACCAGGACCAAATAATATTTACATTAGAGTTCTTGAGGAGGCTAGCGAGTACATATATAAACCCTTGACCCACATTTTTTAGGAAGTCACTGTGCACTGGGGAGATTCCGAAGGACTGGAAAATGGCAAATATTATCTCATTATTTAAAAAGGGTGATTAGGCAGATCCAAGCAAGTATAGGCCAGGAAGCTAAATGTGCATCACAGCAAAATGAATAGAAGGAATTAAGGATAATATTGAGTAGCACATGTATTGTACATGAGTTTTTCTGAACAGTCAGCATGGGTTCAGAAGAGTGAGGTCTTGTTTTACTAACATGCTGGAATTTAATCAGGAAGCAATAAAATGATATGATCAAGGTGGAGAATATGATATTATTTATCTTGACATTTCCGAAAGCATTTGATAAGGTGCCACATGAGAGGTTGGGCATCCAACTAATAGAAGTGGGAGATCAGGGTGATGTTAGTAGATGGGTGCAGAATTGGCTCAGACTAAGGAAGCAGTGAGTGATGTTGTGAAGAAGCTTATCAGAATTGGCCGATGTCAAGAGTGGCATTCCACAGGGGTCAGGGCTAGGGCTACTGTTATTTTTACTATACTCGGCAAAAAAAGAAACGTTCCTTTTTCCAGGACTGTGTATTTCAACAATAATGTTTTAAAAATCCAAATAACTTTACAGATCTTCATTGTAAAGGGTTTAAACAATGTTTTCCATGCATGTTCAATTAACCATAATCAATTAATTAACATGCATCTGTGGAATGGTCGTTAAGACCTTAACAGCTTACAGAAAGTAGGCATTTAAGGTCACAGTTTTAAAAATGCAGGACACTAAAGAGACTTGTCTACCGACTGTGAAAAACACCCAAAGAAAGATGCCCAGGGTCCCTGCTCATCTGCGTGAACGTGCATTAGGCATGCTGCAGGGAGGCATGAGGACTGCTGATGTGGCTAGGGCAATAAATTGCCATGTCCGCACTGTGAGACGCCAGAGACAGGAAGGACAGCTGATCATCCTCGCAGTGGAAGAGCGCGGATCTCAATCCCATTGAGCACGTCTGGGACCTGTTGGATCGCAGGGTGAGGGCTAGGGCCATTCCCCCCAGAAATGTCCAGGAACTTGCAGCTGCCTTGGTGGAAGAGTGGGGTAGCATCTCACAGCAAGAACTGACCAATCTGGTCCAGTCCATGAGGAGGAGATGCACTGCAGTACTTCAAGCAGCTGGTGGCCACACCAGGTACTGACTTTTGATTTTGAGACTCCCTTCATTCAGGGACACATTGTGAAAGATTTTTAGTTTATGTCTTATGGTGTTGACTCTTTTAGTGTTCATACAAATATTTACACATTAAGTTTACTGAAAGTAAAAACAGTTGAAAGTCAGAGGACGTTTCTTTTTTTGTTGAGTATATATATATATATATATATATATATATATATATATATATACATGATTTGGATAGGAATAAAAGTAAGAAGCTGGTTAAGTTTACAAAGGATACCAAGATAGGTGGGTTGGCAGGTAATTTGGAATCTGTTAAATCATTACAGAAGGACTTGGACAGCATACAGGCCTGGGCAGATCTGCGACCTGGTTAGGTCTTATCTGGAGTACTATGGGCAGTTTTGGTCTCCAGGCTACAAAAAGGATATAGCAGTGCTAGAAAAGGTCCAGACAAGAACAACTAGGCTTATTTCAGGTCTGCAGTGGATTAATATGAGGAAAGATTTAAAGAGCAGAGCCTTTTAGTTTAAGCAAAAGAATATTAAGTTGTGACATTATTGAAGTGTTTAAAATTATGAAGGGGATTAGTACAGTGGATCGAGACTGTTATTTAAAAATAAATTTATCAAAAACATGGGGACACAGTTGGACTATCATTAAGGAAAAATTTTGCACAAACATCAGGAGGTGTTTCTTTACACAGAGAATCATAGACACTTGGAATAAGCTACAAAGTTGTGTGGTGGACTGTTAAGACTTTAGGAACTTTCAAAACTAGACTTGATATATTTTTAGAAGAATTAAGTGGATAGGACTGCTGAGCTTTTTTGGGCTGAATGACCTGTTCTCATCTACATTTTTCCAATGTTGTAATGTTCCTCACACCTTACAGTTCCAGAGGAGAAAATATAAATCCTTAAAGATGCACTTAAGGTCTTTCAACAAACAGGTTTTTTTTTTTTAATCAGTAAGTAACAATGGCCCAGTTCATTGTTTATTATTTAATTTTATATTGACGATGAAAGCCTCATTGTAGACAGAAACAATGCTCTGGTTAGGGAACAGATGAGTAACAGAGCTAAATAACAACCAGCAGGTTTTACTTTTATAGAAAGTAACAAATTATAGCACATGGCCTCTGTTTTAAAATGTTTGTTGCCACTTTACTACTCTTTTCCCTTTGTTAGTAGTAAACAGTGGTATTAAAGCAGATGGCACATCATGTAGTTTTCATCTGCAACAGTTTCCTTGTTGATTCTAATGGAAACTACCTTCATTATCTTAGAAAAAGAACAGTTTCAAGACACTTTTAAAAATATATAATCTTGCCATAAAAATAACACCTGAGAAATAAATCGGACTAGTCTTATAAGGTTTTCCAAGTCATTTGCTGGTTTCTTTGCTTGGTACATTGGCAGAACAACATACATTTGACTGTTATTGTATTTAGTCTCTTTTCCAAATGTCACGATTTTTGTTGTACCGGCTCCTCCTAGTTTTGCTCCCATGATCTAGTCCTTAGAGTCAGTTCTTATCATGTGTTCTAAATTCCTCTGACCCGTATTGTTGTAACATATAGTATCGTGGCTATATCATAAAGCCAATTAATATGCTACATTACAGTACCAGTGGCTGTACAAATGTTTTCAGACAGTGGTGAGTTCAGCTGCAATCATTCTGTGTCTTTATTTCCTTTTTCTATTCTTGCATTGGTTGACATCATGAAATATTGGACAGGTAAACTTCTTTTCTGTTTGTGTGGTCCAAAGAACCCACTTTCCTCTTTTCCTTGCAGATACATTTTTGCATTTTACTTCGGTCTGATCACTCAGTGATTGTTAACTAACGCACACACAAGAGCCCACCTCCAACAGCTTAAAAGAATCGAGGTTAATAGTGGACCACAATTAAAAATTTGCTGAGGATCACTCGTCTCCTTTTTCTGTTGCATTGTGGCAGTCCTGTGGTTAAAACAATGGGCCGCAAAGCACAAAGCTACAGATTTGTTTGTTTTCTTTTTTAATTTTTAACTCTGCCTGACGCTATGGAAACCACTTCATCTGCAAGTACACACATAATAGAGATACGATAACCAATATAGTGTACTCTAACAAAATGAAAATGTGAATCTCCTTATTTTGTTTTCAAGTTTGCAAAACATAAATCAAAGTCACAAAGTTCCCATGTTTTGACTTAGTCTTGTATTTTGTAGTCTGATTCTGATGTTTTTTTTTTATTTCTTTACTAGTAACATCCAGTTCTCGCAAGGAAATTGGGAAAGAAACTGAAGATATTGTTGCCAACTATGCTTTAGTGTTAACAAATAGGATTAAAATAAAGTACTATAAAGCTATTTTGCTTTATCTCTTTGTTATTTCTTAAATTACTCTTGAGACTTCATAACAGGTATACAAAGCATCATTTCAAGCATTCGAAATAAATAATTATTGCTCATTGTTTTACTTTCTTCTTTAAATAAATGATGCCAATATTTTTTAATTTTAATTTAGAATTGCCATGTAGGTGTAGGAAGGGTGGGGAATGTATTAGATTGTTCACCTTTTTAATACAAAAGGCACTTTTTTTGCATCAGTAAAGGTCTATAATCTGTGTTTTCTGTTTTAAAAGAGAATACTTACAAATATCTTGCAGTAAGGTGTCAAGTTGGGGAGCATGCACTGGTACAGTGTATTGCCGCACCCACTGCACAACGAAACAACTCGACATCCTGGTTGGCAACCCCCCAGGCAGACACGCGGTTCAGTCCCACCCTCTGGAAATGACCCTCTTTCTTCCGCAGCCAGGTGTTACGTGGGTCACCCCTTGGCCTGGTCCAGCCACTTGGGTCCCTAACAATGAGGATCTTATGAGCCGAATCACCCTCGGGGAAACGCGCCACATGGCCGTAATGCCATAACTGGCGCTCCCTCACAAAGCAGGTAAAGTGCCTCATTCGGGACTCCATAAGCAACCGCTCATTTGACACAAAGTCAAACCAATGGTACCCAAGGATTTTCCTGAGAGACACAGTACCAAAGGAGTCCAGTCTTCATCTCAGGTCACTGGATAGCGTCCATGTCTCGCAACCATATAGCAAGACAGGGAGCACCAGGACTCTAAAGACTTGGACCTTCGTCGTTTTGCATAGATATCGGGAGCGCCGTACATGCCTTTCCAGCGACCTCATGACCCCCCCCATACTCTGTCAATCCGTCTACTGACTTCATAGGAACAGTCACCAGAGACATGAATGTCACTGCCAAGGTAAGTAAATAAAATTTTCTTTTGCTTTTGCAACTGTAACACAGGCAGGTGAAGTGACTTTCTTTTGGCCAAATGGTGTCAGCAGTGGGATTTGAACTATAAACATTAATGTCACTGCTGAGATAAGTTAACCTCTTGATGAGGTTGACACTCTCTCCTCAGACAGACACACTGCTAATGGCTGTTCCCAAGAGGTCATTAAAGGCCTGGATCTTGGTTTTTATCCAGGACACTCGCAAGCCCAGGCACTTAGACTCCTTCAGTCTCTCAAACGCCCAGATCAGAGCCTCCATTAACTCCGCGAAGATCACATCATCGTCAGCAAAGTCAAGATCCATGAGCCTTTCTTCACCAACAGATGCCCCACAGCCGCTGGACCCCACGACCTTGCCCAACACCCAGTCCATGCAAGCATTGAACAGAGTAGGAGCAAAAACAAACCCCTGATGAACCCCAGAACCAACTGGGAAAAACACAGAGGTCCTGCCTCCACTCTGCACAGCACTTAGTGTACAGTGTACAGGCCGGCCATGATCTCCAGCAACCTCGAGGGGATTCTGCGAATCCTCAGGATGTCCCACAGGGCAGCTCGATCAACTGAGTCGAACGCTTTGCAAAAATCGACAAAGGCTGCAAAGAAACTCTGCCGATATTTGCATTTGCGCTTCATGAGAACCCTCAGTGTCAGGATGCAGTCGATGGTAGACTTCTTAGGTGTAAAACCAGACTTTTCTGGTTGCTGGTAGGCGAACAGGTGATCATGGATCCTATTGAGGACGACCCTAGCAAGGACCTTACCTGGCACCGAGAGCAGTGTTATCCCCCCTGTAGTTGCTGCAGTCCAGGCGATCACCCTTCCCTTTCCGGATTGGGATGACAAGTCCCATTTTCCAGTCAGTTGGGATGATGCCAGTCTCCCAAATGGAAGCAAAGATTGCTTGCAATGCCAGGAAGACAGCCTTACTACCAGCCTGGAGAAGTTCACCCTGAATACCGCAGATCCCTGCAGCCTCCCCCCCTTAACTAGTTCACCACCTGTGCAATCTCAATGAGATTGGGTGGTTCACAGCTAATTGGAGGATTAGCCTCAAGAGCCGTGGACCCAGAGATATCCAACATCCTAGCTGGAGGATCAGCTTTGATCTTTGACACTTTCAACTGCAGTGTCATCAGTAAGGACGGTTCCATTAGCTGCCCTGACTGCGACTCTCCAAGGAACAGATTCAGATGTGCGTAATGCTTTGATTCAATAAGGTGTACTGTAAAAAAAAAACAAAAAACATTTTGTACCTTCTTGTATGTATTCACTTGTTCCTTCAGTAAACTTTCACAATGTTTTCCTAAAGTTGTCCGTATCTTATGGTATTGCTAGATTCCCCTTAATAAGTACTCCTGAATGGCCAGTTTTTCAAGGTTTTACTTGAAGGTAGCTATAGATAACCACCAATATAAAACAGTCGCTTACTAGCTGTCGTTAAAAACCATTAGCTAAGGCATAAAGAAGTTTTGCAACCCTGAGGTTCTCCACTGCTGATTAGTGAGTCACAAATGCTAGCTCCTCAATTATTCATTTTTTATTTGTATATTTTGGTTTTGAAAAAAGGCTGTTTAGTCAAATTTTTGTTGCTGATTATAATTTTTGTAGTATTAGTGCACCTTGCTGTTGTATATCTTGCTTTCCAGTGGTATGTTGGAAAGGAGCGAGTTGCCGTCCTTAATGTGTTAATTTATTATTTAATAATTGTATATATTTGTATTGGTGTTTAAAGGTCTGTGAAAATGAAGAAATGTTTTATTTTTAAATGAACATTGTGGTGTTTTTGTGCATTTTCTTACCACTGGATTTAAGTTATTGATTGGCTGTTTAATGTTATCAGTCTTATACCAACACTGGCTTTTGTGTATCTGGTATGTAAATCTGTCAGTAATTGTGCATGCACATACCAGATCTCTGTCACCTGATTGTTCCTAAAAGGGCTCTTTGTTCCAGAATGCTGGGTATTAGTTTTAGTAATCAGCCTGTCTGCTTGGCTTCCATGTTTATATGCTGTCTGCTTTTATCATGCCTCAAAAGTTTCACTTGTTTGTAAAGAGCTGAATCTTGAAACTTCAGTTTTCTTTATACTAAACAACATGGAAAATTAGGGTAGATATAAACTTGAGTTAGTCATTATTTTATTGTTCTGTCTGTACAACCTGCATGGAAACATTCATTTTAATAGTGTAAAAGCATTTTGAAATCCATCATGTATTACATTAATTTGTTTACTTCGTTTGAGACTTCACTGGAAATAAACAGATTAGATGACTTTAAATACCTACTTTTTTATTGCAGTCTGTGACATTTTTATAATATATATTTATATAAAAAGATTATATAAAATGTGCAAGTTTTCATTTCTGTCAGAAAGCGAAGAATGCAAAAATGTAAAGAAATTGTATATAGTATAGTTTTGTATAATTTTATATAAATGTCTTACTCATTAAACAGAACAAAGCTGTTGTGTGATGCATTCTGTTAGTGTTGTAGTATTAAAAAAAACTGGTAGAAAACAAGAAGAAAATGAGTTTGGCATAGCCGTGTTTTTTCTTAGCACCAAATGTTAACTACAGTATGCCTATATAGTTAACAACTAAAGATTAAAGACTTTCGTTTTATTTATAATTATTTTCAGTGTAAAGTCAGTGTCTAATATTGAGGTGGTATCAATTATTGTAAAAACTGTTTACAAGTTTTATTTCGTAATGTAGATGCTGATTTTCTGGGCAGTTGTTCCAATTATAGTAGAAAACTGATGAACTTAAACCAGTTAAAATTTCATGCCAGATTCAGATTGTCAAGTCTTTGTGTCTTGGTCCAAAAGAGCTGATAAAAGTTTGTATTAGCATAATACATATACAGCTCTAGGTATATGCATACTTCACATATAGACAACAAAGTAAGATTATTATGAAGACATTTGACTCGTTTACACTTTGTGTGAAAAGGAGTGAGTATGTCACGTATACCAGAGAATTGAAAACTCAAGGCAAATGGCTAAAATGTTGCTAAATAATAGGTGGCACTATATTTTGTGGAGCTGATGAATTTCTAGATTGATAAACCCAAATCTGGTAATGTCTTTCTCATCTCTTTCATCAGAGGCAATTTATATCTTTCATCTTTATACTGAAAAGTAAAAGCTGTATGTATGCGCTTTTTTATTATTTTTTTTTTTTTACATTTTTCTGATATAAAGTTTATTGTCACTGTTACAGTGCAGTAAATATATCTTACATGTGTGTTTGTCCCACATGCAATTTGACATTCAAAATAAATACAGATTTCTCTTTTGTTGCTGTGTAAAGATCTGGGTTGGAACGATTGTATGTTTTCATTTTTTTCTTCTGGTGCATCTCATCTTAAATGTTTGCATTGGAGTGGTCATACAAACAGCTGTATACAGGGATAAAAACGGATATATGAAGCATGTGTATACCTTTAAAACTCATTAAAGGCTTTTTTCAATTTGTGTGAGAACTTGCAAATTGATTAAATAAATAAATACTTAAATACTTACATACATACATACATACATACATAATACATACACACACGCTATGGTCTGAACAAACACCAGAATGACTACAAAGAATTAAAATTATAAAAGGAAAAAGTATGACTTCCCAGTCCCAGTGAGACATTATGCCAGGGTATTGCGATTGGTATAAAGGAGTCCGCAGTCACATTTCGTGACACACTTCTGCTGAATAATTTGTTGGCTGAAAGTCTTCAGTGTTACTGCGTCATGGAGACGATATGAATCATTGTTCATAATGGCACTCTGTTTTACTTTAATTTTCTCTTTTGCTACTACCTCTAGGCATCTAGAGCGTGTCCCATAGTTGAGCCTGCCCTTTTAATTAGCTTGTTGATTTGGCAAGCACCTCTTGAATTGATGTTACCAGCCCAGCACACTACAGCATAGAAAATTACACTGGCTGTCACAGACTGGTCAGGTCAGTTTTGGGGAGCATGCACCGGTACAGCTTGTTGCCGCACCCACTACATGACAAAATAGCTCAGGATCCTGCTTGGCAACCCCCCAGGCAGACACACGGTCCAATCCCACCCTCCAGAAATGACCATATATCTCTGCCGCAGCCAGGTGTTACGTGTGTGTCCCCATGGCCTGGTCCAGCCACTCAGGTCCTCAACAATGGGGATCCTGTGAACCGGATCAACATGGTGACATAATTGACGCTCCCTCACAATGCAGGTAATGTGCTTTATTCAGGGCTCTGTGAGCAACCAGTCTATGTCTCAGGTCACTGGGTAACGTCCTTGTCTCTCAACCATATAGCAAGAGGAAGCACCAGGACTCACACTTGGACCTTCAATCTTTTGCATAGATATTGGGAGCGCCACACACCCCTTTCCAGAGACTGGTTTTTATCCAGGATACTTACAAGCCCAGACCCTCAGACTCCTCGCTTAGTCTCTCGTGATCCCCTATCAGAGCCTCCATTAACTCCACAAAGATCACAATGTTGTGGGCAAAGTCAAGATCAGTGAATCTTTCTTTATCAACAGAGGTTCCACAGCTGCTGGACCCCACGACCCTGCCCAATACCCAGTCTATGCTAGCATTGAATAGAGTAGGAGCAAGATCACACCCTGATGAACACCAGAATCAACTGGAAAAAACACAGAGGTTCTGCTTCCACTCTGCACAGCACTCACAGTACCAATGTAAAGGCCTGCCATAATATCCTGCAACCTTGAGGGGATCCCTCAAAGTCTTAGGATGTCCCACAGGGCAGTTCGATCAACTGAGTCAAATGCTTTATGAAAGTCGACAAAGGCTACAAAGAAACTATAACAATATTTGCGTTTGTGCTCCATGTGAACCCTCAGTGCCAGGATGCGGTCGATGGTAGACATCTTAGACGTAAATCCAGATTGCTCTGGTTGCTGGTAGGTGAGCAAGAGAAAACAAATCTTATTGAGGATGACTCTAGCATGGACCTTTCTTGGCAATGAGAGCAGTATTAACCCCCATTAGTTGCCTCAATCCAGGTGCTCATCCTTCCCCTGTTTTCCAGTCAGCGGGATGATGCCCTTCTCCCATATGGAAGTAAAGATTGCTTGCAACATCAGGAGGGACAGCCTTACCACCAGCCTGAAGAAGTTTATGCCGGATACCACAGATTCCTGCAGCTTTGTGGTAGAGGATGTAAATTATGTCACTACTGAAATTAAAGAAACACAATCTCATAAGAAAAATGGGCCTGTTCTGCATTTTTTTATGCAGCTTCTCTGTGTTATGAGACCAGTCTGACCTATCCTTGATATGTATTCTCAAGTACTTGTAGGAGGAGTACAACACCTTTACATCTTCTCCCAGAATAGTGACTGGACTGTTTGGTGCGGTGAAAGTCGATAACTAGTTCCTTGGTTTTGCTGCTCTTAAAATAAAGAAAATTCTTTTTGCACAAGAAGCCACCTGACTTCTATATTCTGTCTCATTCCCTTACCAATACACCTCATAAGTTTAGATTCTCCATTATCCAGGACACCATAGGCTCATCCACTTGCATGTCTCTGAGCTTACCCCTTAACTAGGTGGTAAGCAGATGGTTATAAAAGGTGCTGGAAAAATCAAAAATCATAATCCTCAGAGTGCTACCAGCTTTGTCCAGGTGTTTTGTTACGGGAAAATGGTTCAAGGGATTAGAACATAAGTAGGCAAAGAATCAGAGAGAAGAGGTCCAATACTTCTATTTTGTTTACTTAATCAATTATAACATTTAAATACATATGAATGGGTTATAGAAATAAAGAGACAAACTTATACTTACAATAACATACATACATACAGTAACATACATCAAAAGACCCAGAGCCATCATCCCAGACCAGTAGACTGAGGGGGCCCGCTTGTCAGTCTTGTCAAAGGATCAACCCTTTTAGCCTTTCATTTACCGGGCGGTGCGCTGTCCCCACGGTTGAGCCTCCAAAGAAACTGAGGGCGGAACCTTCCCTTATATACTAATTGAGCGTCCTTGCCCAAAGCGGCTTACGTGTAAGCAGTGTATACAGAAGTGATTAGTTTCAGCACACACACCTTTCCACGGGACGCGGTGTTGTTTTGCACTTGGTCCTGATGATGACGACACCTGGTACCAGGAGGCACACAAAAATAAGAATTGCGTAGTGAAGCCCCTTGAAGTGAAAAACAAGTCAGCATGACCCTCTGGCCATATTCCCAGTACTTTTCCTTCTTGAAGCTGGTTTTTGCGCTGAGCGACCAACGCCCATCTGCTCTCTTGATCCCCCCCTCTCTTTAGAAAAATCCTTCCATTACATTCGGCCCCTCGCTCAGCGCAAACCCAGTGCTCTTGCCCTTCTTGTTCTGATTGCAATTTTTCGTAAAGCACAAAATACATAACAGTTAAATATAGTCATTAAAGCAATAATAATAAAACAATTGTCCATAATAAATGCTTTTTCTTCGCTTTGAGAAATATTTTTCCAGTGAAATTACAATTTTTCTTCAACCCAGGTACTTTGCGCCGTAAGGGTCACCTCCTGGGGAGCGGTTACTAGCACTTCACCCAAGGAGTTTCTTCTGATTTGGTATTTCATCATCCACATTGTCATTAAGAAAAGAATAAGAATCTTTAACTGAAGGTGTCCATGGTTCAAGAAATTGGGTGCACACCTGTTTGACAGCAACTCTAGTAATAACTAATTAGGAAACTAGTAACAAGCAACAACGTACTATTAAGAGAGTAATTTCTGCTTCACTAACATGAACCCCCATGATACCCAGGTTCAAATAAAGTTAATACTAATTAATATTATTGGTGATGATACAGATGGCATAAATATTTATCTTAAATAACTCAAAAGTTCTCAGTTTTAGGTTGCCACCGCTGTGCACAATGATAATCGGAGATAAAGTCCTTACACACCTCACCATGCTCACATCTACACACACTCATTCATAAAATTGCCCAAATATACACCCAGCTGTGGTCTCAACCTTGAGCCACCTTTATCACATTAATGCAACCATCTTGTGGACAGTAGGTGTCAATCCTCCCTTCGGAAGATGTCAGCACTACTTCCAAAATGCAAATCACTGGGTCATTTTTGAGGTCACATTCATTTCAATTTCGATTTCAAGGGTTATACCCAAGCTTCTTATTAAGGATTCATATCTTCAGAGATCTTCCAACTTCATTTGGGCTTTTTAATTCACTGACCTCACACTCACCACTGTATGTATAAGACACTCCATCTCCTATGGGCCAAATTATTACTTCATTTCACTGATTTCCATAACATATACTCATCAAGCCATGATGTTAATCATTTGATCTGTATCACCATCAACATGCTAGCCTAAACTGTTTTATCCTCTTCTAAAAGCTATAGATGTCCTGATCTATAGTATGTGTCCCTTATCCCCAAAGTACTAGTCATGTGTGTCATCCCATATGCTTACTATTATTCTTTTCAATTAATTAAATGTACCTAAATGTAAAGTTCTACATTATTTGCTATAACACTACAATCAATAACCTAGAATATCTAAACTGGACTGACCCTGACTAGTAATAGTGCATTGTCCCTTCAATGACAATCACTTAACAATCTCTAATAGATCCCTTATGTTAGATTAAAATTCAATTCTGATTAGCTTTACAAATAACCAAATCATTGGTCCTTAAAGGTGACTTATTATCTCATAAAAATAACCACTATGAATTAATACAAACATTCATTAAATACATGTTATTTAGGAATCCCTATATTCTGCTTTGTTTACAAATAATTAGCTTTCCTTCTATATCTTTCACAGTTCAAATACTTTTAACCCAAAAGATGTTGCCATTTGTCAAACAAGTGGACAGTCAAAGCAGGCTCCAGCAAGAACATTGAGCCCTGCAGAGTAAAAGTGTGACAGATTTTCTTCTCTAATAAGGACCAAAGCAGGTGTTGGGGTCCAACATCCCAAGCAAAAAGGACCCAAGTAGGCAGATGTCATCTATGATTCGGAATCCACGATGATCTTTTGGGCTCAAACATCACCAGCATAGTTGAGCTCTTGGCAGCAGGTATCCATGATGTCTGGAACTGGAATCAAAGTGCGTTGTCCAGTAGTCAGCTGATCGATGGCCTGATTCATGACTTGATTCCCTCTTTGGTATGGCTGGGTTCTCCTTGGAGTCAGATAATTAGTTTATCTGCAGACCTTTATCACAGCCCAATCTCTGGTTCAACTTCAAATGCTGTCATCTACGATGCACTAGGAAAAAACAGCTTTCACCTGCAGATGTAAAGACTTAAAAACGCTCATTTAAATAGTCAGCATATTAATTCTTCATTGGTAGCTACTTATGGATCCAAAAAACAATATGTCATAAGATGTCAGATCTGTTTCGTTGGGGGTACCCCTATTAAAAATATTGCTAGCAGTGAAACAAACGGTCAGTTCAATCCAGTCTGTGCTTGTCTAAGTCAATTTGTCTTTAAACAGTCAGAGTAAAAATTTAGATTGATAAGCACAAAGTTCAAGTCCTCCTTTATAGCTGTTTCCAGTTTGGCTGCGGTTGCAATTTCCACTCAATTAAAAAAAAAACATGTCCCAAGTCATTATTAAAATAAAGTCAATCAATGTATTACAAAAGGAAAAGTACTCAATAATAAATCATTACAAAAATTGGTCCCAATAATATTGACATAATATTCAAATTATCTGCATTTGTTCCAAGATTTAAACTGGTTTCAAAATGTAAAATTTAAACAAAATTAAACATAACATATCAAGCAGAGTCAAGAAAGAAATCCACAATCTAGACGGGTAAATTCTCAATCTTTTCCTTGGTGACATTGAATAACAAAAAGGTTAGGCTCCACACTTCTTCCCCCATGTATCTAATCACAAACCATTGTTCAGTTATGCAAAGTCCTAAAAACATTTTTCTTTTTACACAAGGTGTTCATTTTTAAAGTTTCTATACATGTATAAAAGTGAGCCTTCCATTAGTTTTGCTGTGATCCCAGTATTCCACTGTATTTCACACAAACATGTCAATATTACACACAAAGGAAATGAGGAAAGAAATCAATATATCAAAATGCCCTATAATGCAAAATGTGTCTTTATTTACTATAAAGCCCTCTAAGAAATTTGCACATTTCTACCCATATTTAGAATGAAGAACCCACTTGTTTATCAGGTAAACTAAGAAAATACTTCAAATCTACTTCAATTATATACACTAATTTTCTTTTCCCCATAACCTTCTGTCAAAGACAGTTGATCTTGCACATTCTTTCATTGTTATCTTCCAGATGTTTTATTACACGTTTTCAGAATGTTGACTCCAAAGAGTACAGTCTGTTTTCCTCTTAGTTAACCCTCCTTATTCCCTTTCTTTCACTTACAGTTTGGCATTGGCTGTTTTATACTGCCACATGCCATTCTTCATACCATTGTCGATTTGACCATCACTAAACAAATGCACACCATATTGTCACTTACACTTACCTTCATTACCACATACAAGTAACCCTCACATTATAGCAGCTTTCCTTGTGCTCTGCCTCCAATATACAGTAAATTTTGTTTTCTAAGCAGCACTAATCAACATAGGCTTTGAAAGGAGTATTACCAATAACCTGCTTCATTTTGGTAAAAGAATGTCTCCTTCAATCGAAATTTACTCATTTTAATTAAAATCCTCCCTTTTATCAGAGTCTGGCCAGTACTCAAATAAAAGGGGTGCTCATATAATATGCTTAATCTGGAGACCTTTTACACCACCTGTTCAAATCTTTTTTAATTTAGAATTAAGAGCTCTTTTAATTTCAACATTTACATTCACAATAATACCAATTATTTAATTCTTTCAAACAACACATATTTTTACACATTCTTTTAAGCACACTGAAACCTATTTAACATACACACACATAGGGATCCCTCTAATACACTATATAACATACACAAAATCACCCAAAAAAATTGTTTTAACACATTCAACTTTACCTCAGTTTTGTTACTTATTATCACTTATTACTAAAAGTGATTGCATTCTTCATTTTATCAAATGTTACTCATACTCACATTTATTTTAACCCATATTTACTCAGAGCTCTGGACGTTTATATGCACACGACAGCTTCAGCAAATCATAGTTGAACTACATTACCCAGAAGTCTCCATGTTTTTGCTTTCTTACTCCCAAACACACGTACGCACCCACAGAACAAACAACAGGCACGCTCACACATTTTTAGCACAAACATATTTACACACACACAGAGAACAATTAATGCTCAGGCATACACATAGTATACAGGCACACACATTGAATAAGTTCAGCACAGACATATTCATATACACAAACATTAGCGAGCGCCAGGTACCTTTGATGTTAAATACAGTGCACTTTTTCTTTTTCGCGCATTATATTCTTCTCAACGCTTGTTATTCTTTTTGGTGCTATCCTCCTACATTTTTCTGAAGGCTGCTTTACATATCAGACTATAATATAAAACAGCCTCTCATGACGTTAACGGATGTTAACTCTAACACGATTCTACTCAGCTCGAAACGGCGCTGGTTTCTAGATCAAGGAGACTCCATTGGCGAAATGACTCGGTGACAACGAGGAATTGCTTCCGTGGCGATCCATTCCTGCGCCAATTAGGGCAAATCCAACTATCAAGAAATCACGCGGTTCGATACTACAGCAAGACGGCACTCTCGTCAAAAAGACTAAACTGTCATTGAGAATATTAACTCAAAACAAACAACATGTAAGCTTCAACATAAATCACAAATAAACTCGAATCATGGCATAAGTGCTAACTACTGCGCCACCACACACTATAACACTGAGCGATCGTTGCTTATTCTATATGGCATTCTCTTTATACATTGCTACGTGTACTGCTAGCTGCTCGCAAATTTTTCCATTTGCATTTTCTTAATCTCCCTTTTTCGTCTACCAAGCTGTCCAGACATCTAACTGCCGTTAGTAAAACCCACCCCCGCGTCTGCAAGCCCGTTATGGGTTCTTTTGCAGACACTTGACATTTCTTAAGCGCAGCTCGTACATTCACTGGTGTTGGGGGGCCTAAACTTTGCCAATATTGTGCTAATCCCCCCCCCACGTCTCAATTCTCTAGCGCAGTCTTCCCATACCGTTTCCTCCCAGCCGGGAAGAGGTAAAGGAGCCGTGCCAGGGTTTTTATACTTTTTCTTAGACATCTCTGATTTCTTTTTGCCTCACTCAATAGTTCAATATTTTACCAGATTCCCCAAAATTCTGCAAGTGACGCCAAAATGTTTTGTTACGGGGAAAATGGTTCAAGGGATTAGAACATAAGTAGGCAAAGAATCAGAGAGAAGAGGTCCAATACTTCTATTTTGTTTACTTAATCAATTATAACATTTAAATACATATGAATGGGTTATAGAAATAAAGAGACAAACTTATACTTACAATAACATACATACATACAGTAACATACATCAAAAGACCCAGAGCCATCACCCCAGACCAGTAGACTGAGGGGGCCCACTTGTCAGTCTTGTCAAAGGATCAACCCTTTTAGCCTTTCATTTACCGGGCGGTGCGCGCTGTCCCCACGGTTGAGCCTCCAAAGAAACTGAGGGCGGAACCTTCCCTTATATACTAATTGAGCGTCCTTGCCCAAAGCGGCTTACGTGTAAGCAGTGTATACAGAAGTGATTAGTTTCAGCACACACACCTTTCCACGGACGCGGTGTTGTTTTGCACTTGGTCCTGATGATGACGACACCTGGTACCAGGAGGCACACAAAAATAAGAATTGCGTAGTGAAGCCCCTTGAAGTGAAAAACAAGTCAGCATGACCCTCTGGCCATATTCCCAGTACTTTTCCTTCTTGAAGCTGGTTTTTGCGCTGAGCGACCAACGCCCATCTGCTCTCTTGATCCCCCCCTCTCTTTAGAAAAATCCTTCCATTACACCAGGTAAGAATAAGCCTTGTGGAGTAGATAGATAATTGCATCCTCTATGCTGCAGTATATTGGGTCCAGGTGGTCTACTACAAGATGACTCGTATAGTCCAGGATCAGCATTTCAAAGGTCTTCATAATGTGAGCCGCAAGTGCTAATGGTCTCTCTGTAGTCATCAGGTGAAGAGCCTTCATCTTCTTTGGAAAAGCAAGAATGCAGGATGTTTTTAACAGCAACGACACTTTCTGGAGCCTTAGGGTCAGATTGAACAGGTGACAGAGGATGCTACAAAATTGCTCAGCACAGGCCTTAAGAACTTGAGGACTGACTCCATCTGGTCCATTAACTACAGAAGCTACACACAGGAAAAGCTGACTCCTTACTTTGGTCTTCAGTTATGTGTAGCCCATACTGATGATCAGAGGTGGATTCATCACTGGCTATTAGTTGTTGATGTAGTAGAGATGGAATTGGGAGACTGGTCATTGGAAAAAGGTGGCAATGGGAGAAAAAAAAAAATTGGTTCAGGGCTTTAGCTTTGTCCAAGGCCCTTTTAGCACCTGAGCCCTGAATTACTTGAGTCCAGTGATTATGCCCATTACTTTCCTGATATATTTCATGTTATTCTGAGTAAGTTTGTTTTCTGCTTTAACTGTGTAAGCTTCATTTCCTTCACTCAGCTTTTTCTATATCATTTGCTGTGTGTCAATCAGGGCTTCTTTATAATGAGATTTGAATGGTCTCTTTTTCTCATTCAGCAGAATTTTAAGCTCATAAGTAATCCAGGGCTGCTTGTTCAGAAAGCAATGCTCCATTTTTGTGGGTGGCACAGTGTTAACACAAAAGTTAATGTAGTCTGTGATGCAGTCATAACGTCTCTCAATATCATCCCCATGCGACTCACACATTATTTTCCAGTGTGTAATTTGAAAGCAGTAATTCAGAGCCATTTCAGCTTCCAGGCTGCACTTCCTCACAGTCCTCGTGGTAACAGGTTGCCATTTTAAGAATAGGATTGTAGCTAGAAATGTGATAAATCGTGCTGTGGTCAGATTTGCTCAAAGGTGCCAGTAGTCTACACTTTGAAAAAATTGCTGAGGATCAATCATCTCCTTTTTCTGTTGCACTGTGGCAATCCTGTGGTCAAAGCAATGGACCACAAAGCACAAAGCTACAGATTTGTGTCATTGACACTACTTTATTGGCAAAGCTCCAGACCAGTCCAATCATAGACTGAAGCAGCCAACGATTTTACCTTGAGTCATAAACAGATTTTACCTCTTGTTATAGTATGGGTTTCAAAAATGTTATGTTTGAAGAAACTTCAACTATAGTTAGTCATGGACTGTCCATCACCAACAACTAAAAATAGACATCAATCAATACTATTTTAATATCACTTGCATTGGAATCTGCTCTCTGTGAAAGCTGTTGAGCCGTCTCGGTTCGGTTCAGGCTACATTTTTAACTATAATATTGTAATTACTGTTAAAGTATATTTTTAATGTGGTCTGCTAACACGTGTAGAAGCATTCTGTTATCACTGTTCTTTTTGATTCTGACGTACTGTTGAAAAATATGTAACTAAATTAAAATATGTAGAAACCTTCTACTTTCAGTTAACTTCCGTTAAGTCCCCAAGTGTACCAGCATGTTACATTATGTGTTCATTTTCTAACTTGTTTTGTTTCCTTTTTGTTGTCAGACAGAGGGAAAGACAAGGTTGACATAAACGTTATTTGGACTGGTGTGGCAGTCAGCTTGAATTATGGATACGTTTCTGAACAGAATGTTCTTGTGTTCATCAAAAGCACTATTCAGTTTGTCTGAGTTGGCAAATGAAGCACACTTATCCAAAGACATGTAACTTGGAAGACATTTATTCTCACATACACAGAAGGGACACACGTACCTTCTGTATATATATATATTTTTTTAAAGGCTTATCTTGTTTAGTCAAAGTCTAAATAAGAAGATTCAACACTTCAGGCCCTGGCCACTCAGAGCGCCATGCTATTGCACAGCTTCAATTAGAACATTATTTGAAACCCATCCTTCTGCTGTCATTCTGTTGTCTGGACATTAACAACAACACAAATAGCTGCTTTTTGTGATGTAGTGACCGTGCACTTTACTTCCTTGTGTTAAACAAGTGTATTAACATTTCTGATTATAAACTAATTGACTGATCTCACAAATTCAATCTTTTGAATTGATAGTTATAAACTGCAATATCAATCATCTGCAAAGAAACACACATTAGCCTAATTATGCCAATAATTTGATATTGTTTTTCCTTTTGAAATTTTTGGACTCTTGATAGATAAGAGTAAGTTATGCTTCATAGAAAATCCAATCATTTGCAAATTAAAGTGGACTGCCAAAAAGAGCAGTGTCTGCATTCGAACCCCAACAATGTTCTTATTATACTAAATTAATAAATACTCAAGGCAGCCTGACTTGTTTATATTTAAAAATCCTTTCCAGTTTAGTTTGCAAACAGTTGTTCTCTTTCAGTTTTTTTTTCTGTTCTAATAATGTCACCATCTTTCTCATTTTTTCAAGAATTAACTCTCCATTCCACCTCCTTGCATATACTTATAATGCATCTGGTTTGTTTTGCTTTAACATGGCAAGTATTTTTCCGTTCTGTGTAAAACTTTCTCAAAGTGTTTTTTCACCTGCATATTAAATTTGTGCTGTAGTCTTAATCCTAAATTGCTAAGGTGCTAGACCTTAAAGTACCATGTTGTTGGTTTAGTCACTACCATTAACTCTTTTAAATATGTACTTGTATTCAGTAATGTTTTGAAATGGTGTACATTATTGAGAATGCTTGATTAAATAAAGTGTGTGTTTGTCCTGTATACAGGCTCATTGCCATAACATTAAAACATCAAAGGTTTTATATCAAACCCGTGTGTTTAAAAGTGTGGTCCACTCTTTGCTGTACCCTGAATGCATCTACTGAGATTTTTTAACTTTATTACCTTAGATGTGTTAAATGTGATCTTATGCAATTAAGGTTTACCATCTGTTCATTTTCAATTAACTCGCTGTTTTGTCAAGCGCTTTTATGTTCAGTTTCTGTACTAAACTAGATAATTCAAATCCCTGTGAACAAGTAAATAAACTGGAAAATAATTTGGAAAGTGGGTAGCACTGTTGTGCTTTGGTTAGTGCTGCTTCCTTGCCATTCCATAGTTCTGATGTACGTTCTGCTTTAGTCACAATCAATGTGGAACTTGCAATTACTGGTTGTCCATTTTTCACAATGCTAATACAAACTTACGTCGGAAAAAGTAGGTTTGGAAAATTAGCAAATATCTAAATTGTGTCTTATTATGAATATGGTACTCATAGCTGCAAGATGACATATGATGTTAGAATAAAGTGCCATATTCATTACAAATGTCAGCAGTGAGAGTAAAGTGAATGCAAACTCTGAAAGAAATCCAGAACACATGGATGAAAAGAATCTACAACAAATTTCACCTAATTAAATTTTACTTAAGGCATGCTGTAAGAGAAAAAAAACTGTAGGGATTGATGCTATCATTTAAACTGAAGAACAGTATGTATTTGGAGGGGTAGGGGTGCCCAGTGTATTACACACAATAAATGCTTTTCACTAGTGCTTCCCAAACATGGTCCTGTTCATGGTCTGTGGACCCACTGTGTCTGCAAGTTTTTTGTTCCATCCAATTACTGTTTTTAATTAGACTCCTAGCAAAATTAACGTGAGCTGTTATGTGTAGAAATTACAAAACTTAATATATATATACTTGGTATATTTGTATTAGAATGAACTAAGCAGTTTTGTGCAGTTAATGTAGTTTAATTTTTAAACAGTATTTTAATCCATCCATCCATCCATTTTCTAACCCGCTGAAACTGAATACAGGGTCACGGGGGTCTGCTGGAGCCAATCCCAGCCAACACAGGGCACAAGGCAGGAACCAATCCTGGGCAGGGTGCCAACCCACCGCAGGACACACACAAACACACTCACACACCAAGCACACACTAGGGCCAATTTAGAATCGTCTAATCGCATGTCTTTGGATTGTGGGAGGAAACCGGAGCGCCGGAGGAAACCCACACAGACACAGGGAGAACATGCAAACTCCACGCAGGGAGGACCCGGGAAGTGAACCCGGGTCTCCTAACTGCGAGGCAGCAGCGCTACCACTGCGCCACCGTGCCGCCCTATTTTAATCATGATTTTTATTATAATTTTTGTTTTTTTTGGTGTTCTGGTTATTTTTAATCCGTTATTCACTAATTAGAGGGTCTGATGCTGAAGTAGCTGCAGCCTCTCATCATTAAGTGTTGTTTGCCTGCTTGTGTGCTCTATTTGTTTTTAATTGTCATTATTAGGATTCAATGAAAAGAATAAACTACATAGAAAAGGGTGAAAAATAGGGAAAAAAAAGAAAGGTTAAGTTTTTAAAGCGATAGCAAAAAGAAATATTTCAATATATCTTATAAATGTCAAAATAATACTCCTGTGCATTTCTAAATGTTAAGTAAGAGGATTAAAAAGACTGGGTAATTAAACAAGGTCAATTACCACTGATTGTGAATCTGGTTGGAGCAAAAACTTGCAGCTGTCGTGGGTCCCCAGGTCCAAGTTTGAGAATCACAGCTTTACAGAGTTAGAAAAATGGTTTAGTGGGTAGCCCTTCTGTCTCAGACTTTTAAACCTCCGTTCGCGTCTTGGTGTAGATAAGTTTGATGTGAAGTTTTTTAATGCTCTTTAATGTTCGATATAGCTGTTCTCAAAAGCTTATTTCACTTGAAATTTGTGGTCTTCTTTTTGTTTTACTCACCGAAAAGATGGTATATTAAGTCATAGAAATGACTGAACAGCCTTGATTTCAGATCTTAGCATGAACAGCAAAACTTTCAGTTTTATATGCTTCCTCTCTGCCATGCCACTTGTTTGTCTATTTTCTGTAGACTTTTAATTAATTTTACATTTAGCTTGCAGCTGAGAGAGGAAGCATTGTTTGGGCGTTTACTACAGAATGGTTTCAGCACTGCAGATATACATTTAATTTTGTTCATTACATTAATGTATTATTAGCTATTTTTCCATTTTGCTTTTGCAACTGATTAATTGCTAGGAGAGATGTATTTGTATTCTTCTTAATATTTCTTTTTATAGAGATCATAGTGGAGTACAGGTGCATCTCAATAAATTAACTTTTCAGTGATATTCTAATTTATTTCAGTAATTCAATTCAAAAAGTGAAACTCATATAGATTCATTACATACAGAGTGATATATTTCAAGTGTTTGTTTCTTTTAATTTTGCTGATTATGGCGTACGGGTAATGAAAACTCCAAATTCAATATTTCAGAAAATTAGAATCTTACATAAAACCAATAAAAAAAAAAAAAGATTTGTAATACAGAATTGCTGGCCTACAGAAAAGTATGTCCATGTACACACTCAATACTTGGTCGGGGCTCCTTTTGCATGAATTACTGCATCAGTATGACGTGGCATGGAGTCAATCAGACTGTGGCACTGCTGAGATGTTATGGAAGCCCAGGAAGCTTTGATAGGGACCTTCAAATCGTCTACATTGTTGGGTCTGGTGTCTCTCATGTTCCTCTTGACAGTACCCTATAGGTTCTATATGGGGTTTAGGTCAGGTGAGTTTGCTGGCCAATCAAGCACAGTGATACCATGGTCATTAAATCAGGTATGGGAAATTTTGGCAGTGTGGGTAGGTGCCAAGTCCTACTAGGAAATGAAATAAGCATCTCCATAAAGCTTGTTAACAGAGGGAAGCATGAAGTGCTCTAAAATTTCCTGGTAGACAGCTTTGCTGACTTGGGACTTGATAAAACACTGTGGACCAACACCAGCGGATGGCATGGCTCCCCAAATCATCACTGACTGTGAAAACTTAACACTGGACCTCAGGCAACTTTGATTCTGTGCCTCTCCACTCCACACTCTGGGACCTTGATTTCCAAATGAAATGCAAAATTTACTTTCATCTGAAAAGAGGACTTTGGACCACTGAGCAACAGTCCAGTCCGTTTTCTCCTTAGCCCAGGTTGGACGCTTCTGACGTTGTCTCTGGCTCAGGGATGGCTTGACACAGGGAATGCGACAGTTGTGGCTCATGTCCCAGATACATCTGTGTGTGGTGGCTGTTGAAGTACTGACTCTAGCCGCAGTCCACTTCTTGTGAATCTCCTCCAAATTCTTGAATGGGCTGTGCTTCACAATCCTCTCAAGGCTGCAGTTATCCCTGTTGCTTGTGCACCTTTTTCTGCCACATTTTTTCCTTCCACTCAACTTGTGGCTTACCCTGTGGAGGGTGTCAATGACTGTCTTCTGGAGAACTGTCAAGTCAGCAGTTTTCCCCATGATTGTGTGGCCTACTGAACCAGACTGAGAGACCATTTAAAGGCTCAGGACATTTTTGCAGGTGTTTTGGTTTAATTAGCTGAGTGGAGTGTGACACTATGAGTCTACAATATTGAACTTTTTTACAATATTCTAATTTTCTGAGATACTAAATTTTGTGTTTTCATCAACTTTAACCCATAGTCAGCAAAATGAAAAGAAAAACATTTGAAATATATCACTCTGTGTGTAATGAATCTATATAATATATATATTTTCACTTATTAAATTGAATTACTGAGATAAATGAACTTTTCAGTGATATTCTGGTTTATTGAGATGCACCTGTACTAACTAGCAGCTATGTATTTAAGCACATAACACTAGAATAAAGTATGAAAGAAGTTTCTTAAACTTTGATGATCATTTACAAACTGTCTTTTGCCCAGTTTTATGGATCTGTGTACTAAATAGAGGATTGCTTAAGTTTAGCCCCTGATACACTAGTTTCCTGTGCTTTGTTGCGACTGTGTGATGATTGGCTGAAGTCCCAACATATGTATTACATAGATCTACTGCTTCCTGCGTCAGACCACAACGAGAAGTGGAGATGGATTACCATACAGCTGTCATATCTGTGTGAACCATACTAAGAATGCCTTTGTGGGTTTCTTATTTTTAAATTTATTGTTGCTTGCTCATGGGTTATTTAGGATTAGAAGAGCAATCAACATCAAAACTTTTAACTTGGTTTACTTCTGGCATTAATTTTTTTATTAGTCATTAAATTGGTAGTACCTAAAGAAGGAACTCTAAAAATCTACTTCATAAGACTCATGGCAGCGGTGTAATGAATAGTTCACCTACTGAAGAAATCTCCGTTTAATCAGTCTTCAAGGGCATCATTGTTTTTACCCCATGTTACAACTGGGTGTATGTGTCACATGAATGATTTCCTTTCATTTTCTTCATCTTAGAAATCCCACCCGCCCAATTAAATTGTTTGGAAGCTCCCTAGAGTGAAGTAGACTAATGTGCCTGTTTGCTAATGTCAATGAGTTCTATATTCTTTTGTGTGCGTTTCTGTAAACTGTCAGGAAACCTTAAGGCAGGGATTGTTAGCTTGCCATAGTGAGGCCTCTAGAACTTAGCACTTCACAGTGCTGGAATTGCTTTGCCTTACAAAGCACGTATGAGTAATGTCTACTCCCACACATAGCTGTTATTTGGATGCTGTTTGCTATAGTGTGTCACCAGATAACCCTAACTTTTTGAGCTCAGTTTTGTCCTCAGTGTGCACTTTCTCGTGTTTATCATGGCATAGATTCAAATATCCTTAAGTATACAAAGTTACTTTTAAAATGCTATGCTATTGAAAAGTATTTATTAAAATATATGCTGTGTGTCATTTTCAAGCAAAACCTTTATTGATATAGTTTTATCTTTTATTCTAAATTCAGTTACAGGCAGCCTTCTGATATTAGCAACAGTTGCCTTGAGTACATGTTAATGATTTCCTGTCACACCCTCTGCAGGAAATACAGCCTGCACACAGGGTGGATGTGACTTGGCAGAAAATATTGTCATTCTGTTGCATTTATATTCACAGAAATAGGACTGTGTTAGTGAAAGCATATTAAGGTCATTTAGAGTGATGCTTGTATTATCCCTAGCATGTGAAAATGAAATACTCTGCTTTTGGAAGCTAGAACAATATAGAAAGCATGTTTTACTTGTTCAGAAAATTATTAACCATTTTTAATGTTTTAATCTATCTCTAAGATTCACTATTTTTGATCATGAGCGTGTCTTTTTTCCAGACTTCTTGCAAATTCATATCACTTATGAATAACAGGATACTGAAAAAAGTCCTAGATTTCGGTGCTTAATATAAACTGCATTTACAAGTACTATGCAAGTGTTTTAGATAATCTAAAAACTTTTTAAGGCAAAGATGCTTTCAAAAATAATAAAAAAAAGTGTCTAAAATATGTAAAGAATAATAAACAGTAAAATAGTTGAGTCAATATTTGATTGTGATCACCCTTTGCCAATGAAACTACATCAATTTCTGTTGTGCAGTTTTATAAGAAAATTGGCTGATATTTTATTCTAAGCATCTTTGAGAATTTGCCACAGTTCTTTGTCTGTCTTGCCAGGTAATTCCAGAAAGCATCAACAAAGTTGTGTTCAGGACTTTCTGGAGGCATTACCATCCATTGCAGAACTCTGTGGTATTGTTTTTGCTGAAACAGTTCTTTATGGTTATGGCTGTGTGTTTTGGGTCATTGTCCTGCTCTAAACTGAAGTTGGTACTGATCATACACCTCCCTCATTGTGTCTTGTGGTGGAAGAAAAATTACTTGTACTTAGTGTTGAGGATTACATTGATTCTTACTAGAACATCCACTTTATTTGTAGACATTTGCATACCTTAACCTAGAGGAAACCTCTGTCCTGTTTCACTGATGGTTACAGCCTTTTGTTTGAGCTTAAATTTTCTAAATTTGGTCTGTTAGTCTAAAGCACATGCTGCCTTTGTTTGGCACTGCACTGTTTATACGAGTAGATGAGTCTCTTGGCTTTATTTCCACTTTAAAGGAATGGCTTTTCCGAAATTTTGGCAGCTCTTCCATGTAAACCACTTCTGACAACACTTCTCTATAATGTACATGGGGATGCTTAAGTTTGAGTGGTTTCTGTGAGTTCAGAGCTGACAGTAGTGCTGAAATTTTTCCTGTTTAACAACACTGTCAATTTAGTTGCATCTCTCATTCACTGCATCCAGTTTCAGTGATGGATCAGTGTGTTTCTGTCCCTCAGCCTTTCCCATTTTTGTGTTCTCATAGAAACCTTGGGCAAACATCTTAAAACCCCTTTTACCACAGAGTCCTGCTTGGGAGAGACCTTGCAGATGCAGAATGACTAATTTATGTCTTGTTGCTATGCTCACTCTTGCCATGATGTAACCGCCGATGATTAGAAACTTTAACGGTCACATCTGGCACACCCTCACGTTTTAGTTTGCTTGTGCTGTGCCAAATTTGATTCCTTCCACACCCATTTCTATTTTTAGTTAATCAGTTTGGTGTAGTCAACTCATTATGTCATTGATCATTACTACCTGTCTGTTATCTTTATTTTATCATTCACTTGGCTATATATCTTAAAAAAAAATTTATCTGAAAAGTGATCTATTACTTAAAGGTTACTTTTTTAACAGACTACAAACATTTCTGTAACATTTTTTTTCTACTGACACATTAATGTAGAAGGCAAATAATATTCATGCAAGAAAAAATAATTTAGTGCGCCTACAATTTTATTATATTGGCATAAAGTAATCTTAAAATTGTCATGACAAGGTGCCACCGTGATTAACGATGCTGCCCGTCACTTACAGGAAAGTGAATTCTTTTTCATTCCAATAATTGTTCTATCTGTGTACAATGTCTTTGGATTCATTCTCCTTCCAAAGATATACAATTGACTACACTAGGGCTGGGCGATATGGCAAAAAAAAAAATCTAGGTTTTTTCATAAAGTTTGACCGATTCACGATTTCGATTTTTTTTATTGTGTAACTAGTCAACTTAAAAGATTACAACAACATGACTTAAGTAACATTCTCTTTATAAGTAACTTGAAAAACCATCTGGTTAAGGAACATTGTATTTTTAATGGCCATGCCATACATAAATTGGTCAACAAGGTGTAAATAAATGTAAAACAAATTCACGAGTTAAATATCTTTGCAGAAGATTTGAATGAAATATGAAAGTAAATATTGTGCAATTTGAATTAAACATTAAATACTTCTGAATATATAGTAAGAAAATAACCATTTTAACCAATGTAAACATTACATCAGTCAACTCAAAAAGTTATGCAAATTTTCAACAATAAACAAAAAAAAAAAAAAAAAGATTTGAAATAGCAGTTCATTGTACTTTGACAGAAATATTGTAGAGAGCTTTCTCCTTCATAACTGCAGAATATGAATCTATAACCAACAAACTCATGTTAAGTGATTGGCACTGTTATTACAAAAGCAAAACAATAATAATCATCATCATCATTTCAGCTATTAATGAAATAACATCTGAATAACTGCGATTTTAATGCTTGAATTATTAATCACACTTACCAATGGCATTGTGAAGACGATGTCCAAAGCACTGAAGATGGGTCCAGTCGTTCATCTTCATTGCTTTGATCATGTTCGTTCCACTGTCAGTGGTCACGCACACCTGTCGATCCTCCACAAGCTTCCAAGACGCCAGCGCATCTTTAAGCCCATGACCAATTATTTCCCCAGTATGTTCGTCAGGAAAATAACATGTCTGAAGGCAAAATCTTCGCAGTTTCCATTCTGCGTCAACATAATGGGCTGTAAGGCTCATGTAAGGCTGAAGAGTACGACTACTCCACAGGTCAGTCGTCGTAGAAAAAAAAGATGCCCTTTCAAGCTGATCCGCTACTTTTTCACGTGTTTCAGTGTACATTCGGGGAATAGCTACGTCTTTGAAATATTTGCGGCTCAGCAACTTGTATCTTGGATCAGCAGTGTGTAGCATTTTTATGAACCCTGGCTTTTCAATGGTGTATATTGGAACCATGTCCTTAGCGATATGAAACGCCACAGCATCTGTCATTTCTTTCCATCGGGGCGCCTTTTTGTCGTATGGAACGGAATTGGAAAATAATACCGCTAATGACATCTGGCGTTTTGCAATTTTAGGTGGACCTTTTGCACTTGGACTTGGCTTGTTTTCATCTCTTAACTTTGAGCATTCTTCCCATTCAGCTTGGTGCCTTTGTCGCAAATGTTGGAATAAATTAGTGGTGCTGCCTCTGCCGGTTGAAACTGACTTTCTGCATATTTTGCATTTGACAAAAGTTTGTTCGACGTCTGAACTCTCAAATCCGAACCATTTCCAAACCACAGAGGAAACGTTACTACCTTTCTTTGGCACAAGGTCATCCTGACGTGAAGAGCCGTCCATCTCTATGATATTATTTCTGTAGTCTATTACGTTCCTTCATAGAGCACTGTACTCACAGGTGAGAGGTTAATTAGGCGCGCCATCATGTGTTCGGAGTCGGACAAGCCTCTTAATTATTCTGCCATAGGTGCAATTACAATGTATCTAATTTTTTATTAAAAAATCGCGATACCTCAATTTAATAAAAAAATTAATCGTCTTAAAACGTAAATTCGAATTAATCGAAAAAATCGCCCAGCCCTAGACTACACCTTCACTGAGTCAATTTAGATATAGTAGTTACCTTTACTTTATAATGGAATAGATCTTACTATATGTATCTATACTAATAAAAGGCAAAGCCCTCACTCACTCACTCACTCACTGACTCACTCACTGACTCATCACTAATTCTCCAACTTCCCGTGGGTGGAAGGCTGAAATTTGGCAGGTTCATTCCTTACAGCTTCCTTACAAAAGTTGGGCAGGTTTTATATCGAAATTCTACGCGTAATGGTCATAACTGGAAGCAGTTTTCTCCATTTACTGTAATGGAGATGAGCTTCAACGCCGTGGGGGGAGTTTCGTGTGACATCATCACGCCTCCCACGTAATCACGCAGTACATAGAAAACCAGGAAGAGCTCAAAAAAGAGCTTAAGAAAACATGCATTATATAATTGAGAAGGCAGCTAAACAATAAGAAGCGAGCGAAAGTGACATATACAACCATATTCATGAGTTCTGCTACTGAAACAAAGCACATGTAAACCTACACTTTAAATTAAGTTCATAGACAGGCTACGCTGGCGCTTGTAATTTAGTGCCTGCCCATATAAGGCCGTCCGTCAGCGCAATCCAATAGCAAACTGCCACGGGTAAATATTCACGGGTGAAGGACTGTGCTTATGGAGAGGAAGATGAGATGGTCAGGGTGGTGTTTGACACAAACTCAGCTAAACTGCGAGAGAAAGTTTTAAGTGCCAGGACTAAGGTAACATTAAATACAGCCACGGACATAGCACGAGATGGCACCAGCACAGCTGGGAACCTTCGATGCATGTACACCGAGTGGCTCACGGAACTGACGAGTGCACAGATAAAAGGCAACAGTTCCAAAGAGCGCTGAACAAAACCGAATTACACAATTGAAAAGGCAGCAAAAATATGAAGCGCCTGATAAGCATATTCATAAATCCAGCTACTGCGGAAACAAAGCACACGGTGGAAAAAGTCAATGTCCCGCTAAAGGAAGACAGTGTAAAAACCCGTGCATGCAGTGTGTCAGGTCTCAGATAAAGAAGAAGACGAGCTGTTTATTGATGCAGTAAGAAACGAATCGATGAATGAAACCTGTCATCTTTACAACGATTGACAAACACGGAATGTAACTTGAACACAACACATCCTACAAATACGAACCTGATTGAAAGAAATAATGATAATCAAATCCTTGATGACAGCAACACTCAGTAACACTCACAAAACAAATACTGTATATTGACAGTCATGTTACGCTATTTTTAAAATGTTCCCTTTTCTTTTCTACCTTTTTAACACACTACTTCTCGCTATGATACGCTGGTATATATATATATATATGTATATATATATATCCCGCTCTACATACTAATAATGGATACTTTATTCGCCATCAATGATTGTTTTGGTAAAGCCATACTCAGTGTATTCATTAGATGAACGGTAAAAAGTAAGAGCGAGGGAGGATGACTCATTGAGGCATGCAGGCTGTAGTAGGCCAACTCTATCAGAATTGCGCGATCACATTTAAAAAACATATCTTTTCAAGTTCTATTTAGTCCATATGTGTCAAACTCAAGGGTCGCGGGCCACATCCGGCCCGGCGTAATTATATCCGCCCGCGAGATCATTTTATATACTGTATTATTGTTATTAAAGCCCGGTATATGAAGCGCTGGTAACACAATAAACTACAGATCCCATAATGCAGCGCTTCAGCTGCCTTGCATCAGGGTAACCTGAATGCAATTCAGAAGATACAGAAAACAGCATAATTAAATAAGAATCTGACACTTCAGCGGACGCTTTAACCCGTGCACAATCACAAAGTGATTTCAAGTGAAGCTGCTTTTATGGGAGACACAAATGCACCAGTTCACCTTGCCCCACTTTCCCTGTTGCCAAGTACTGTTAAACCAAGTCGCCACTACGGTGTTCCCAAATACGCACTTTGCTGATAAACTGAGCGCACTGCGCACTGAGTTTGCACGGCGCTTTGGTGACTTTGATGAACAAAAAGTCCGCCTACATGCGGCTCGAACCTTGTGCATGTTTGGTAGCACATATCTGTGTGAGAAGTTCTTCTCAGTGATAAAGACTAACAAAACAGCACACAGGAGTCGCCTCACTGATGAGCACCTGCAATCCATCCTGAGAATCTCCACAACACAGAACCTCACAGCAAACAGAAACGAACCTGTGGCCAAAAAGATGCCAGGCGCCCAGCTCTAAAATGACATATGAGCAAAGACAACTGAATGATTTGATTTGTTATTGCACGTAAGAGCGGAGTCAACTGTTTTAACAAACAGCGTATTGCACTGATAATGAAATAGCTGTGTGTGTATATATGTAGATATGTATGTATATGTATATATATGTTTATATATGTGTGTGTGTATATATATATATATATATATATATGTATTTGTGTGTATATATGTGTGTGTATGTATGTATATGTGTGTATATATGTGTGTGTATATATGTAGATATATATGTATGTATATATGTGTATATGTATAGATATGTATATATATATATATATATATATATATATATATATGTGTGTGTGTGTGTGTAAATATATATATATATGACAACAACACTCATCACTCACAACAGTGACAAAACAATTACATTGACAATCAGGTTACGTTATTTTCAAAATGTTTCCTTTTCTTTTCATTGCTTCTTTAACACACTACTTCTCCGCCAAGCTGGTATTTTGCTAGTTTTATGACGTGTGAGCTGAAATTATCGAGTATGTCAGTCACTTTGCAAAAAAAAAAAATCAAAAACATGCCTGTTTTTCTATGTTATTTTACATCATCAGTGTGAGCAGTGTAACTGTGAGAGGAGAAATTGTATCAGCAGAGTTTGAGTAATCAAATGTTTTTTGTTTAACATGTCAGCCTGTTAATAATAAACATTAACAGATAATGGATTTTAGTGTGTTTTCATTACCCCTTTATGACAGCTCACATGAAGCGTCACATCGTGACTCACAGTGCAGAAGCTTCGGAGGTTAACTGGATTCATAGCCAATGTGCAGCAGTAGAGCACGTGTGGTAAACACTGGTTACAGTGGGATAACTTAAAGTCGCATCCACTCGCATTTGATTTTTTTCCTCCCCCATACTGCTTGATAACTTTCATTTTTGTGTCAACATCAATTGCATTATTTCTGGTAATTGTAAGACAAATGTAACTGAATATAGTCGAAACCGCTGCAGGTAGTAAACTGAGATTGAGATAAGTCACAGCATGCGGAGCTGGCGTGGCAAAAATTGTCATTCCTCTATAAAATGCAGTTTAAGTGAAGTTGATCTAGTATGGATTCCTATAGGTGGGCAAAATAAAAAAAATAAAAAAAAATCAGTTTGGATGAATTATTTTTCCATTCGAACAAATCACGTAATTGGTTTGAACGGATTATTTTATTTTCCGTAAGAAGCATATGCCTATTGGACATGTTTTATGTCACAAGCCTTCTTGGTTGGGGGTCCTCGAATTTTAAAGCAGGTTTTTTTTCTTTCATTATTTAAAACACTTGCACAGAACCCTGCCTCCTTACCCCACTCCATCCCGCCCCTGTGGCTGCAGAAGTTGGAGCAAGTAATAACACAAGGGACAGAGCAAAAAAGAAACAAAAAGTATTTTAGCAGCTATTTCAAGAAAACACAGGAATTCAGAGAAGGCGAGTCTCTGCATGCTGCCATTGAAAAAGCGATGAAAAGCTACTTATTGATACCTGAGGTGGACAGCGATGTAAATCCACTTGAGTAGTGGAAAACACAAGAAGCACATTTCCTCAAATTGGGGAAACTTGCAAAAACTACCTGTACATCCCTTCCTCAAGCAGCCCTTGTGCTTTCAGTACTGGAGGAAATATTGTAACATGTAGTTGTGCTTCTCTGAAGACAGATGCTGTGGACAGACTAGTGTTTTCTGTCACAAAACCTTGCCTTACATTTCCTCAGTAGAATTTTACAATTGTTTTATTTTTTTCTGATATCTTTGTTCAACATTGGACAGAACTTGAAGTTAATAATATGTTTAAAAATGTTAAAGGTTTTTTTTGTATCTTTATGAAACATATGTCAGAATATGTTTACAAATGCTATAGTTTAAAATTTTTTTTTCCTGTGTCATATCTGACAGAATTTTGGACTTTTTCACTATAATGCAGTTAGATTTTTGTTCTTCTTGGTATGCTGCACAATTCACCTTACAGCAGTGCAGTTTATGTTTATTCAAACTGTAATGTTCACGCCCCGTAGTTCAGTTATGATTAGTATGTTATTCCCATGGGATTCATGACTTGTTTACATTAAGGGTATGTGTCTGTTTAAAATGCTGTCATTATAATAGTTTTGTTGGTCATATGTGTTAATCCTGCATGCCACTTTGACATAGTTTACTCATACTTGTACTGTATAATCTCGGTAATACTTTTACTGGTAATTTTAATGTTTTTGTGTTATTTTACTTCAGTTTTAAGTAAATAAATAAACTTGTTTTATTTAACTGTTGTTTCTATTAATCTTCTTAGTAAGCTACAAGTAATATCCTATTAACAAGATCAAGCTAATTCAGTAAGACTTTCACAAACATGTTTTTACAGGATGCAAAATATCATCTAATTATTTTTATTCTCAAAGTCCCAGAAAATATCAAGATATAATTTATTGCCAGTATTGCACACCCATTTTGTAAATCCATTCATCTTCTAATCCAGCTTCTTTGGAACCAGGGTTGCAGAGAAACTGGGGCCTACTGTAGCAAATAATGGGGACAAGGCAGCAGCAACTCCTTGGACAGCAGGGTAAACACACACACACACACACACTCTCGTGCCTATTTAGGATTGATAATCCACCTAATCCTTATGTCTTTAGACTGTGTAAGGAAATTGAAGTACCAGGGGGAAACCTAAGTAGACAACATGCAGACTATGTAAGGAGGACTTGGGACATATGGGAGGATAACAAATTTTAGTTATAATCTGAAAAATTGTAGAATTATTAAATCTCAAAACATTTTCGAATAGTTTTTTTCTGATATAAAGTTAGTCTGGCAGGGTTTTTTTGTTCTTTGTGTGTTCAGTTCTGAAATGAGAACTGTTACTGCAGTATTTTCCTCTTTTGTCACAAGCCTTCTTGACACTTTGTCTCAATAGCACTTTGGTTATTTTGAGTTTTCCTGCCAAACACAGATACTGATTGCATATAGAAGACACTATCACAAGGAGCCAGTATATTATTTTTTTTTTCAGTTTTGTAAAGTCATGTGTTTATTTTAACTTTTTACATGGAGACCCATGTTCCAGGCTGTTAGGCTGCTTACTCTGCCTTGTGACACAGCAGGAGAAGCTGAAATTAGTACATTTATTTTAAACATATATTTGCAAACCAAATCAAGTGCATCCATACTACTGTAGTTTTTGTAATCATTTTATCTGTATACTTTGTTTTATGTTTGCATTTTTAGACATAATGTCTCAATCTTCCCTTTGCCAAAAGTGTTTTCTAATGAAACAAACATATAATTTAATATTTCCATGTATTGTACAATATAAGTGATGCTGAAAAGGAGCTGATTTCCAAAAACTTTTGTTTTTGGCACTTTTTCACGGAAAGCATTTGATAGCCGTAGATGTTTTATTTTTAAGGAAAGGCTGCCACCTGTTGGATAATAAGCAACACAGAGTTTCTGAAATTCAAAACTGAGTATAAACACCTGCTTCCAATTCCATGTGTCATTTTACTTGCTGAAGTGATTTTCAAAATTCAGTACAGTTTTTGTGAAGCTCTTTGTAATTTGCAGTTGCAGGTTTATTCAAGCTATTAAAAATAGGGTTTACTTGCTGTGTCAAAACTAATGTGTGTATGTTATGTTTAAACTTAATGTGGGGTATTGCATTTAAATAGTGCATTTTAAAGCTTTTCTTCATTGCCTTGTTTTCTTGGTGAGTGTATTTCTTTTCATTCTATCTTTAATTTCTTGAATGCTGGGATGCCTATGTTAAAATTCTCCTGCTTGGTGTCATGGGGCTATTTTAGATTGACTCTTTCACTGTTTTTTTTCCCCTCTTTGCCAACAGACATTGAAGCGCCTTTTTCCAGATGAGGTAGGAGGGTTTTTCTGTTTGCAGGCTTTCCTACATTATTCTGGCTCCAGTGTTTTGATGAACTAACCCACTTTACACTGAGCTTTATCGGACTGCATTTGCATGACCTTTCCATCACAGCAGTAATATTGCTTGCCATAGCTGTTACCCTTGATCATGGTTGTACGTATACCCACAATTCCCCAGAAAACTATGCTCAGCTGTGCTTATTTTTTCTGTCTCCTTTATTTGACTAACTTGTAAACATTTCTTACAGGGATGCAATTTTAAAAACTCCTGGATATATGTCTTTATTCTCAAAAGTGGGCTTGCACATCTGGATGCTTTGATTAAAGAAGAGCCCACCTTTACTTTTATAATTCCCCCTCACTTGCATGTGATCTTTATTTTTTTTGCTTTGTATTATTTTTGACCTTTTCATTTATGAACCATTATGTCAAAAAAAGTTTTCTCGATTTCTGTTTTTGATTAAGGAAGGTGCTGTGCAATAAGCATCCATTCGATTATATTAATAGATGTACAGTTTCAGTGATGAATCATGCTAGTCCCTCTATTCATGTAGAAAATCAGTGTCCTTGTTTAGAAGTTACATCTCCAGGGTAAAATGTGTAGCTGGAGGTCATGTGTGGTGTTTCTGCTAAAATACTGTATGAAAGAAAATCTCATTATAAGGTACACTTTGCCCTCTTAATCGAATATGCAGTTCATAGGACATCTTGCTTGCTAAAAACACCTGATTCTAAATGTAAACTCTTCATTTTCCATTTGGAAAATTTTATTTATTTTTTGCTTATAATTTAGTTAATATAAGGAATAACCTTTTATTTGTTTTTATAATAAATACATTTGATTACATTTGATTAGTAATGCTTCCAGCGTGTTTAGCATAGCTACTATGTTAAAATTCCTGAAGTCAGGCATTGATGAATAGAGTGCTATAATTTGCTTGTGATGTACTACCAACTTAGTTTTAGGTACTGCACCAGTACTCGAATAAAACATTTCAGTTTATCATTTATGTAGACTTCAATATAAACATCAGGTTGAGTGCACCTTTTGTATGTTTTCTTTTGATGTTCAGAAGCAGGTGGAAAAGGTTGAGAAAAGCAAAGTAGCAGATTGGTTTCTTATTGTGAATCTATTTCTTGTTTTTGAATCATTTTTATCTTAACAGCTTGAACGATTTACAAGTATGAGGATGAAGAAGGAAAAGGAGAAGCCATATCCAACTCATCGTCATTCATCTGCTGCGCAGTACGAGATTGGTGGTCAGTCCAGCTCTCTTCATGACCTACCTGATGCCGCAGTACTTGAGCTTTTTGAACAGATGTTGGTGAGTGTATCTAAATTGGTTTAGGAGCAAATATTATTTAAAGCAGTAGCCTACATTTAACATTTATAATTTTGAAGGTTATAATGTCTGTTTTTTCCATGGAAATTTATAATTATGACATTCACAAACCCTGCTTAGCGCAGTTCAAGTTTGTGTGCTAAAACATATCCTATCAGCATCATACAAATGTAGGATCCAACTCTGAAAGAGAGCCGGTCTATCTCAAGACATAGTTCTGCACACCCATGAGTAGACCAGGCTGCCACAGAGTTACCATTTAACTTAACATTCTTTCTTTTAATCCAGCAACATGGGGAGAGGAAGCAAACTCAGGCCTGCCAGGCCTGAATTTGAGCTCATTTTCTAAGAGTTTGGGTTTTGTGGTAGGCTTGTAAATATAAGACATAATTGTTTATAGTGATAGTCTTTAACATTTAATTTTAACTTTTAACTGTAATAAAATGCAGCATAGTCAGCAGTAGTATTTCAGTATGTGCTCTTAGTTATTAAACTGCTTCTTCTTCTTTATTTTTTCTTTATTATTTATTTATTTATGCTTTATACCTGTCCAGGTTGATATGAATCTTAATCCAGAAAGGCAGCAGCCTTTGCGAGAAAAGGACATAGCTATTAAGAGAGAAATGGTTTCACAGTATTTGCATACTTCTAAAGCTGTAAGTATTTTCTTGAAAACATTAATTTATTGAATACCAATTGTGTTGGTAAACTAATAAAATTGCATACTGTATCACCTAATGTGATTATAATAGACCTCAAAAATTGCATGTTTTTATGAAATGGACAAAACGCAGAAAATAAAATCCTAAACATTCCATCCCTTTGCTAAATTACATTACCTAAACTCAGTGCGGAGCAGGATCTTAATGTTAAGCCAATTGTGAAGTTTTATTTTTAGTTAATAGATTACTTATTTTAAACAGACACTGCACAGGTTAAGGTGCTTTTTTACAGTGAAAGATATAAATAAAACAGGCATTTTATCAGCTCATTTGAAGTAAATTACTTCAAAAAATGAATGTTTAAAATGTGCTATTTGTAGAAAGTTAACACATTGGGAATATCTAAGTAAATATTTTTATTTTTATACCTAAGGAATTTAATTACTGATGTTCACAAACCTATGTTGAACTAGTCATATGTTATAGTCTTGGTAGTAAAAAGTGTTACTAATCAGAGTTAAATTTTTACTTCAAACTATCTATATGAAAAAGAATTTAAGTGTCAAAGTCACTCGAGGATAAGAATTTGTCCTACTTCAGAGAAGGACATAAGAAATATTTCAAAAGTGTCTTAGTCCCGGCTCCAGCTAAGAGTATGAATTCTGGTTTGCGAATGAATGACATTGAGATTTTATGGTACCACTTGCCACCTTATGGTGACGTTTCTGATAATAACTCAGAGACTTAACCACAAAGATAAGCATAATCAAAGAAGAAGAAGGATACTGTGCTAAGCTGCATGTAATTACTTTGCAACATCATGTATAATATTGTAATGAACTCAATGGGTTTCAAGTCTGGACTTTGACTAGTTCAATCCAAAACCTATTTTTTTTATTTTTTTATTAAATTTTAATTTTTTTCAACATTCAGAAGTGAACTTTGCTCTTTTTCTTTGAGCCATTGTCCTGCTGCATAACCTAATTGCACTTGAGCTTCAGGTTACAGTGTGATAACCAGTTATTCTCAGTACTTTCTGGTAGAGAGCTAAATTAATGCTTCCCTGAATTATGACAATTCACTCCGGCCATGAAGCAGCAAAGCATCCCCACATAATCACATTGCTAAATGGGCAATTACTTTTTAACATGGCTGATATGGGTGCTGGGGAATTTTTTTTCCTTAAGTTAGTCAAATGATTTAAAAACTGTGCATTGTGTTTGCGTGGGTTGTCTTTTTATATTATACTAAATTTGTTTGGAGATTATGAGTAAGCAAAAATAGAGGAAATCAGGAAGGGGGCAAATACTTTTCACAGAACTGTGCTTTTATGTTCTATTTCAGGCACTTCTTTGCACAAATAATTTAGTTTCTTTTAAAGAATTATGCCACTTTTTGTATTCTGTAACTTTATATCAGTTAAGAGTTTGCTGTTAGACGTTTGGTATAGCACTGACTGAGCACTTCCCAAAGAGTGTGGAATATGTATCTGTGGATTTTCTGTTTCACCTTACTGTTAGTTTTTGTATTTGAAAGCTCATAATCCAAAATGTAGATTAGAAAGTATTCATTAGAGAAAAAGCATTTAAATGCTGAATACAATGGAGAATTCAGTTAGAGTCATACCATTGAAATTGGACAAATAAACTCAAGAATTTTGAATAGTTTTAAAAATACTCCAGCACAGGTAAGCCACCTGGGTGTTGATCTTGTTCTGACAAAAACTACAAATGTTTTTTGTAATATATTGTTTTATTTCAGTTAGTCTTTTCAGCTGCTTTAATAGTCTTATATAGTTAATTTTGTTAATTGTTTTGTTTATTTAGTAGTTTTGATCATCATTTTATTTTTCATTTGCAAAAAAATGCTTGATATTCAGTCCAACGTAATACATTTTTGATTTGTTAATTGTTATATATTGAATTGTCAGATGAAGTGTTTCAATTCAAAAATGCAATATGCATTAAATAAGTATATGTAGATCTTTAACTTAAAAAATGTTATGTTTTATGACCTCTCACATGACCAGCAACCATAACAATTTATATGTACAATTCACATCCACAGATTAAAGATTTTCTTAAGGCCCTACAACCAGATATGAATATGCTTGTTTTAAATAAAAGTGAAAAGTGCTCTTGAATACCCACACCATGCCTTCAAATTGGCATGTATGGTAGATACTTGAGTAAACAGAGAACCTTTTGCAGGGCATTAGTAAACAATATTCACTTACTGTACTTCATAAAGCTGTCATAAATAGAAAAGTGATAAAAAAAAATTAAATGTTTTTAATTACTTTGCCGCAAAGTATTAAAGTGACTCTGTAGTCATGTATGATAATTACACCTATCTAGACTTAAGCTGAGCAGAAATACACACAGTTTCATCCTGCCCCAGTCAGCACTTTACATGCTGTTATTTAAGACATTGGCCGCGTTTTGAGGTTGCTACTCATCAGCCTTGTCAAGATTGTTGGCAAAATGGAGAGTGAATGGTACAAGGGAACGTTTCTTACCTTCTTTTGTTTTAAGTATCTAAACTTCAGCTAAAAAATATACATCTATCAATAATTCAGTGGGCTAAAACACAAGATGTGTGATAACATGAATACTATTTTCCAACAAACTTCGGTAAATCTTAGATAGACAGTAGGCTCAAAAGGTGTATGAGCTAGAGGACATTTCACTATCACCTAGACCCAATAGTTTCTGTCAAAGGACCTACTTTAACACATTAACCAATGCATTACTGGCAATGTTCAAGGTGTTTTTTTTTTAAAAACATTTTTCTGTACAGTTTGTGAATGTGAATATGTTGTCTATACAGGGCCAAAGCCAAAAAGAAAGTTCAAAATCAGCAATGATGTACATTCAGGATCTGAAAAGTGGTCTTAGAGACAGCCATCTTCTGAATGTCCTTGAAAGTCTCAGAGTTTCCCTCAGTAACAATCCTGTCAGGTAAGAGGTAATATGATGTGATATAAAGACACATGGGACGTATACAGAGGTATTTCTTTCCTTGTTCAAGTTTCTGTCATAATTTTAATGATCTTTTGTTAGAGTAATTAACTGCAAATCATAGACTATATTTTGTTCTGTCTGATACCTTGTTATAGTACACATGGTGCCAATAGTTTAAGTAAGCAAGTGGTTTTAAAAGTTAAATTGAGCACAGCTTCATCTTGTAAATATTATATATTGTGCCTTGGAAAAATGTTAATTTGCTTAACCAATTCTGTAATGTTTTCTGAATAACACATCCCAGGCAGGATTTTTTTTTTTTGGATATTTTTGCATCAAAGCTCTGAAACTCAAAAGTATTTAATTTTGACACTGTTTCACATTAGAAACAAACATCGTAAGGAAAAGGAAATATACTGTTTGCATAAGTATTAAATCCCTACACTTTTAATACTTTGAAAACCCATCATTTTGAGCAATAGCAACATTAAGTTTTTTGAGTTAAGTATGTACCAGTTTTGCACAACATTCTGTAGTTCTTTTAGCCTATTTTTATAGGATTTGTTTTTCTGAATTGGTCATGTGACAGAATGCTTTGTCAAGGCACTGTATATATTTATTTTTTTGCCAACATAATATATATATATATATATATATATATATATATATATATATATATATATATACTCTTCCGCCTGTTTGTTAAGATTGTCTAGGCCAATGGTTTCCAGGCTAGGGACCATGGTGCTGGAATTGTAAGGCTGTCATTCTTAAAAATTAATAAATAAATAATCCAGTTTTAAAGATTGTCTTTTCAATAACTTAAGTCGAAGTGTTCATCAGTTGTCATAAAAAGAGTAAATCTGGTCTTTATTAATGTGGTTATAGCCTAGAGGTATCATGAGTCATTTGATCACATATGTGTCAATAGTCTGGTATATCTGCTTTAATTAATAGGTCTGCTATTTTTCAAATCATGCTGTGTGGTTACTTTTGGCAGTAGTCTAGGTGCAAGATCACAATGAGTTTCAGAGCATTTGGTTCACAATAGTGGGGAGCCCTTACCAGGTGGTAAAACATTTGGTCCAGACTGACTGCTGTGTCTTTCTTCAGATATATGTAGTACGTCTGTTTTCTGCAAGTCCGTGCATATTTATTCCATCATGTATTTCATTTAATGTGTTCATGCTGTGATTTTTTTTTTTAAGCTGGGTGCAAAATTTTGGAGCAGAAGGCCTTGTACTGCTTCTGGACATTTTGAAGAAACTCCAAGATGAAAAGGATGAAATGTCTAGGTGAACCATTACCTAAAAGTTTTGCTGTTTCACAAGAGCTTAAAGCTTTGACCAGAAGCTAATACATAGAAACAAAACATTTTAATAGATTATTTAATATTGTATTTTAGATTTATTATACAAAAATAAAGATGTTAAAAGTGATGCTTTTACATTTACAGTGGGACTGATGTCAAGTGCCAGCATGAAATTATCAGGTGTCTAAAAGCCTTCATGAATAACAGGGTAGGTAAATAATGAAGAAAAAAAATTCTTACTTTATTATATTCTCAGTTAACTTTTATGTTCATATTTTCTAGTGATATTTTCTTATAACTGAACTTGAGGGGTTATTAATAGACTGTAAACATTAATCCTTTGTAAAATATGTAATAATATTTGGTATATACATTTGAAAACTTTGCATTGTTTTAAGCATCATCATCGTGATAATTTGCATAAGCAACAATAAAATATATAATGAAATAGGATCTTAAGCTAATGAAAATCACTGTGAAGTTCTCACTTTTTTGGTATATTTCACATTGTTCCTCTCCATTTTTAGTATGGTATTAAAGCCATGCTGGAATCAGAAGATGGAATTCAGCTTCTTGTACGTGCCATCAATCCTACAGTACCTCACATGATGGTGGATGCTGTAAAACTAGTATCTGCAATATGCATTTTGGATGATCCAGAAAATATGTAAGTGCTTAACTTTTAGTAACTGTTGAAGCTATGCTTGTAGACATTTAGGTATGAAATTAACCTAGTAAAATGAATTATTGTTAATATACATTTTCTATTCAAAGATGCTTTAAAGCCTCTTCTTTCTGTTTTCTGTGGTATTGAAATCAAGTTATATACTTGGCAAAAGTAATTTTAATGTTCTTCTAACCAGACAGGATCTTATTTTATTGGATTTTTTTCCTTGTTATACTTCATATACGTAAAGTTTAATGTAGAAATAAGCTGAATTTGTTGCGAGACCATTTCCTTTAGATTTGCAAACTAACTTGAAAGACATAGATAAACTTGTAAACTTAAAAAATAATAATATAAACATATATTGTCATGCCAAGAAAATGAAATTTTTATTTGATGGATTTGAAAATTTCTGATGTGCTATGTAGAAATAGTTTGAGAGTTTTTTATGTGAAGGAGTCATGCTTATTTTCTTTACTGATTTTCAGTGTGCTTCAGAATTTTTTTCGTCTTTTTCAATAAACACAATTTTCAAAATACAGGTCTGATATAGTTTATAGTTCAGGGGTTAAAACAGTAGAAAGCGCCTGTGTTTTGTTTTGCTGTTTTCAATAGTAGTGCAACTTTCAGATTACGATTAATGAAATTGGAACAATTTATCAGGTAAACAAATAAACCTGATAGATTACTGAATAGTCTCCAATTATATAAAATTTCATAGAGAAACTGTTCTGAAGTAGGCATTTTGTATTTGGACAAGAAGTTTCATCCACTGTCTAACCGAGTGTTTTTTTAATATACATATAAAGTCATGAACGTGTTTTGGAAGCAATAACAGAACAGGCTGACATTGAAGAAATTGAAAGGTTCCAACCATTGCTATCTGGAATGAAGCTGCCGTCTTTTTCACTAAAGGTGAGCTAATAAGCAAAATAGTTTTACTGATTGATAATTTATCCTATACTTTTATTTTGCCTTTTTTGTCATGGCCTTCTTTTATCTGCCAAAGTACTGAACAGGAATGTGTCTAGAAACACTACTGTGACTGCTTTCTTGTCATGAGCCAAGTTAGGAGATATAAGAATTAAAAAAAAAAAAAAAGAAAAAAATATGTGTTGGAGTGTGGGGGATATTGTTATGATTTGTTATAAATTTCATTGACTGCCGTGGTCTGGCGCCCTGCCCGGGGTTTGTTTCCTGCTTTGCACCGTGTGTTGGCTGGGATTGGCTCCAGCAGACCCCTGTGACCCTGTAAATGGATGGTTACGTTTCAGTGAGCTGTTGTAAAATGTGACATTTCCCCTTGGAACAAATAAAGATCTGTTTGTTTGTTTTTTTTTGCTTTAGTGATATATACGCTTTGTATGTATGTTTCTCAGGAGGGCTTAAATAGTGGTCATTGACCAGTGAGCAGTTTTACTTAAAACTTTCCATAAACTTTATTAAAATAAAATATTGTGACTTCACAAAGCTATTATCTAGATATAGTGTGTTGTTTAAAAAGACATAGTTAGATTGTTTATCCTATTTTGTTTTTAAGATTTTTTTATTTTAGATTTAATATAAAGAATGTTTTGTTTAGGCAAGCTGCATGCAACTGATAAATGCATTAATAAGTCGAGGTGAAGAACTGGACTTCAGGATTCATATCCGTAGTGAACTTATGCGTCTTGGACTTAAAGACATATTGAAGGTGAATAATTATTTTTCTCTTTTAAAGCTGTACTCTAAAGCTACTTTAAAGCTCCGGTGAATGTGAACTTGATATTCCTACTGAGGAAATTATAATTTCGCAATGTATAGCAATACATTCACATTCAAAATTCTTGTTTGATCTTTATTTGTTTTTCCTTTAACTCCTTTTTTACAAGAAATGATTTGTAGATATATTTACAGTAACTAATTTACTCTAAAGTTTATGGTACTTAAAACAGAAAGTTATTGGAAATGTAATGCAAGGTCTAATCAGTCAATTACACACAATTGATTTGTATTTGTTTGTTATAGGATGTTCGTGCTGTTGAGAATGATGAGCTAAGAGTTCAGTTAAATGTTTTTGATGAGCTTGCAGAAGATGATTCTGAAGAACTAAGGGGTCGGCTAGATGATGTCAAAACTGAAATGGAATATCCTTTTAAATTAATCTTTAAGCATTTGATGCAATATACTTTGTATATTCAGCTTAGTTATTTCTTTTTAATAGCAAACATTCAGTGAAAACCTGTATTATGACAGGACATATTCTTTAAGCAGTTTTGCATTTAGGTAAACATTTTAGTTGTCTATGATTTAAATATTAATACAATAATTTAGTTGTTTTGTAGTATATGGGTGATAACACTCAATAATCGTGAGACAAATGTGTCCTTCAAACTATTTTTTTTTGGTAGTTACGTAGGTATATGTTATTGCACCTTTGGTCTCTGTGGAGCAATTTGTGCTTAAATAGTAAAAGGTAGAAATTAATTTCATAAATAAGGTGCAGGGTGTTTTCCCTGTGCATGGACACCGTTTTGTTTCTTGCATTTAATAATCTTGTATCCATGCAATAGATAATTGTTTAGGATATGTTTGTTATTTTTTTTTAAGTCAAACTTATTCCTTCACAAATATGGTATACAGAATACTCCCAAAATTCAAGGGGGTTACGTTCCTATAGCCCCGCGAATTGTGAAAAAATGCGACTTTTGGATGTGGTTTAGAAATGCCTTTTAAATGCCTGTTTTTATAGTTTAAACCCTAAATACAGTATGCCCCCAAAACACTTCAATTTTGTTGCAAACTCGGCTTAATACATAACCTAAAAACAGAATGTAAATGCAAATCCGTATACTGTACAGTTCTGTACTGCTATGTCTCCCGCAGTGCTAGAATGTAAAATACCGATCTTACCGCTATACGTACTGTAATTCATGCAAGTGCGTTTTCTTTGCTATGAGCTTTCGTTTTCTTTGTTATAAGTAGAGTAAATACATAATAATTTCATTTAATTAAAATGCAGTAAAATGTAATGGTACTCACCAATGATGAATGATGTTGATGGTGATGAAGTAGCTGTGCAGTACGATGCAGAGGATTTAAAACTCTTCGGGTTGAGCCTCTTCTTCAGGTGTTTCAGGAGTCGTCGTATCTTTGGACGAGACTTCTTCTGGTGGGGTTTCATACTGGCTTTTCTTTATAGGCTTCAGGAAGATTGTGATGTAAAGTTGCTACACTGTCTCCTGTAGCAATTGCTGGTACAATTTCCGTGCTTTCTCACAGATGATGTTACCGTCCAAGGGGATGTTCTTCTTCCTGCAGTTGGTGATCCACAATGCCATTCTGACAATATTTGTATTCCTTACAGTCATTACCTTTTTGGCATTATCACAGAAACTTACAGATACGGTACTCCAGATGGATGGCTGCTTCATTCTTCTTTATGTAGCGTACGGTGTTTTCATTAATGCCATAGTGGCACGCTACTGCAGCATAACTTTTTAATTCCCGGAGCAAATCCAGTAGTTCAGCCTTCTCCTGGAGTGTTTTAAACGTCTTCTGGTGCTTAGGCTCAGTGCCAGAAGCCTTAGAAGGTGCAGGGCGTTTTGGCGACATCATGTGCATTTTAGAATAACAAGATTAATACAATAGCAAAATGGAAAACACGAGGACACTCTGCTGGGGCAGCAGTTTATCAGCAGCAAGGAGAAATGAATAACGCTCTCGGATTGGCTACTTTCACCATCCCAAACTGCGTTTCCCTCGGCAGTTGCTTCCTGTTCTGTTCTATATTGCCATAAAAAAAGCCATACAAAATTGCGGAGGATATTTGCGCTTTCTGCTAACAATTAATAATTAGGTTCTAAAGAAAAATCCTCAAACGCCTGAGTCCGCGAACCCTGAACTGCACTTCGCAGGGGTCTACTGTATAGGCATTTGCCACATGAAGTTGTATTCTAAAGTTAAGTGTTTTCTATTAATTAAAAAATATAAATATATTGCCAACTCTGGTGCTTTACAGTGGTTGATAATGGGGGGAAATCTTAAAAACTTGCCAAATACATTCATTTTTCAAGCCATGACTATTGTTTTGTGCCTTCCATGTTTCTCATGCATGTTTGTGACAACAAAAGAGATCTGAAAATACTCATTTCATCAAACAATACTGGTACTGTTTTTTTCATGATAAGGATAGTTTTTTTCTATTAATTTCTGCAAATTCAAATGTATATATGGAAGTTAATAAAAACAAAACCAAACACATTGCACAGACAGTTTACTGTGATTTGGACTGTCAGGAGGAACCCACATACCGGGGTGTGAAAGTCTTTTGCACAGGAAGACTAAGTGCTGAGTTGTTGCACGTGGCTGGTCTTCTTTTAAAATGGTTGAGTCTCATACTATTGATGTATTTTTGATCAAAATGACATGTATAAACTATTTTACAATGTGCGTCTAATTGCAAGACAAATCAATGCTCGACAACTGTCTTGGCTTGAAAAATGGATGTGTTTGGTAAGATTTTAAACTTCTCCTCCTTGCCCCACAAACTGCAATGTAATGTGCTAGTATGGTCAAGAGATATATAATTTTAACTCCTAGAAAGCGATTAGATAGATAGATAGATAGATAGATACTTTATTAATCCTAAGGGGAAATTCGATTAACACAGTTTAGCCCCACCGATGCATATATAGCATGTTTGTGGAAAAAAAAAACAAAAAAAACTTCAGCTTGAAAAATACTAAACATATTCTGTAATCTGGACTGTTGGTTGAATGAAAAGTGGTGGGCTGAGCTGTTTGTCATATGGATTTATTGTTACTGTAGTAAGTAAATATAAGAGGCTGAAGCGCTTATTCTTTTCTTACTAGGAAGTAAGCAAATCTGTTTCACCATTAGGCAGTACACCTTTTTTGTAGTTTTACATTTTTTAATATAATATTGGAAATATATTTAGTAATGTTGATCTCTTGCATATTTTTAAATGATTCTGCTCAGTTCAGCAGGTTACCATTTAAATAAAAGTTATTGTTTTCCTGGTGAAGAACATTATAAAAGTTTTCAAGTGTTCCAGGAATTTTTATAACTTTCACCACTTGGTGTCTCCAGAGTAAATGCCTTCTTTACCAAAATCACACTGAAGTATTAAATTAAAATGGCTATATTTAACACATTTTTAATGCTGTGCCTTTTATTTTTCCTTTTTCGATATTACCAGACCTTTTTATTTTGTTTGTTTATTTTTGGTAATTGTTTTTCTTCATTTTTAATAATATTACTGTGTTAGTACTTGATTTGCAGATACTTTGCTGTTGAACTTTGTTTACTTTTAAAAGTAGGGCATTAATTTAGAGTACACCACTAGTATGCTTTTTGGGAAAATAAAATCGTACAGCTGGAAAATTGTCCCTAATTAATATAGGTTTTCAATATCAATATTAAGTCAGAAGCAATGATTGCCTTTTCGTTTACCTCATTTTCTATTGAAGCTATAATTAATAACTGTTTTGTAATTTGAATTAAATAATAGGACAGCAGCTAGCTTCACAACTAGTTTGAATGAAAATAAAGATATTTTGTCTGAAATAATTCAGACAAAATAATAATGAGTCAATTCCATTTGTTTTTCTTACGTTTTTAAAAATATGAGATACTGTAATTAAAATAAACATTGAGGACAAAATCTGTCAGTTGTTTGGACTAAATGTCCGTAATTTTTACACGCCGAGACTCGCCTACTCAAAGTTATTGTCTGCTTTTATATGCACTTTTTATTACACTTTAATATTGTTTTTTTGTATCAGTACTGTATACTGCTACTGGATTATGTGAATTTCCCCTTAGGATTAATAAAGTATCTCTATCTGTCTGTCTGTCTAATTGACCTTATACAAAATATGATCTTTAGGCATCTCTTTGAAAAGCATATATAAATCCACAACTCAATATATGTAGATGAAAATACTTTTTCATTCCCACTGACAGATAAATTCTCTTGTTCTAAGGTTATTTGCTGCTCTACCTGGCAGAAACTGAATTTATTTTAGTTTTGATTCACAATTATAAATTAATAGCTGACTTCCATCTATTAGTCACTCTTTTTGCACCCTGCATTATATATGAAATTTGGAAAACTGAAATAATGGAATTAATGTGCATTTACTAAGGCCTTTTTCAATAAAGAACTCGGGAATTAGAGTCAAAAATCATAAATTTGAACATGAATATTTATTACAGCCTATACACATTTGTGTAAGATTTTCCTGTTGTAGAATAGTTAATGAGACTGAGATCTTTTCTACATTTGTCCTTATTCAGTTAAGAGGAGCTGGCAATGTATAAGTTTCAAGACATTCTGGAAATATATATGCTAAAATTGTAAAACGGTAATAGATACTAGTTTATATAATATTTCTGTACAGGATTATAAGTATCATTCACCGTGCATAATTTAATATTAGACATGCAGATGAATTGAGTATATACTGTATGTAAATTCACCTTATGGACAAATAAAGATCTGTCTGTCTGTATTTGTCTTATTGTTTATATTTGTATGCATGTATTTATTTTTACCGTGAATGTTTTATTCCTCTCTTTCAAATGCTTTGTACATTAAATTCACTTTTTTATTACTATTAATGTTTATTTTTCTTAATCACATTCTACTGATGCCACTGAGATTTTCCAGATTCTTCAAAATACAGTAAAGGATTCAAAAGCAGAAGGGCTTTTTCTGTCCATTTTACAACACCTTCTTCTCGTACGTAATGACTACTTTGCCAGGTGAGAAATGGGTTAAAGGGATGTGGGTTGTGAATGAGTGCCTGTTATCAAGATCCTGTGGAAAGTGTTTCTAGTAGTAATTACAGTACAACAATAATTGTCCACTGCATACTTGGAGAGATAGTTGGGGGTTGCATGTGATTTAAGGCAGCCAAGTGAAAATATAATCAGGTTTTTGTATTAGGTTACACTCAATGGCACAATGTAATTGTTTTATTAATTTCCCCCCTGCAAATCTGTAAGAATCTTTTCTAGTTCCTTCAGGAGAATATGTATAGAGAACACATGCACAGGTATTTACATTTCTATACATATACCTACACACATGTAAATAATTCTTGAGAATTTACATTAGTAAACAGTTTATTTGCATTAGTATATAACAGTGTCATCTACATAACATTCCTGATTTTTCAGAGCAACTTTCCTTGCCATATAAACAAAAAGCCTCTTAAGAAAAACATTTTTTTTAATGACAGATATTGATTGTGCATTGGCCTCATAAAATAATTGCTTCCATTGTTTTGTTATACAGTATATATAGGTGCAACTTATTTATTCTTGCTAAAAGTGCCTTCAGAGAGATACAGTATTGCATATCATAAAAAATACATTTGGGAAGAATGGAAATATACACAAAGAATTTATTAGTGATATTAAAATGTTACTTATCTATCAGAAGAACTATTGGATGCTCTGTGACACTGGTAAGATTAGACCTACTTTTAATTTAGTAGAAGAATGTTATCTACTGCACTGAGTGATTAATGGGTTAAATGTTAGAGCCATATTGTGCACTTTTTCATTTAAGGGCCTTATTGAAGCTTTCCAGAGAGCTACAGTGAATTGCAGGTCTGTTTAATGGGTTTGCAGTGAATGGAGATGGAGATGGAGAAAGAGTGAGTGAGTGAGTGATTTTGCTACAGCAATTCCATTACCCCCAAGGTAATACTCTATCACACAATAGGACTGACTCTAATAGAGTGCAGAGAAATGAGAAATCTGAGAAATTAGAGGGGAAAGTACAACAAGAAGACATCAGGGTGTTAACTGTTTGTTTCAAAGTCCAAGACTATATCAAGCAACATTATTGAAATATAAGGCATGTAGTACAACCAGCAATCACATCATTTAAAAATTAACAAAATGTTAGTGTGAAATGCAAGCTGTTATGGTTACTGTGTTATCTCCATTTTCTATTAAAAAAAAATAAAAGCTAAATATCTGTACTGGCAATCCCATTCAGCATTATATCATGCTTTGCTCCTGTTTCTGGTAAGCCTTCATCACCCTGAGCTGGGTGGATATTCTACAAAAGTTAATGATGACATGTATTTTTAAATAATAAAGTTAATTTGTAATGCTTTGATGGTGAATGTTCATCATGGTCCATCAAGAAGTAAAAGCAAAAGAACTTTCATTGAAAGTTGCTAAAAGAATTTTATATTCCAAAAATCCAGGGAAGCTGTGAAAGAAATTAAAGCACCTTTAATTGTTTATACTGTATTACTGCTAGAGACTGTGACAGTCTAGGGCAGCTGCATGCTCCCTGTTGCATCTGGAAGCCTCTTGAAACAATCACTTTCAGTACTCATACAGCAAGGGTTAGGTGCAAAAGTGATAAGTGCTTTTATTAAAATAAATAAAAAAAACAGTGTTCTAAAGTACAGTGCTCCATCCATAATAAAATAATCCAATAAAATCCGAAGAGATTGTGGAGGCTAAAAATCCAGTAAATAAATACATAATTAAAACGTTCACATCAGCATGACTCTCTCACTGCTGTCTCCCTTCTAGTTCCCTTCCCACTGTACAGGCTCCTCTGTATAGGATCTGATCAGGCGCTGGTGCAAACCTTCTTCCCCTCTTGAGGCGTGAATGTAGCACCTGACAGATCTGTTTGCTTTTGCACATGCATGCGTGCACGTGATCGGCCAAGCTACCACAATTAACCCCGGAGTTTTGTTGTCAGGTGCACACCTGCACCCATTTCCAAGCATGCCAATTCTTGGGCGCAATTATTTATTTAAAATCTGCACTTTGCCTTGTACCACTTATCACAGAGACACATTCTTTTGTCTCTTTAAGCTGTGTCTGTTCCCATTCCATTTTCTTGTGTAAATGTTTGAAAATGGTGAGGTCGGAATGGATTACCTTTAGAATCATAAATGTTTTGGTGTCCACTGGTAATGGTAGCAGAGGTGTTTGAGCAGATGTTTGTCTCTTGCCGAATTTCCATTAGTGCCAGAATGCAGGCTACTACTGGTTCCTCCTTTGTTTCCTTTAAATTATTAAGGTATCCAGAGCCAACCATGAAATTCTGCTTCTTGGCTGGCTTTATATATGGAGGATGTGCCTCAAGAAAGTAATAGTGTCATTGATTTAGCTGATCTTGATTAATGTCAACCGGTCATCAGGCAAACGAGAGAAGCCTATCCTAAATGTACTGTTGCTCAATATGCAGTTTTAAATACTAGTTTTTAAATGATGTGTTTTTTTGTGCTTTTTTAAGAAAGACAAAGTAATAAGTGTAGTAGGCAGAAGACTGCAAGTACTCCTTGATAAAACACAACATATTGATGAATAATGTAGAATTCAGGAGAAATGGACAATCTGTGTATTGCACAAAAGTTTGAAAACAGCCTTGAAAAAGTACTGCAGTTGTTTCCTTCATATATAAATAAAATGTATATTTAAAAGGTTTAAGCAAGTGCTCGAATATTTGCCTGTTATCTTTGATTTATTAAGGAAATACCTCCTATAGAGTTTAAGTGGCTTGTGTACACAATAATGTATAGCCTTTGTATAGGAATGTATAGGAGATTTGCTAGCATTTGTTGCATTCAACTTGGTGCTCTGACCAATTCAGTAATGTGCTATCATCCCCATTCATTGACTATATCAAGCACTTTAACACACAGACCTGGACATCGTTGCACACTCTATAGATTTTATTGCCTTGGTTCTCTTTAACCTTAATCAGATTAATGTGATCTAGAATATTCATGCAAAATCTGTAGTTACATTTATGGTTTCATTATGAAATATTCCATTTTCAGCATATTTTAACATTTAAACAGTTACATTACAATAAAAATGTTTTATCTGTTTTCTAGACCTCAGTACTACAGGCTTGTAGATGAATGTATTTCCCAGATTGTCCTCCATCGTAATGGCACAGATCCTGACTTCAAATGCAAAAGATTTTTACTAGATGTTGATGGATTAATAGGTAAGATTTATGTTTTTTACCTGATTAATAATTATAACACTGTTATATTTACTTGAGTAAACATATTGAGACAACAAAGGGATTTTTTCTTACATAATTGCAGTTTCCTGTTATGCAGAATATACTTGCTAACTTTTTACCTTAAATTTTTCTAAATTGAATTCGTTTTTCCTTACAAATTCAGTATTTTTGGTACTAAAGAAAAGTCCTCAAAGAAAGCTTTCCTATTCACAAGGGTGAATCAAAAATTAAACGCACTCTGGCTACAGAATTTATTTTCAGAAAAGACAAATACATAATTTTTGTCAACATAATTTCACTGCATTTCAATAAACTTTGTCCATCTGTCAACAAGCTTTCATATTCCTTCATTAAAAAATATTTAAGGCTGAGATGTGAGCCATGAATGCACTACTCTCTTCACCTTTTCATCAGACGTGAATCTTCATCCTTGTCGGGCTTTCTTTCGAAACCCAAGTCTGTTGTTTGATTATTGCATAGGCAGAGCTATGGATGATTTGCAAATGATTTGCCACATCATCTACTGTTACTTGTCTATTCAACAGAATCATTTCATGCGCACACTCAATGTCGTCATCAGTCGTGGATGTGGACGGGCGTCCAGCTCCTTCTTCATGGCTGACACTTGCGCAACCTTCCTTGAACTTCTTTTTCAATTCAGTCATACTTCTTTGCAACAAAACACTTTCTCCAATCTGTGCAAAAAAGTCTTCGATAAATATTGTCACCAGGCACACCCTCGGAGCACAAAAACAAATTACTGCACATTGCTCTTCTTTCATGCACATCACAAGTGGGGCAGCCATTGTTTCTCGCACCGCAGTTATAAATGATTTGATGTAACACGTTCACACCTGCACAGCAGCGACTGGAGACACAGGGACCTCATACGTTGCCAACAAAAGTTTTAATATAAGTGTAGTGTGGATAATTTTTGACTCATCCTCATATAACCATACCATAAGTTCACTTCAGAACATTCTTTTTAATATGCTCAAGAGCAGCTGTCTTAAACCTCTGTATACTTTTGCCAAACCCTGATTTCAGGTTTATATTGTAATACTAAGTACATTTCTCTGAGAAGTATACCATGTAGTGTTACTAAAGCAGGAGTAATATCGACTATGCTGGTGCAATGTACAGAAAAGGTGGAGTATACTTATTGATTTTGTGATATTTTAAAGCTTTTTCTTTATTTATTGAAGAGCACAAGATCAGCATTAACTAATAGTTAATATGCAACATACTTGCTCTAGTCTATGTTAAAAAAACTTTTTGCTTCCCAAAATCAATAAACCAGGAACAGAATACAAACAAGGAACCAAAGATGCATTTTTACATATGCATCTTTTTGTTTACTGGATATTACAAAATGTCACAAATATGCTTCACCTGATATTCTTTTCTGTGAATATACAACAAAATTCATTTTGATATCAGCTGTATAAAAGCAAAACTAAGGAGAAGACTGTAGTTATGCTTCCAGAGTTATGAACCATAAATTTGAATAGAAAAGAGGGGGTAAGTCAATACATAATTCACAATGCAAGTTTTACATTGCCTAAATTTAATGCAGAGAAGCTAGTTTCCACATGAAATCAATTAGCATAGAATTGGCTACATATGTAGCAGAATGTGCAACTGCTTGCATGTCACAAATTTTCAGTTACTATTTTGTTTTCATTTTCATTTACTTCTAGCAGTGTTCATCTTGAAGTGTGCAGTCTTTTTATGCTTAAGCAGTCCAATTAACTCCCGAGACTGTAATCAATACACATTTCCCTTTTCCCTAAAACCAGATAGTTTAATTGGTAAATTGAGATTGTTTTGAAAATCACTATGACACTGCTACTTTACTTTTTGCGTGTTTGTCACTAAAACACTTATTTATATGCCTTTGAGAATATCAGGCGTTCCTGTTGAAAATTGTGAGATAACAGGCATAAAGCTATGTAATATTTGAGGACGTGTAATATCATTACATTGCTTTGAAATGCCAATTTACTTTTTCTGATTGACTTTTTTTTCTTTTATTCTGCTACTAACTTGTTTAATATTTTAATGCTTCAGAATACCTGTCTACATTTCTTATGTCATAAGACTGAAGACTCATCTGTTCTCTCTGGCCCTTTAATTAATTGGTTTTTTTTTCAGTTTTCCTATTCGTTGACTGACTTTGCCACATTTTATGCTATACTGCCTTGATCCCCTGTATTTGAAAGCCGTTTTCACAATTTATTTTGTTTATAGTTTATAGGCCCATTCCTAGTAACACTGCAAACTGACAAACTGGCAGCTACAGTTGTGCTTGAAAGTTCAGATTTTCACTCAAGTCCTACAAGTAGATAAGAGAAACCAGTTAAACAAATGAGACAAAAATATAATACTTGGTCATTTCTCTCTATTATAAAAAAAAAAAAATCCTGGAAAGCAAAAGCAAGGCAACGATACGTGGTGATCTCGGATGTTCTCGGAAGAAATTTAAAAGACCTGCGGATCAAGATACTTGCCACAGAGCGTCTTGCACGGGCCGTAAACATGAGACTTGGTGCCAAGAGATTGTCCCAGGGTCGTCTCACGGGGACGTGGAACATGAGATTCTTGCAAGACACTCCCTACTTACAAAAGGTATCATATAAGCGCACACCCATCAAAAAACACTCAGTCGTGTAAAAGCACATAGCACACACACATTCTGTGCATTCAGCACATATAAAGCATATAGGGCCAATACGGAGAATAGAGACCCAAAGGCGTTTGAGAGAAAAAAAGGCAGATAAGAGATTATGAAAGCAGTGGAATTCAAAAGGCTCAAACAAACAATGACGCGATACGCATGCAGAGAAAGGTACAGAATATGAAAGCAGTAAAATTCGAAAGTATTGTAGCGTCCCAGCCAGGTTGAAGCCTCTTTTTTTTTTAAGTGAGTGTTAGGTCCGATTGAGGGAGGGCAGAGTACAGCACGGAAAACTGATAGCGAGGTATTGATTGATGCGGTAAGGGGGGGACGAGACCCAGGGGAGGAGGGGTTAGAGAGGGTGCTAGAAAGTTGTGTTTGGGGTTAGGAAGTCGGCGATTGTTCAAGTAAAACTTTTCTGACACTTTATCATGTCAGTCACTACAGTATCAAAGAAAAGATCGCATTACCGTAAAACAAAAAGTGATTAATCATCAGAACCAGGTGTAACTGAAAAAATACTAGGACAAATCGAGGTGAGAAATAAAAGGTAAAGAGTAGACAACAAAGTCTTTTCGATTCGCATCATTCAATGCACAAAACATGGATTTACACAGTAATGGACCATATGCTATGAGAAGCTGTGGTCCCGGAACAGTTAAAGCAACGACAAGTTGAATTTCGAAGAATACACAATTTGGTCAGGTATATATTGATGATCACGGAGAAGCGATGCAAATTTTAACAAGCAAAAAGTCAGGTAATGTATATATTCTGGGAATAACATTACACACCAAAGGAGATCGTGATATGCCATTTGTATTAAAATGTTTACAGTTTACCATGAGAATAGCTTTTTCTGTGACAATCAATAAATCACAGAGACAAGCATTAGAAAAAGTAAGATTATTTATTAGAGAAACAGAAACAATAGTCACTCTCGGGCAGTTATACGTTGCATTGTCACAATGTGTCTCCAAAAAAACATTATTTTTAATGAAGCTTTAAAGTAAAAATGCAAATAGTGAAATTGAAACAATTCCAAAGAAAAAAAAATAAAATTGTATATCCGATTAACCAAACACAGGTTGGCGAGCGAAGCCCCCTAGTATTTATTAAGGAAAATGATCGAATATTACATATTTGTGAGTGGCAAAAGTATGTGAACCTTTGCTTTCAGTATCTGGTGTGACCCCCCCTTTGCAGCAATAACTGCAACTAAATGTTTCTGGTAACTTTTGATCATTCCTGCAAACTGGCTTGGAAGAATTTTAGCCCATTCCTCCATACAGAACAGCTTCAACTCTGGTAAGTTGGTGGGTTTTCTCACATTAACTGCTCGTCTTCAGGTCCTTTCAGAACATTTCAATTGGATTAAGGTCATTCCAAAACATTAACTTTATTCTTCTTTAACCATTCTTTGGTAGAACGACTTGCGTGCTTAGGGTCGTTGTCTTACTGCATGACCCACCTTCTCTTGAGATTCAGTTCGTGGACAGATGTCCTGACATTTTCCTTTAGAATTCTCAGATATTTTTCAGAATTCATTGTTCAATCAATGAAGGCAAGCCATCCTGGCCCAGATGCAGCAAAACAGGCCCAAACCATGATACTACCACCACCATGTTTCACAGATGGGATGAGGTTCTTATGCTGGAATGCAGTGTTTTCCTTTCTCCAAACATAATGCTTTTCATTTAAACCAAAAGGTTCTATTTTGGTCTCATCAATCCACAAAACATTCTTCTAGTAGCCTTCTGGTTTGTCCATGTGATCTTTAGCAAACTGCAGATGAGCAGCAAAGTTTTTTTTGGACAGCAGTGGCTTTCTCCTTGCAAACCTTGCCATGCACACCATTGTTGTTTAGTGTTCTCCTAATGGTGGACTCATGAACATTAGCCAATGTGAGAGTGGCCTTTAGTTTCTTAGAAGTTACGCTGGGGTCCTTTGTGACCTCACCGATTATTACACGCCTTGCTCTTGGAGTGATCTTTGTTGGTTGACCACTCCTGGGGAGAGTAACAATGGTCTTGTATTTACTCCATTTGTACACAATCTGTCTTACTGTGGAGTGGTGGAGTCCAAACTCTTTAGAGATGGTTTTGTAACCTTTTCCAGCCTGATGAGCATCAACAATTCTTTTTGTGAGGTCCTCAGAAATCTCCTTTGTTCGTGCCATGATACACTTCCACAAACGTGTTGTGAAGAGCAGACTTTGATAGATCCCTGTTCTTTAAATAACACAGGGTGCCCACCCACCTGATTGTCATCCCATTGATTGAAAACACCTGACTCGAATTTCACCTTCAAACTAACTTCTAATCCTAGAGGTTCACTTACTTTTGCTACTCAGAAATTCGATCATTTTCCTCAATAAATAAATGACCAAGTATAATATTTTTGTCTCATTTGTTTAACTGGTTTCTCTTTAACTACTTTTAGGACTTGAGTGAAATCTGATGATGTTTTAGGTGATATTTATGCAGAAATATAGAAAATTCTAAAGGGTTCACAAACTTTCAAGCACAACTGTAGCTGCCAGTTTGTCAGTTTGCTGTTTTACTAGGAATGGGCCTTTTTGACTAACTGCATATGCATATCCGTCTTTCCAGTAGGAATGTACTAAAGCTCAGTTTCATTTTTAAATACTGCACAGAGCACATGGATATATTTGTTTTTTGAATTATTTGTCATTATATCTTCATTATCACAGTGTTAATCCATGAACAGGAGGAGTCGTTCAAGGTTGCTTGGTAGTTGGCATATTCGTAAGCCATTTTAAAGTCTATAGAAGGAGAGAAAAATGCTGAAGAATGAAGTGAATTATAAACTTTGGGTAGAATGAGTTTTTGATAACACCACAAAATCGGAATGAAAGTAAAGGTGTACAGATGAAGCCTTTCTATGCCTGAGTGATATAACCTGTTGAATTTTAAAGATTATACTTGGCAGGTTATTTATCTTGTGTTTATTATTTTGGTCAGGCCAAAAATATTTCTGCTATCAAATCTGTATGGTGATTCAGCAAACACTTATCAGACTATAAGTAAATATATTAAAAGGAAGCAGAGCTGCATTTGATGATTACTTTGATGGTAAATCTTGCTACCAGACCCAATAAGAAGACAAACTCTTGTTTTCATCGTCTACTAACCTGTTTCCACCACCAACCAGTCCTAGTTAATTTTACATAGCTTTGTTCATAGATTGCACCTTCATGAAGTGGTTTATTTTTACTTATAATTAAAAATACTTGCACATATTGTGCTGAACATACCATGTTTTTTACAGCTAAATAAAAAAATCCTCAACTTAATGTTATAAGATATGCCTTTTAGAAATCATATTAACCTAATTGGAGAGTCTTCAGAGCTACAAGTAAACAGTACTTATTTTACTGGATTGAAAAAGCAGGAGAAAATTAAGTTCTACATTTGTGTGTTTGTCTCCCTAATACAACATGCTCTGAAAGAAATGCTGCACTGGGAAGTCAAGTACTTTTTATTAGTGAGTATTGAACTGCTAAACCCATTCCTAATTATAACTCTGTGTTCTGTAAGGCTTCTTTTGATACTGACCGTTACAATTTAACAACTTAGTTTATATCAGTGTTTTTGGTTTCATTTGGTGAGTTAATTGTTAAGTACTAACTTTGTTAGTGTGTTTGAGTTTATCTTGCTATTTCAAAGCCCATTTGAGTACTGTACACTATTATTGTCACTGTACAAAATAAAAATAAAAAAAAAATTGTGTAACTTTATTTTTCAGTGAGTAATTCTTTGAACTTTTTTCCTTTTAAATAATATCTTTCTCTCTCTCTCTCTTTACAAGATAATATGATTGACAAAACCAAAGTACAGACAAGCGAAGCTAAAGCTATTGACCTGGAAAAAAAGGTGCAGTAAATATGTCCTTAAAATAACTTTTAATTCCAAAAGAAATAGTGATGTCTTGTTTTTAAGAACTTTTCTCATTTTGATGCTGTTGCTACTCATCCATTTTCAGTCATTTTCTCAATGATCCACAAAAACTGCATGTTGCATTTGTCTCAAATTCTGCCTGATAGTATTTTGCTTAACTATTAACTGTTTTATTTGTTGCTTCATGTGACCGAAGTTGTCAGTTGCAAATGTTAAAAGTGGGATTTAATCTAGCCAAAAAGTCTTTACTGTCCAGGGTAAATATTTTTTTTTCTTCCTTGATAGTTCATATACTCTCTCTGGATTATGGATTCATTAAACTCTGCTTTATTTTAACTGGAGGAAAAATGTTTTCAACTGCAGAGATACTTTAACAGCCTATTTTACATATTCAGTTTATTTGAATTCTTTATTCCTGTCTGCTTGACTGACAACAGACACCAACCAGCCAATTTATCAGTTTGGTGTCAGTAGCCCATGTGATTATTAAGGATGCTGTTACAGTGCTAATAATAAGATTTCACATTTTATTCTGAAAACTATCTTTTAATAGACCTCAAAAAAGCATGATTAAAGATTGAACTTTTTCAATAGTTTGCAGTACAAACTTTTTTCTGTTTTTTTTTCTTTTTCCTTTTTTAAAGTCATGTAAGTGGTCAACATTTACGTAGTCAGGCATGATTATAATACACATAGACAGACCACCAGAACTTTCATCACTGATTCCAAAAGTGCATTGTTCAACTGACTTTCACATATTCAACTTCAGAAGATAGTTTAGATTGCTATGAAAGTATATTATGGCTAATTATATATATATATATATATATATATATATATATATATATATATATATATATATATATATAAAATATTGTGGAACAGGCACTAGACACAGACAGACATGGTTGTTTCACCCAACACACGTTTATTCTGTACAATATTTACAGTAACAAAGTCAGTACACGTCCCAGTGCCTCCAGCACCAATCCCCCTCAGTTCAGGCCTTTGTGCCTTTCTTCTGGCCGCCTCCAGTTCTCTCTCCAGCTCCATCCTCTTCCACCCGACTTCCGCTCTCGAATGCAGGGAGGTGGCCCCTTTTATACCAACCCGGATGGGCTCCAGCTGCTTCCCGGCACTCCTTCATGGACACGCCCCGTGTGGCGGAAGTGCCGGCTGCGCACCTGGAAGCCCTCAGGGTGTCCCTATTCTATCCTATATATGTGTGTGTGTGTATATATATATATATATATATATATATATATATATATATATATATATATATATATATATATATATATATATATATTTATACACTGCTCACAAAAATTAAAGGAACACTTTAAAGAAACACATTAGTTGGATATCTATACAAATAACGACAGGGCAATGTCTTAGGAACAAAAGGATGGCAAGTCTTTTAATGGAAATAAAAGTTTTCTGCCTACAGAGGGCTCAATTGTGTAGACACCCTAAAATCAGAGTGAAATGAAGATGTGGCAGGCTAGTCCATTTTTCAAAAACTTAATTTCTGCTACTCAAAATGCTTTTCAGTATCTTGTGTGGCCCCACGAGCTTGTATGCATGCTTGACAACGTCGGGGCATGCTCCTAATGAGACGACGGATGGTGTCTTGTGGCATTTCCTCCCAGATCTGTATGAGAGCATCCCTGAGCTGTTGTACAGTCTGAGGAGCAACCTGGTGGTGCCTAATGGACCGAAACATAATGTCCCACAGATGTTCTATTGGGTTTAAGTCAGGGGATCGTGAAGGCCATTCAATTGTTTCAATTCCTTCATCCTCCAGGTACTGCCTGCATACTCTTGCCACATGAGGCCGGGCATTGTCGTGCATTAGGAGGAAACCAGGACCTACTGCACCAGTGTAGGGTCTGACAATGGGTCCAAGGATTTCATCCTGATACCTAATGGCAGTCAAGATGCCGTTGTCTATCCTGTAGAGGTCTGTGAGTCGCTCCATGGATATGCCTCCCAGACCATCACTGACCCACCACCAAACCAGTCATGCTAAACGATGTTACAGGCAGCATAATATTCTCCATGGCTTCTCCTGACCCTTTCACGTCTTTCACATATACTCAGGGTGAACCTGCTCTCATCTGTGAAAAGCACAGGACGCCAGTGGTGGACCTGCCAATTCTGGTATTCTATGGCAAATGCCAATTGAGCTCCCGGTGCTGTGCAGTGAGCACAGGGCAGTAGACATTTGGGCCCTCAGGCAACCCTCATGAAGTCTGTTTCTGATTGTTTGGTCAGAGACATTCACACCAGTGGCCTGCTGGAGGTCATTTTGTAGGGCTCTGGCAGTGCTCATCCTGTTCCTCCTTGCCCAAAGGAGCAGATACTGGTCCTGCTGATGGGTTATGGACCTTCTATGGCCCTCTCCAGCTCTCCTAGAGTAACTGCTTGTCTCCTAGAATCTTCTCCATGCCCTTGAGACTGTGCAGGGAGACACAGCAAACCTTCTGTCAATGACACGTATTGATGTGCCATCCTGGAGAAGTTGGACTACCTGTGCAACCTCTGTAGGGTCCAGGTATCGCCTCATGCTACCAGTAGTGACACTGACTGTAGCCAAATGCAAAACTAGTGAAGAAACAGTCAGAAAAGATGAGGAGGGAAAAATGTCAGTGGCCTCCACCTGTTAAACCATTCCTGTTTTGGGGGTCATCTCATTGTTGTCCCTCTAGTGCATCTGTTGTTAATTTCATTAACACCACAGCAGCTGAAACTGATTAACAACCCCCTCTGCTACTTAACTGACCAGATTAATATCCCATAAGTTTCATTGACTTTATGCTATACTCTGATTAAAAAGTGTTCCTTTAATTCTTTTGAGCAGTATATATATATATATAAACTGCTCCAAAAAATTAAAGGAACACTTTGAAAACACATCAGATCTCAATGGGAAAAAGAAATCCTCCTGGATATCTATACTGATATAGACTGGGTAATGTGTTAGGAACGAAAGGATGCCACATCGTTTGATGGAAATGAAAATGATCAACCTACAGAGCCCTGAATTCAAAGACGCCCCAAAAATCAGAGTGAAAAAATGATGTGGCAGGCTAGTCCATTTTGCCAAAATTTAATTGCAGCAACTCAAAATTGTATGCAGCACTTTGTATGGCCCCTGTGTTCTTGTATACATGCCTGACAACATCGGTGCATGCTTCTAATGAGATGACAGATGGTGTTGTGGGGGATCTCCTCCCAGATCTGGACCAGGGCATCACTGAGCTCCTGGACAGTCTGAGGTGCAACCTGGTGGCATTGGATGGACCAAAACATAATGTCCCAGAGGTGTTCTATTGGATTTAGGTCAGGAAAGTGTGGTGGCCAGTCAATGGTATCAATTCCTTCATCCTCCAGGAACTGCCTGCATACTCTCACCACATGAGGCCAGGAATTGTCGTGCACCAGGAGCCACTGTACCAGCATAGGGTCTGACAATGGGTCCAAGGATTTCATCCTGATACCTAATGGCAGCCAAGGTGCCTTTGTCAAGCCTATAGCGGTCTGTGTGACCCTCCATGGATATGCCTCCCCAGACAATCATTAACCCACCACCAAACTGCTCATGCTGAATGATGTTACAGGCAGCATAATGTTCTCCATGGCTTCTCCAGACCCTTTCACTTCTGCACGTGCTCAGGGTGAACCTGCTCTCATCTGTAAAAAGCACAGGGCACCAGTGGTGCATCTGCCAATTCTGGTATTCTATGGCGAATGCCAATCGAGCTGCATGCTGCTGGGCAGTGAGCTCAGGGCCCATTAGAGGACATGGGGCCCTTGGGTCACCCTCATGAAGTCTTTCTGGTTGTTTGGTCAGAGACATTCACACCAGTGGCCTGCTGGAGGTCATTTTGTAGGGCTCTGGCAGTGCTCATCCTGTTCCTCCTTGCCCAAAGGAGCAGATACTGGTCCTGCTGATGGGTTATGGACCTTCTATGGCCCTCTCCAGCTCTCCTAGAGTAACTGCTTGTCTCCTAGAATCTCCTCCATGCCCTTGAGACTGTGCAGGGAGACACAGCAAACCTTCTGGCAATGACACATATTGATGTGCCATCCTGGAGAAGTTGGACTACCTGTGCAACCTCTGTAGGGTCCAGGTATCGCCTCATGCTACCAGTAGTGACACTGACTGTAGCCAAATGCAAAACTAGTGAAGAAACAGTCAGAAAAGATGAGGAGGGAAAATGTCAGTGGCCTCCACCTGTTAAACCATTCCTGTTTTGGGGTCATCTCATTGTTGCCCCTCTAGTGCATCTGTTGTTAATTTCATTAACACCACAGCAGCTGAAACTGATTAACAACCCCTCTGCTACTTAACTGACCAGATTAATATCCCATAAGTTTCATTGACTTTATGCTATACTCTGATTAAAAAGTGTTCCTTTAATTCTTTTGAGCAGTATATATATATATATATATATATATATATATATATATATATATATATATATATATATATATATATATATATATATATATATATATATATATATATATTCTAATCTAAACTTTTCATGTAGGGAATGAGTTGGTGTGTATTAAAATCCATATTGCACTAATGTCTTATTTGCTGAAATTAGGCAAAAACATTAATTTATTAATAACAGGATATTCACATGGTTATATCTTTAAAAGCAATTGGCTTTTAATTGGCAGCATTAGCATTTCTTACGATAAAAGAAGTCAAATCATTTTTAATCTTCTATTATGATGTTTTATTGTGTTGTTTTTTCCTCACTCCTGTACAGATGCCATGCATTGACCAGTCTTTTCAATTTGCAAACTGTCTAGTCTATTCAGTGGCTTTAAAATATTCACTGTGTTTCACAGTTTATTGTGTTACACACTATTAAATTGTTTACTGATATTTTTTCCCCACTAATGGGAAATAAGTATAAAAAAACACTGCAATGTCAAAATGAAAATCAATATTTAATGTTTCTAAATACGTTTTAAACTGAAAGTCAGAAAAGTCTGATTATTCACTTCACTTGCTGTTAAAAGAATGTAACACACTCCAGAGAAACAAGTTGTCTTAGGAAGACTGATTGGATAAAGAAGCTACACATTGCTGCTATATCAAGAATATTGACAAACCCTTCCTAGTCTCACTTGCTATATTACATCTTTCACTTTTATCCAGATGTTTAGCATCACTGGAAAACTAGTCATTCTCAAACAGCAGATATACAGTATAAATCCTGTCTCTTTTCAACAGTAATTATTATAAGGATTGTAGAGACTGAGATAGATAGACAGATTGATTGATTGATTGATTGATTGATTGATTAGCACTTTATACACACAAACACACTTTGGTCTGAACATATACTGGAATGACTAAAAAGGAAAAAAAAAATAAAAAACAAAGAAAACGTCTGACTTGGCAGACTCAGTCACAATGAGGCATTGTACAGGCATGTTGCTGTTGGTATAAAGGAGCTCCAGGAGTGTTTCTTGAAGCACACTTTTGCTAAATAATTTGTTGGCTCAAAGTACATGGTGATAGTGTGTCAGTGAGAGGACGTAGAGCATTGTTCATAATGGCACTCATTTTTGTTTTAATTCTCGCCCTTGCTGTGACCTCCAGGGTGCATCACATAACTGGGCCTGCCCTTTTAATTAGCTTGTTAGTTTGGTGTGCCTCTCTTGAAGTGTTGTTACCAGCATATCACAGCACAGCGTAGAAGATTTCACTAGACTCAAAGAGTTGTAGAACATGTGAATGATGTCACTTCCATATTCAAGGAATGCTGTCTCTTAAGGAAGAAAAGCATGCTTTGCCCTTTCTTACATAGATCCTCTGAGTTCCGAGACCAGTCCAACCTGTCACTGATGTGGACTCTCAAGTACTTCTAGGAGTGCACCACCTCAGCATCCAACCCCCTGAATAATGACCGAACATTTACATCAGTGCTGTACTGCCGCACTTGTTTGACTGGAAGCATTATCATACAGTGAAGTTAGAGATGTACATTAATTATATTACTACAAACAACTATTCATTTCTTAGTAAAGAGATTTGGTAAAAAAAAAAAAAAAAGTGAATAATTTTCTTTAAAGACCTTATTAAACAGTTTAAAATAGTCAATATAGACGTAGGTCTGAATATTCAAAACAAAGTTAATTTGCTGATTAGTGTACTTCCAATGTACTTAAAATTATTACAGCATTTATGGCAAAACACCATGTGTTTATATAGCTCCTTCCAAAAAAAGTTTAATTCAAGGTGCTTTATAATGAGTAGTAATTGGAAATGAAGAAAATGGTGATCAAATAAACTAATTATCCTAAGGGTTATATGCTCTGTGGGGCAGAAGCCTCTGGGGTTCTGCAACCAAACGCCTGCCCAAGCCCCGCTGGACATTCTATTGTATGCCTAGCATACAAACAATAGTAAATGAGCGAGTCAGCATGTACAGAGGTTATCAAGGACAGGGCCTCAGTATTCTTCTTCCTTCAGTCTCAGGCAATTTTGTCTATTATGCTTTATGATTCTGTTCTTCTTTCTTCCAGTTCTACAGTGCACACACTGTTTTATACATTCTAAAAACTTTAAAGCTCAAGTCATAAATGTGCTAAGTTATGGATATCCTTGACAGCTACAGTATTCTTGATCTTGAAAAAAAAAAACAAAATGTTGTAGTATTTTATTTAACTTTGAAGCTAAAAATAAATAACTGCAAGTAAGGTTTAGAGGTGGAGGGCTATACTAGTAATAGTTTATTGATTGCCCTTTCTCTCACTCCTTTTTTAGCTTGATGCAGAGCTGACAGCACGACATGAGCTTCAGGTGGAGCTGAAGAAAAAGGAGAGTGATTTTGAGCATAAAGAGAAAGAACTGACTTCTTCAAATGAAAACTTTATTTCACAATTAAATACCACAGAAGCAGAACTCACAAAGCTGCAGGCTGAGAACAAGAAGCTTATAGAAGAGGTTTGTCCAGTTGTTATGCCTTTTTTACCTAAAGGGCCATGACTTAGAAGTCCTTTTTATGATGTTCTTAAAGGAGTAAGTGTCACTGATACTTGTTTCCAATGGCCATATTAATGGATCTTTACTATTACTATTTTCAAGTCCATCTGGCATGCATTTGTTATTTGTATTTTTTTCCATAATTTGAGTTTTTCCAAAAGAAATGAATCTACAAGCACAATAAAAAATGTAACCTTCAAAAGAGTGTTGAAGCAGGAATGTTTGTAACCCAGTAATAAAACTGTAAGTTAGGTAATACAATGCTACCCTCTTTTTTGGATTTGTTTAGGTCTGTTTTTTTAATGTGTGGCTGTTTTTGCATTCCAAGTAAACATTAAAATGGAATCCAACTTTTTAAAATGGATTCCTTCAAAAATATAGAAATGCTCTCTAGAGAATGTATATACATTTTTTATTCCCACACAATTTGTTGATAGCGACAAACTTGCTTTAAATAACCTAATCTGTATATCAATGGTTAATTTACCTACTGAAAAGTCAGCTGTCTAAGAAAGGCGGGTTGTCCTTATAACCTATTGTGTTTTACAAACCTCTAAGTTCTTTTTTAGTCTTCTTACTCATTCTCTGAATGTATATTACACAAAGAAATGTTAAATTAGGCTACTATTTTTGGAACTTTTTTGGTAACTTATTGTAATAACTTCTAATAATAACAAAGACGAATGTGAAAATAATATCTCTCAAATCCTGTTAACCAAGAGACAACCTAAAGGACTGAATAGCCACCAATCTTTTGTAAATATTATTATGTCCTTCTGCAATAAGCACTTTACTTGTGTGTTAATTAATAGCATTGACAGTTTAACAACTTATTTGAATTTATTAGTGTCTGCTAATAGTTGTAATGATTTAAAAAATATAATTTAACAAATGAAAGCTTTACAATTTAAAAAGGTTATAGCCTTATTAAAGTGTGCCTTTCTTGCATTCGCTTTCACTTTAATGTTGCTTTTTATAGTTTACATTAAAAAAAATCACATTTCAGTTGTGACAATTGGAAAGGTGGCTTCAACATCTAACACTAATGAACTCAGTTGTGTTGCCAACAGGCTATTAATATCAATGAGCTTAATGTTTTACTGTTTACCAATATAAAAATATTGTTTAAAAATATAAACAAAAACACTGTAAAGTCTGTAAAAATTTGTGCAGAAAGATGTTTTTTTTTTTGATTCCATTTTTTTTCAATCAGACTTTCCCCTTACCCAGGCTTCAGAGTGCTAATGTTGAATCCTATGATGAAGCACATTCTGGACACATCTTTCTTTGTCTAGTATTTATGAAGGCTGCAAGTCTTCACAAGGGTCTCTTGGGAAAAACAGATTTAGAACTTGCCACTGAAAATAAAACTTAGTCAGCCTGTCTGTCTTTAGCTCTACAATCCATTAAATTATATGCTTTTCAAAACAAGGAAAAGCCTCAGCTTTTCTTCCACAAAGTGATATATTGAAACAATGACCGTAACATCATTGTACTTGAAAAAAGTCCAATATTGAAATGAAACAATGTTTATGATAATGTCCAACTTCTTATTATGTTTACATTATTGAGATGATGAGAATAAATATAAATTAGACATCAATAAGATTTCAACAGCTTAGACACATTAACATTTTAATAAAATTGTTTGTATTGTTTCAACTCCTTGGGAGAGAAGCAAAATGCTTTTTTGGTGAATAGTTAATAAAGAGTAAGAAGTATATTAGGAAGTGGCAGTTTGGACTGACATTAAATATAAAAAACAGACATGTTTTTAGTAAAAAGTGTAAGTTTGTGTAATACTTACTTTACATCAGCACCAGTAACATTTAGAGTAAATTAAATTATTTTGTTATTCTTCTTCTTCTTCGGCTGGTCCCATTAGGGGTTGCCACAGAGGATCATCTTTTTCCATATCTTACTGACCTCTGCATCTTGCTCTGTTACACCCACCGCCTTCATGTCCATTCACCACATCCATAAACCTTCTCTTAGACCTTCCTCTTTTCCTCTTGCCTGACAGCTCTGTCCTTCGCATCCTTTTCCCAACATATTCAGCATCTCTCTTCTTCAAACCAAACCAACGCAATCTCACCTTTCTGCCTTTGTCTCCAAACCGTCTAACCTGAGCTGAACCTCTAATGTACGCATTTCTAATCCTTTCTATCCTTGTCACACCAAATGCAAATCTTAACATCTTTAACTTTGCCACCTCCAGCTCTGTCTCCTGTTTTTTGATCAGTGCCACTGTCTCCAACCCATATAATCTAGCTAATCTCATTACCATCCTCTAGACTTTCCCTTTCATTCTTGCTGATACCCGTCTGTCACAAATTACTCCTGACACTCTTCTCCACCCATTCCACCCTCACTGCACTCTCTTTATTTAGCTCTTTTCCACAATTTTCGTTACTCTGTACTGTTGATCCTAAGTATTTAAACTCTTCTCCCTTCATCTTCACTATTCCACTGACCTCCATCTCATTTACACACATATATCCTGTCTTGTTCCTACTGACCTTTATTCCACTCCTCTCTAGAGCATGCAATATCTCCCATGTCTCCTCAACCTTCTCCCTACTGTCGCTACAGATTACAATGTCATCAGCAAACAGCATGGACCACTGGGACTCCTGTCTAATCTCGGCTGTCAACCTGTCCATCACCACTGCAAATCAGAAAGGGCTCAGAGCCGATCCCTGATTTAATCCTACCTCCACGCTGAATGCATCTGTCACTTCTACCACAGACTTCACCACTGTCACAATACCTCATACATATCCTGTACAACTTTTTCATACTTCTCTGCGACTCCCGACTTCCTTATACAATACCACAGCTCCTCTCCTGGTACCCTGTCATATGCTTTCTCCAGGTCCACAAAGATGCAATTCAGCTCATTCTGGTCTTTTCTATACTTCTCCATCAATGCCCTCAAAGCAAACATGTCATCTGTGGTGCTCTTTCCTGGCATGAAACCATACTGCTGCTCACTAATCATCACCTCCCCTCTTAATCTAGCTTCAACTACTCTTTCCCATAATTTCATGCTGTGGTTTATCAATTTTATCCCCCTGTAGTTACTACAGCTCTGCACATCCCCCTTATTCTTAAAAATCGGTACCAGTACACTTCCTCTTCACTCCTCAGGCATCCTCTCACTTTCCAAGATTCCGTTAAAAAATCTGGTTAAAAACTCCACTGCCATCTCTCCTAAACATGCTTCCACAGATATGTTATCTGGACCAACTTCCTTTCTATTCTTCATCCTCTTCATAGCTGTCCTTACTTCCCCCTTGCTAATCCGTTGCACTTCCTAATTTACTATCGCCACATCATCCAACCTTCTCTCTCTCTCTCAGTCTCTTCATTCATCAGTCTCTAAAAGTACTATTTCCATCTGCTCAACACTCTCTCCTTGCTTGTGTGTACGTTTGCATCTTTATCCTTCCTCACCCTAACCTGCTGCACATCTTTCCCAGCTCAGTCCCTCTGTCTTGCCAATTGGTACAGGTGCTTTTCTCCCTCCTTATTGTCCAACCTCTCATACAACTCATCATACACCTTTTCTTTGGCCTTCACCACCTATCTCTTCACTTTACGCCTTATCTCCTTGTACTCTTGTTTATTTTCTGCATCCCTCTGACTACCCCACTTCTTCGCCAACCTCTTCCTCTGTATACTCTCCAGTACTTCCCCATTCCACCATCAGGTTTACTTTTCCTCCTTCCAAATGTCACGCCAAGCACCCTTCTTGCTGTCACCCTTACTACATCTGCTGTAGTTTCTCAACTGTCTGCTAACTCTTCCCTGCCACTCAGTGCCTGTCTTACCTCCTCCCTAAACTCAACCTTGCAGTCTTTCTTTTTCAACTTCCACCATTTGATCCTTGGCTCTGCCCTTACTCTCCTCCGCCTCTTGATCTCCAATGTTATCCTACAGCCCACCATCCTATGCTGCCTTACTACACTTTCCCCTGCCACCACTTTGCAGTCTTCAGTCTCCTTTAGATTCACCTTCCTGCATAGGATGTAATCTACCTGTGTGCATTTTTCTCCATTCTTGTACGTCACCCTATATATCTCCCTCTTCTTAAAATACATATTCACCACAGCCATGTCCATCATTTTCGCAAAATCCACTATCATCTGACCTTCTTCATGCCTCTCCTTGACTCTACACCTACCCATCACCTCCTCATCCCCTCTGTTCCCTTCACCAACATGTCCATTGAAATACGCTCCAATCGCCACTTTGTGTCCCCTTGGGTACACTGTCTATCACTTCATCCAACTCACCCCAGAAATCTGCTTTCTCATCCATCGGACACCCAACTTGCAGGGTATATGCATTAACAACATTCATCCTCACACCTTCAGTTTCTACTCATCACTCTGACACTCATTTCACCTCCAAAACACTTTTGACATGCTGTTCCTTTAGAATAACCTCTACCTCATTCTCCTCGAATCCACACCATGATAGAACAATTTGACTCCACCTCCGATCCACCTGACCTTACTCCCCTTCCATTTAGTCTATATCATCATTCCTTCTCTTCATCACATCAGCTAACTCTCTCCCCTTACCAGTCATACTGCCAACATTCAAAGTTCCTACCATCAGTTCCACTCTCTTTACCTTCCTCCTCTCCTCCTGTCTCTGGACACATCTACCCCTTCTTTTCTTTCTTTGGTCAACGGTAGCCCAATTTCCTCCAGCACCCTGTTGGCTAACAGTACTGGTGGTGGCCGTTATTAACCTGGGCTTCAACCAATCTAGTATGGAAATCTGTATTTTTGTCCACATATTTTGTTACTAATGTGAGATATTTATTTATTTGTTTTAGGTGGACGTACTTTCTAAACAACTGCAGGATGAGAAAAACAAGGTTGCCTCTCAACCTCATCAACCTAAGACCAGTCCTCCTCCTCCTCCTCCTCCTCCACCACCACCACTCCCTGGACAAGTTGGAATTCCAAGCTTCCCACCAATTGCAGTTCCTGCTAATGCCCCCCCTTCAACTCTGCCGTGCCCTCCACCACCACCACCCCCACCACCCCTCTTCCTGGTATGAGTGGCCATCCTCCGCCTCCACCACCACCACCACCACCCCTACCTGGAAGTGGTAGTGGATTTCCTCCACCACCCCCACCACCACCACCACCTCCTCTACCTGGCGGTCCTGGAATGCCACCCCCTCCACCACCTTTACCTGGTAATTTTGGAATACCACCCCCTCCACCTTTATTTGGTTTAGGTTTACCCCCACCTCCGCCACTTCCTGGAGGACCAGGAATTCCACCCCCCCCACCTGGTGTTCCTGGAATACCACCACCACCCCCTGGTGTATGGGGTTTCTCTGTTCCCACGCTTCCATTTGGACTTGTACCCAAAAAGAATTATAAACCTGAAATACAGCTGAAAAGGGCCAACTGGACAAAGGTATGAGTAATGAACAGTGGTGAATATGGTACTTCTAGTGTTGTTCCTTTACATTTGGTTACATTTGTGTTTTATACTTTTTAAATTATAGTCATACTTTGTTTCTGTAGTTTGTCCATTCAAAGCATTTTAAACTAAACATGTAAAACATATAAGATGTTAATCTTTTTTCAGTTTTTAAAAGATTATACGTACATCTATGTATGCCGTGATTACTATTTTTGCATTCTGCCATGTACGTGCATCAAGTAAGTGCCTACTTTATATCAGCTGTAGCAGCATAAACTAGAATTTATATGGAATACATGAACTGCTAATATACCCATTTCTTACTTTTTCTTTACTCATAATTTTGACTAAAATTAATTGTTTTCCATAGCATTGTTGTAATTCAAAGATCACGTTCACCTCTACCACCCTTGAATCACTATTTTCTGGTCAGAATGTATTTATTTAAAATTTTATCTTTCACAGAGAATGCCTTTGTATTGTGATGAAAAACATATCAAAATTGAAAACCTTAAGTAACCTTAACACACCTTAACCTTAGCACACTTGGTTATGAAATACTAATAGTTTACTCATCCCTTTTTTGGCAGCCAATAACATGCTGCCTGATAGAACTAGTGCTGTATAAAAGATTAATAGCTATGGCTATTAATAACTTTGGCAAGTTCATCTGAAATTGGGCCTCCTTTTTTTTTGCCTTCTATCATTTTTCCATTCTGTAGTGGTACATATAACATGAGATACTAGGCAAATTAACTTCACTTCTGTATGTGAAGTCCAAAACATGTGCATTCCTTATTCCTCGTCTCTGTATTGTATGCACTGTATTCCTGGCTGAGCATTCATTGTTTGTTAGCACTCATTCACACAGAGCCTAGCATATGACTAAAGATCAGACCTATTTGATTTTGTTGGAGCGATTATTTGGAGCCATTAATTTGACTGGACGTATGTCACATTATACATCTGATTTAACAGGAGCGTGCTTCTGACTACCCTCAGCTCTCAAAAATTATGTACATGAAAGCTAAGACCTGAAAATCACTAGATTAGTCGCATAATGTGACATGGTCTTAAGCAGCACAATGGAAAAACACTTTGTCAATGCAGTGTTCATGAGATTATGGGGGTTATAAAGAATTAACCATGCAATTCTGTGTAAAACTCTGTAAAATCTTATCCAAACAGTTACAAACATGCTTCAAAAAGTATTCAGAAATGAAAACATTTCACGTTAGTTTTTTTTTTTTTTCCGTTTATTGAATGTGAACTCTGAAGATACAGTATGCTGTTCATCGTCCAACTCAGCCATAACGTGCTTGCTTGCTAGGCTGCAATAGTTAAAACATCAAGACTGACTGTAGCCTTTTTGCCTAAAGCTACAGTTTAATAGCTTCTCTTGAGTTCATGAACATTATACGTTTCCTTTTTTCATTTAGCTCTTTCATTTTCTGAGTGGTGAAAGGCCTTTGACGAGAGTGTCACAGATCTGTTTTTTAATAATCCCATTTCTTTTAACTGTGCAAGTGAAAGATAATTAGATTGTAGCTAGAAAGGACGGCATTCTTTTGTAATTTAAATTAACATTTTTTTCCCTGCTGCACACTTTTTTTCTGTTCTCTGTACTGGGGCACAAATTAATGAAAGGTTGGTATCCATGGCAGTCTGTTCTGTGAAAAGGAAAAAAAAAGAAAGGAAAAATCCTTAATAGAGCCACTTTTTTAAATTAAAAGTATATCTAGGTGAAAATCATTAATCCAACCTATTTTTGTTCTGTTTCAATACATTTTTTTAATGAAAAAAAAAAAAACAGAAAACAGCATGACCCTTTATTGAAGCTCATATTGGTAAACCCTAGGTAGGTCCAAGAGTTCCATATGTATCTAAATAAAATATTAATGTAGCCTGGTAATATTTAGATAATAAATTCTTAATTTTTCAGCAGCAGATGGTACAGCTTGTAATCTTAACATATTCTTTTAGAATATAAAAGTATTTAATTTTTTAAATGCAGTTGCTATAGTACTACCTAGCAGTTACATTGAAACAAATGTGTTCAAGCATTAAAGAGATTAGCAGATCACATCAGTGATAGAAAATTGCTTTTCTTGCAACTGTGATATGAACATACAAATCTGAAAACTATAAAATGTAGTTACAGATATCTCAGGAAGACTACAAAGATACAAATACAAATCAAATATGTACTAATTCATTTAAAATAGCTTGATCGTATTTTGATTGGGTAATTGTGTTAGTCAACATAATTTGGATATTCCCTGGATGAACAATTTTCTTATCTTGATTTTAGTTTGGCCCTGAGGATCTGTCTGAGAAAAGTTTTTGGACAAATGTGAAGGAAGATAAATTCGAAAGCAATGAACTATTTGCTAAACTTACCCTGGCTTTCTCCTCTCAGATCAAGAGTAAGTGGACTTGCATTGTTTTGTTGGAAAATGGGAGGCCCTGAAAGCTTGCTAGGTTCTTCATAGGATTACAGTATGTTTTTCATTGTTTAATTGCCATAAACATTTTTTATGTTTAAGCATGATCTTCATGGTTATTTTATGTCATTATACTTTTTTTTTCTTTATCTTGATGTACATTATTTAATTCTTAAGGCTGTCTGTTACAATCAAATAATCCTCTACTATCCAAAAATAATTTACAATGGAAAAGGTTAGGCTTGAACTAGCTGTTTTCTAGTTTTATTGTTATTTTTTAACTCTTGAATTTTCTTTTCTTTTTTTTCCCTTGTTTTGTTTTAATTGTTTTTAGGTTCCAAAGGTAAGAATATTTGAATACTTACTTGATTGCAAGTTTATGAAGTACTATATTTGCAGTTATAGCCACATATTTATTACAGTGTTTTGACTTAAACCCCATTCTAACTAGTACACTAATACTGTAAAGCCCTCTGAAAATGTGAATGGGCTCTTCTAGGTAAAGAGTTTCAAATGATTTTGTGTTGCCTCGTTTTTGGGCACATAAACCATGCCATGTGCATTCTGTTACTCTTTCATATTCTTTCTTTTTTCAGTATCTGTCTATTGAAGTGTTTTAGTAGTGCCTTGAATGACAGGTTAAAGAGTGCATACTTGGCACATTCTACACTGAAATCAAGATGGTTAAAATCAGAATTTTATAATATATTCTAAAATATTTACCTACTGCCTACAATCTGTTTGGATTTCTAGCACAGCTGATAGAAGAAAGAAAATTACACTCTTCTATAACTTTTATTAGACAAAGGTCTTCTGTTTTTTTTTTTTTTTTGTAGTACCCTTTAATAATTAAAAGTTTAATTCTGAATCACCTAGACATTTCACAGCTGACTGAATGATAGAGTCTGAACACTTAAGATTTCAGGAAAAATAAGTTTTTAAGTGTCAAATATACCACTAAGAAAGGAGCATACACATAGATTTTACTGTATAGAAAACATAATATGCTTTGGTCAATTTGTGTTAGTATATGTTTTCAGAGAAAAGGCAAATGACACCTTGTATTGGCTAACTAAAAGGATTACAATATGCAAGCTTTCAAGGCAACTCGGGCCCCTTCTTCAGGCAAGATGTAATGTTTTCAGAAAGCAATACTCTTGTCTCCTTTCCATTCTGTTTTATACCTAACTTCATTGATTCTGTACTCTAGACAGTTGAATGGTCCTTAAATGAAGCTTCAAGAAATATCCAAGAATTACTTGTTATGTTCTGTCAGGCTATTAGTTCAGCTCGTAATTGCTTTGCACACTTGATGTAACCATTAGGTAAATGCTTTAACTGGAGAGAATATTATTAAACTAATGCCATAAAACATTCAGTTAGTAAATATGTTTACATTATGGGATGGTTTGTACTTGCATTTTTTGCAGCAAATGAGAATGACATCTCTAAAAAGTAGTGTGAATGTGCACTCACCTAAAGGATTATTAGGAACACCATACTAATACGGTGTTTGACCCCTTTCGCCTTCAGAACTGCCTTAATTCTATGTGGCATTGATTCAACAAGGTGCTGAAAGCATTCTTTAGAAATGTTGGCCCATGTTGATAGGATAGCATCTTGCAGTTGATGGAGATTTGTGGGATGCACATCCAGGGCACGAAGCTCCCGTTCCACCACATCCCAAAGATGCTCTATTGGGTTGAGATCTGGTGACTGTGGGGGCCATTTTAGTACAGTGAACTCATTGTCATGTTCAAGAAACCAATTTGAAATGATTCGAGCTTTGTGACATGGTGCATTATCCTGCTGGAAGTAGCCGTCAGAGGATGGGTACATGGTGGTCATGAAGGGATAGACATGGTCAGAAACAATGCTCAAGTAGCCCGTGGCATTTAAACGATGCCCAATTGGCACTAAAAGGCCTAAAGTGTGCCAAGAAAACATCCCCCACACCATTACACCTCCACCAGCAGCCTACACAGTGGTAACAAGGCATGATGGATCCATGTTCTCATTCTGTTTACTCCAAATTCTGACTACCATTTGAATGTCTCAACAGAAATCGAGACTCATCAGACCAGGCAACATTTTTCCAGTCTTCAACTGTCCAATTTTGGTGAGCTCGTGCAAATTGTAGACACTTTTTCCTATTTGTAGTGGAGATGAGTGGTACCCGGTGGGGTCTTCTGCTGTTGTAGCCCATCCGCCTCAAGGTTGTGCATGTTGTGGCTTCACAAATGCTTTGCTGCATACCTCGTTTGTAACGAGTGGTTATTTCAGTCAAAGGTGCTCTTCTATCAGCTTGAATTAGTCGGCCCATTCTCCTCTGACCTCTAGCATCAACAAGGCATTTTCGCCCACAGGACTGCCGCATACTGGATGTTTTTCCCTTTTCACACCATTCTTTGTAAACCCTAGAAATGGTTGTGCGTGAAAATCCCAGTAACTGAGCAGATTGTGAAATACTCAGACTGGCCTGTCTGGCACCAACAACCATGCCACGCTCAGAATTGCTTAAATCACCTTTCTTTGCCATTCTGACATTCAGTTTGGAGTTCAGGAGATTGTCTTGACCAGGACCACACCCCTAAATGCATTGAAGCAACTGCCATGTGATTGGTTGATTAGATAATTGCATTAATGAGAAATTGAACAGGTGTTCCTAATAATCCTTTAGGTGAGTGTATACATGTGTAACGGAAGGGGTATGTTTGTATATACATATTTATGGAGTAGCATAATTTGTCCTGGATTATTATTATTCTGTATCATGTAGTTATTCTGATTCTTTATTTATGTGCTTTAGGTTCTTTATTTACTGTTATTAACTTTGATATGTGTGCATGTAATTGTTTTAAGATTTTGTACTTCACTTTTATCTTCTTATAGTTGTGTTTAAGGACTGCGTTCATCCACTGTGAAGAGCAATGTGCAAGAATCAATATGTTTGTTTGTTTTTTTATTCCATAGTGGATTTAATAGCCATTAGACTTTTACAGATTGCTTCTATAAGTTGCTTAAGTGTAATTTTACTGATATATACTGGGTATTGTACTATAAATTATTCTTCTTTCTTAAGGAGTATGTCTGATAGTGCTTATGCCAAAAAGTAATTAAGATAAAGTTGTAAATCCATGATTTAATCAAAACTAGTTAGGCTTCCAAATATGGTTAAGTAACTAAAAATTAATGACAGACCCCAATATTTTGGGTTATACGTGTTAAATATTACTTCCCCTTTAAACTTCAAGCAGCAAACCTCGCAAATGATGAATAGTACCGTGCAGGTTATTGCCATTTGGGTGCTGTTCAGCTGATTCAGCTCATTTCTACACCCATCATACAATGAACCACCCTAATTAGGACCTGAGTGCAGCCATGCAACTGGTGACACCTCTGCATCACACTGGAACAGTGCAAGTTTTTTTTGTTGTTTTTAATACAGTGGCTGGAGTACCAATCCTGTCACCAACTTCCAAGTTTTCCCTGGTTGCAGATTAACAACATACCCAGTACGGAGCAATTACAGGTTAAGGACCTTGCTCAAGTGCCTAACGGAGTAGAGGGACTTCTGGCATTTACAGGAGTCAAACTGGCAAACTTCTGATTGCCGGTGCAGATCCCAGCCCTAGCCTTCAGTATATATGAAACATAAATAAATTACACTTGGGTCCCATCCACAAGATATCTGATTATGTACATACAGATATTACAAAATCCAAAAATATCCAAAAACCAAAATACTTCTGGTCCCAGGCATTTCATATTAGGGATACTAAACCTGTACTATCATTAATACTATGTGTATGCACATATTTATGACTAAAGTGAGGATTATTCCACTCTCAAATATTTAAATATTGATTATTGCCATGCAATGGCATACTGTTGTTGTTGCTGCAGTTTGTAAGAGGTAGATGTTAGTCATGTCACCATAATCCAATACAAAATAATGACATCAAAATGCTAATAAAGGGGCAAAGAAAAAAGTTTAACATGAACTTAATTCTTGTCTTGTTTTTAATTTAGTCATTGCAATTTGAGCTTTATCTTTAGTATGAATCCTTGTTATCAACAGAAAGCTGCTTGTTCGAGTACAGATATTGTTTGAGTGACAATAACAAATGTTGCACTGTATTCATAAGGCTGCTGAAAACCAAGATTTGTATAACTGGTAACAGTGAAGCTGCAGAATCAGCAGGATAACAGTCTGTCTTTCTGACTGCCTGTCTGCTTGTCCATCTGTCCTCAATACAACTCGGGTCACAGTGGTTCAATTTTATTAAAATTTAGCACGTTTATTCTTCAAGGAAATTAATCAGGAAGGTTCTATTTTCACTGAGATATTTCAAACACGTGCTGTGTAAAGTTTTGAAATTTCAAAATCTCCCTTTGGAAAACATTGGCAAATGTTCAGACTCCTCTGTTTTAACAGAAAAATATTCTGGGCCAATTCACTTACACATTGTAATACTGCTTCAAATTTACTTTGAGAGAGGTCAATTCAATGTTTGTATTTTGCATGTTTTCATCTTTTACTCGGTCAACATCTACACATGATGACCAAATGAGCCCACATACTGTATAACTTATGGATAGCACCTCTGGTTTACCAGCTCAGTTCTCCTGTCTCTTAATGTAAGTTAATAGTAAAAGTTTGGGAAAAAAAAGCTATATTCTGCATCTAAAGAAGATGTTTCCAGTCAAATACAGTACTATTCAGAAGCTTTAGGCACCTTCAATAGTTCATAAAAGTATATGACTTTGGTGGTTATTTTATGTCATCTGAATTAGTGCATCAAAAAATAAGAAAGCAATACAATGAATATTTAAATGTCCTTAAAGAAAGAAACTAATTTACTTATAGACCACTTTCCAGTTAAAAAAAGAGATATCTTTAGGCATGTAGCCCAATACTTGGTCAGTATGTTAGTGATCAATGACGTCATGTGTAGGCTGAACCAAACTGAGTAAACGAAACAGAACCTGTTCTGAAGAGGGAATTTAAAGTGGTCAGTGGAAAAATGTGGCACTTTAACCTGCAAATCTTACACCATGGCAAAGTGAGCATAGCGACAGAACACAAGGAGGTAGTCCTGCATCAAGGTCACTTCCAAACAGAAATTTTGCAATAGACAGGTATGTCCAGATGTGCTTTTGAAGATCTGCATTAGTAGAACAAACAGGCAAGGTTGAGGACCACGAACATCATGGTCAGCCATGGAAACTGACTTCAGCGAATAATAGAAACAGGAAACTTACCTCTTTTCACAAGTGAAGATTTGCAGCACCCCTATCGGCTCAGAACTGGTAGAAACCACTGGGGCCCTGGTACAACCTTCTGTCCTTCATGGAAGAGTTTTTACCGAAAAAAGGCATTCCTCTGTCGATTTAACACCAAACAACTCACCTGTGCATGATAATATAACTACCGGGGTGCCGAAAAATAGCAGTAGGTTATCTGTACTGATGAGTCAAAATGAAAAGCATTTTGTCTGGTGAAGGCTAGAGATCACTACATGGAAGAATGTCCACAAACAGAGAAGCATGGTGGAGGTTTTCTGCAGGTTTAATGCTGCATTTCTACAGTTGGAGTAGATGATTTGATTAAGACAGATACAGTCACTTTGCTATTTATCGTGCAGTACCATCAGGAAGTAGTCTAATATGCCCCAGTTTCATTGTAAAGCAAGACAAGAGCCCCAGACACATGACCAAAATCATAAAAAACTATTTGCAGAGAAAAGAGGAGCAGATAATCCTGCATCATATGGTATGGCACCAACAGGGCCTTGATCTCAGCATCATCGAGCAAGCCTGGAATTACCCAGAGAAATAGCCAAAATCTGCAATGCATGTGTGTCAAGTTTTCCAATAGGTTTGGAACAGCCAACCATGTGAGCACCTTCACAAACTTCATGCAAAAACTTAAGAGAGACAAGGTGGTTAAACCAAATAATGCTTTTTCTGTTTACTGCATTTTCTAGAAAGTACATTAATTAGTAAAAACTGTTCATGATATTATTTGTGAAAGAATTCCCACTTTATGGCATTTTTTCAGAAGTGCCTTACTCTTTTGCACATTGTTGTACATAATGAGTATTTACAGTATATTTGACTAGATGGAACTTCACTGCTTCATTATCTGTACATTGTAATGTATCAAAGTTTCTCTGAGGCAATAGTTTATTGGCAAAGCTGCAGTTTGGCATGGTGCAGAGAAACTAACAGATTTTAACATCTACATCTTTCAGAAATGTTATGTTTAAGAAATTTGAAATTCAGTTAGTCATAGGCCATCAAATCAATAACAAACACACATGACTTGAATTGGAGTCTGCTCTTTATGAAAGCCAATGAGTCACCACAAGCCTATTTGGGATTTATTTTTATTTACATGATATTGTAAAGTACTGTTGAAAATCAGGTTTTTAATGTAGTCCACTTAAACATGCAATTACTGTTTATATTAACGCTTATTTTTGAATATGACTCACTGTTACAAAATGTTGAATAAACAAAAATGCGATAAGTAACTAAAAAGGTAAAATTCTGCAACTGTCAAATCAGGTAATTATGTCTCCTAATGTTGGGGGTTTTAAACTATGCATACATTTTCAAACTTGTACTTGTCTGTTATTTAAATTACAAAACAGGAGATGCGGTCGGATCAGCTGCTGGCTTGATGCTGCTGCCAAGCTGCATATTCTGCTTGTCGCGCTGCGCGTCGTTCATTATTTAAAAACCTGTACAGCATCTGTCCTTTTGTCTCACTGCCTTGTTTCATGGGACGTTAAAGCGTCTCCTTCTAAGCCTTCCAAGATTTTTTTTTTTTTTTATATAACAGAGAGACATTTAAATGCTGGATGACCAGAAAAAAAAAAAAATCATGGGGCTGCTATACGCATTGTATACAGTACAACTGAGACTAGCAAGTGTGACATTTAAAAAAGTTTTTTTTTTCTCTTGTTGTAGGTACTGTTGATCTTCCAGTATTACAATACATGCTTAAAGCTTAGTCACTGAATTGCTTCTCATGTAAACCTTGCTTACTTACACTGGTAATGTCTATATAACTCCCGTTTTGACTTTTGCTTTACACCATTCCTCCAGCTACCTCAGAGTTGTGTTTCCTGTTAACTTGTAAATGTAGGTAAAAATATTGTAGTGTGTTAGTCTCGATGTGTATGGTTATCTATCTGTTTCATCTGAAGCTTACAATGGGTTTTGCTTTATACTTCATATCTATACAGTGTCTGTGCTTTTTGTTAGATTGTTGTAGTAGAAAACTGATGTAACATATGTAATAAATATCCTAAGCATTAAACTGTAAAAATGTTGCAAGCATTGAAGGAGTTTCTTTTGGCATTGTTATGTACACAGTATGTTCCTTGCCTAAAAGCCCGAATGCCTAACTGTGAGGGTTTGGGTCCACTTACCAGTTTTCGTTCTGTGTAAACAGTGGTATATTGCCCTTAAAGTGCCTGCTGGTTATGTTAACCATTCCATTGCACTGATAAAAAATTTTTTGGTTGTGTTCCTTTGTCGCTTTAAATATTTTTTATGAAAGTTAGTTAAGCATGGGAGTATCACACTTGAAAATAAAAAAAGGATCATGATCTAAATTATTTAACATTTTTGAAAGATTGGTAAGCTTGTAGACACGGCTGAAATAGTGTGTGAGTAAAAAAATATTGTATAAAGTCATCTGCCTTTACAGAGGAAGTAAATTTACTGAGATTTTATTTGCTGTGATGCAACATGTTAGTTTATTCCATATGACATAAAATGCCTTTTCATCAGCTTCGGTCTATTTGTATCTGTCTGTTTAAGTATCCTTCCATGCTTTAATTTAGTGAAGAGTGAAACAAGAAGTGAATTTCAGTAAAATGTTACAGAAATAGGTTATGAGAGTGGAATATGTATACATCATCTATTGGCCCCTGAAGTTCTTCATTCCTGCAGGGTGAAACTGACCTTTCTTCCCAGCAGCCTAACCTGCTGCAGCTGACAGCTCAGGGCTCTGGTTCTTACTTAAATGTTCACTGCTCCTTCTGGTTTAACCACAAAAAGTAAGGCAGCTGCTACTGTGTTGTTTTTTATTCCTCTCCAGTCAAGGCGTTTCACATGCTGTAGATTGTAAATAAAAATTACGTTGCAAGATAGTAATTCTAATATATGGTTGAGTGCCATTTTTCTGTTATAGCATCTAAGATATATAGATTTACATTTTAGTTCATTTGTGCTTTTCTTTTAGTAAGAGATGCTGTTCACTTTTCCTTTTTTTACTTTATGCTGGTAAATGCCATAGGGTAATTTTTTTAATTACATATTGAATGTAATAATTAATTGAAATAATGCATAAACTTACATTACTGTATATATCTTTGTTGTTTGTTACTTATTTGACTGATTCCTTTTCCCAAAGCAACATCAGGAAATGGGATATGTTTATATTTCCTTACACATATTTATTTATGTGTTTAGGCAAAGCCTTTATCGACATTTGTACCTATCATCAATCAAGTCTTCATTTCATATAGCATCATTTACATAAAGTATCATTATAGTACTTATCATAATTCTATCACAAATCACACAACAATACAATTCCAATGAACAATCTAATAACACTGCTGTTCAAAAAATAAAATTCTTGAGGATTTAAAGAAATAAGCACTAGAATAAGCCTACAAGTACTAAAGTGAAATGAATCTAGAGAAGAGTGAATTTGACAGCAGGAACTGATGACCTAAATAGTAATATTAGGACCAGGATGGTCTGTACAAAAGAGCTAGTTATACATGCATTTATTGCAGTTTGTAACCAATCTAAAAGAAAAGTTAGTGTACAGTATTTTAAATTTAATATCTTGGAAGTGGTTCAAAAAAGCGTCGTATAAATTGAAAAAGCGAGTGCTGCTTTGAATACTTAGTGCAATAACATTAAACATTGCAATGTTGTGTGTTCTAAAGAATAGAATACTATATATATATATATATATATATATATATATATATATATATATATATATATATATATATATATATATATAGTGCATCCGGAAAGTATTCACAGCGCATCACTTTTTCCACATTTTTTTATGTTACAGCCAAAAAATTCATTTTTTTCCTCAGAATTCTACACACAACACCCCATAATGACAACATGAAAAAAGTTTACTTGAGAGTTTTGCAAATTTATTAAAAATAAAAAATTGAGAAAGCACATATACATAAGTATTCACAGCCTTTGCCATGAAGCTCCAAATTGAGCTCAGGTGCATCCTGTTTCCCCTGATCATCCTTGAGATTATTTCTGCAGCTTAATTGGAGTCCACCTGTGGTAAATTCAGTTGATTGGACATGATTTGGAAAGGCACACGCCTGTCTATATAAGGTCCCACAGTTGACAGCTCATGTCAGAGCACAAACCAAGCATGAAGACAAAGGAATTGTCTGTAGACCTCAGAGACAGGATTATCTCGAGGCACAAATCTGGGGAAGGTTACAAGAAAATTTCTGCTGCTTTGAAGGTCCCAATGAGCACAGTGGCCTCCATCATCCGTAAGTGGAAGAAGTTGGAAACCACCAGGACTCTTCCTAGAGCTGGTCAGCCATCTAAACTGAGCGATCGGGAGGGAGAAGGGCCTTAGTCAGGGAGTTGACCAAGAACCCGATGGTCACTCTGTCAGAGCTCCATAGGTCCTCTGTGGAGAGAGGAGAACCTTCCAGAAGGACAACCATCTCTGCAGCAATCCACCAGTCAGGCGTGTATGGTAGAGTGGCCAGACGGAAGCCACTCCTTAGTAAAAGGCACATGGCAGCCCGCCTGGAGTTTGCCAAAAGGCACCTGAAGGACTCTCAGACCATGAGTAACAAAATTCTCTGGTCTGATGAGACAAAGATTGAACTTTTTGGTGTGAATGCCAGGCTTCACGTTTGGAGGGAAACAGGCACCGCTCATCACCAGGCCAATACCATCCCTACAGTGAAGCATGGTGGTGGCAGCATCATGTTGTGGGGATGTTTTTCAGCGGCAGGAACTGGGAGACTAGTCAGGATAAAGGGAAAGATGACTGCAGCAATGTACAGAGACATCCTGGATGAAAACCTGCTCCAGAGCGCTCTTGACCTCAGACTGGGGCCACAGTTCATCTTTCAGCAGGACAACGACCCTAAGCACACAGCCAAGATATCAAAGGAGTGGCTTCAGGACAACTCTGTGAATGTTCTTGAGTGGCCCAGCCAGAGCCCAGACTTGAATCCGATTGAACATCTCTGGAGAGATCTTAAAATGGCTGTGCACCGACACTTCCCATCCAACCTGATGAAGCTTGAAAGGTGCTGCAAAGAGGAATGGGCGAAACTGGCCAAGGATAGGTGTGCCAAGCTTGTGGCATCATATTCAAAAAGACTTGAGGCTGTAATTGCTGCCAAAGGTGCATCGACAAAGTATTGAGCAAAGGCTGTGAATACTTATGTACATGTGCTTTCTCGTTTTTTTGTTTTTTTTTTAATATATTTGCAAAAACCTCAAGTAAACTTTTTTCACGTTGTCATTATGGGGTGTTGTGTGTGGAATACTGAGAAAAAAAAATGAATTTAATCCATTTTGGAATAAGGCTGTAACATAACAAAATGTGGAAAAAGTGATGCGCTGTGAATACTTTCCAGATGCACTATATGTATATGTATGTATATATATATATATATGTGTATAAATACATATACATACAGTGTATAAGCATTCTCCACAAAAAAAAATCAATGTAAAAGCGATCAAATTATCAAAGTCATATAGATGCTCATGAATAGATGTCTCATCATTATTTCATTCACATAAATCAAGTTATGAAACCCAATCATTTATGGACAAATTTTGTATTAGAATGCTTGAGAGACATCTTTAAAATAACAGTATGTAATATTTCCATATAAGTGTATATCTATGCTTGTAATTAGTGACATGGAGTAGATTAAGTTTTGTTTTGAAGTTGGATTTTTGGCTACAGTCAGCAGTTCATTTTAGGTACATGTATTACATTTTTTTTATTAAAGTAAATGCATTTCTTGGGTATACTTATCCCACATAGTATGTAGAGGATAGCAGTTTGCCCCAATAGTCTGTAAAGTATTAAAATGCAGACTTTTAATTCTGCTTGCCACGCTCAGATCCCTTGTTGACTGTTAGTGAGAAACTCGACCTTACCTATGTTTTATAAATATCTTTGGTTGAAGTACAAGATGAATACATACATCTAAATTAATTTAATAATTTTGGAAAGTAAAATTCTTCCTTTCATTTTTGCACATTGCTTGCTCTACTGAAGTTATAAGCAATAGTCATATGATTTATTGCCATATTATTTTAATATCTTTTTTTATCAATGTGATCAAAACTAAAACGTAATTATAGCTGCAGTCTGTGAGTGAGTTCTTTAATTCCTTTCTACTGAAAAAGTAACATCATTTTTAATTGTTGTTTTCAGACACAAGTATCTTAGATTGACACTGTTGAAAAAGCCTTCATGCACAGTATTCATTATATTGAAACAGTTTCCTTATAGCTTCAGTGAAAAGCTATATATAAAACACAATGAATGTCATTGTGGCACATGAAAGGTTAAAATTGAGCTTGTCTTTTTGTGGTTTGAATCATTTTTGTGATCCATAGCATCAAAGAGCCAGATGACAAAATTGCAGCATTAGCACCATGTGCTTATCATTTAAATATTCAGGCCTTTCATGAAGATTGATGCACACACAATTAATTCTTGTGGAATAAAGTCATCATTAACATAAATGGGAACAAGATAATGTATAAGATGACTTCTTTCTGAAGTTGTTATTATGATGCCATGTATGAAATGAAAAATGCTACCCTGATAATGACTGCTTTTTTTGTAGTACAAAACCATTCCTGTCACCCCCCATTTGTAGTAAATAAGATTTCCTCGGCAAAATGTCACCCCCCCCCCTTTTCCATTATTCAGATATGCATGCACACACTTGCACCCTTTCTAATGCATATTTATAGCAGCTAAAATGATATGTCTTTAGCTGATTTGATAACCAGTGGGAAAGTATTTTGTATTAATTTCTATTAATTTCATAAATTGAAGGTGCTGCACTGAAAGGAAACAGTTAGAATTTCATTACTGCAATGAACAGTGTAAAGCTGTCATGCAGATTCTTGAAACCTTTTTTCATGTTTTCATGTCATCTGCTCACAACAAAATACTTTTCATTGTTTATGTGAATCATGATAGAATCCCGCTATAATTTATATCAGTATACTTGCTACTACTTTGTCTGCTTGTGTAATATTATTTTCCATATTTTAATTTCTTGGCAAAGCAAACATAACTTTGAGCATGCTTATTTGTGATATGACTGAGAAACCCCTTCCTATTATTTGTAATTGACAGATGTTTCAGATCACATTATAATGATAGTGTGCTGTCTGATTATTCTTGTGATTTAATGCTGTTAATAGCTGTGTGATAGCACTCACTGTGAAAGGCACTACACAAAATAGAAAGAGGCTGATTGAATTGTTTTTTCTGAGCCCCATGACATTTACACCATTTTTTTTTTAAATTGTTCTAATTCATTCAGTCAGTTATTTAGTTATATATTTTCAAAGAGCTTCCATGAATGTGACCTTTTTTTAAGCTAGAAGTTTAGCTATCAGAAAATACATTATAAGAACGAGCAAGAGTAGACCACTTTATCCGAAGACACGTGTACCCTTTGTTGCTGACATAAATATATAATATTCCTAATAAACATTGCTGTCTCTCAGAATCATTGTTAAATTGAAGCATTAGAAACCCCCCAAAGAGTTTTTTTTTGTCCATCTACAGGTACTTTCACTTTATATTCCCCAACTAGTACACTTTAATTTTTAATTTGTTTTAAATTAAAAATACACGTAAACCTCATCATACCAAATGTTCGGGAATGCTATGTACTAAATGCAATCTGAAAAGTGCTCTTACTACAATTTTGCCTGTGTTTCTAATATTTAATTCACACTTGCTTTAAATAATGGATCTCAGTTTTTGCATCACTTTGCCTTAAAATACATTTTAAATTGTACTATTTAAAAAAAGAAAAAAATGCCCAGTATTAAAACTTCTGATGGAAATCTCTTTTAGGAACTGTTTCAATAGAAACTGACTTGATATGAATAATTATTATAATGTAAACAAGGCTACTTTTCTGTTTAAAAAAAATGAAAAGCCGCAAATACTTAACTGTCCTAAGCCACTGCTCCACGAGAATATAAGTTGCTTCTGCTTTTTGTTGCAGCCAAGGTTTAATGTCTTGTTGCATTGAAAGAATCAATATGGTTACAGTTTATTCTTATTATGACAACTTTGACTTACTTGTTTTGTCATTCTCAGCAGACAATTTAGTCATTTTCAGATGTGATTTTCCTGTATAGGAAGCATTAAAATGTAGAAACTGTATCTTTATTTAAGCCATGACTGACTGATATATATTTAAGCATCCACTGTTTGCAACTTAACAGTGGTGCATGACCAGACTCTTTATTATTATAATCTTCAGCAGTGCTGTCATAATGACTTAAGAGTAATGAGTCCAAAGAACCTATGACCAAGATTTAGTTGGTTTAAGGTCAAAGGTTATGCATGTCTGTGCTCTCTGAATCAATAATTTATTCTGGCTATCTGAATTTTTGAAAGCATTTAGTAAATTAATCTATGAATTACTGATACCCATTTCCTTTTAACTCTGGATTAATTACATATCTTATTATCTTATTGGTAATTGTTTGCTTTTGTATTAGCTGCTGATATGATTTGAGTGAATGAGTTAGTTATGTATACTTGTGAGGAACAGTGGAGGACACAATCATGTTTCATATGTAAAGGAATGTTTTAGTGCTGCATTCCTAGTCACTAAATATTATTGTTTTTTTGTTACTCTAAGTATCTGTTGCAAACATGCATCATGCTACATATCTTTTGATTTCCAGAGACTTTTGGAGTCCCAAAACGGAGCGCATTTTAATGCTAATTAAGTGAGTTATGGCTGTTGGGCCTCTTGTATGAGATTGTAGTGTTCGACCCTGTAAATCAGGCAAACATTACTAACATGAATTCGTTAATTCCTAATTTCATTTAATTGAATGCTGCAAAGATAGGATTTATGACCCATTAACCTGAATTTAATTAAGTAGTTTTGAATGTCAGTGGGAAATGATCAAAAACACGGAAAAAAGACTTGAGCAATGTTAACAGCTTTTGCCCTTTAGTACTATTGTGCTCATACTTTTTCTAAATACCTTTCTGATATGTCTACAATGAAGGTAAATGCTCTGAGATATTTCTGACTCAGATCCCAGGATGTGAACCTTGATTTTTGTTGTAGTAGGATGTGAAAACCCTGAAATAGCAAGTGCATGTATAGTATATCTGTATACCTGTTTTCCAGACTACTCATTATGCTTAATAAATAAATGCCAAGTGTATGCTACCTTTATTTCCCCTGATCAGGCAGCTAAGCTCTCCATATTTGTCATAGCTACAGACAACATAAGGCTGCTTTTCCTTGCCAACCCTATGATCCTCAAACTGATATCACCCATCATTCAGCTTAAAAATTGGTATCTTGCTTGACACACCAGGAAGATTAAAATCGACAAACCAGTCTGACAGAAGCAAACTGGAATTCTGATTCAATGAATTAAAAATCTAAATTACAATTAAAATGGGCAGATACAGTGGATAATGAAAAAATTGAACGCGCATGCTAAAAAGTGGCAGTGATTTTACATTAGAAAGAAGCTCTAGTAGGAAAGGGAGCAGAAAAGTAGAAGACAGAGTTACAGTTGGGTGACCATACTCTTATATGCAACATTTATTTTCTTTACAGTGTTTAGCTTTTTTTAAGCATTTTAATAAATTTCTTTACCTCCAAATATATGTAATAATTTTTGATCTCTGACATCTCTGTATGTTAAATCTGAGGATTTTAGCAATCTATAAATTGATTATGTGAAAAAACGTCAACCTTCCAACATTGCATTGCACAAATTTATTTTCTGGTCATATAAGATTTGTTTATTTGCTATTAATTACTGATGACTTTCTTACTCTGAGCAAGTAAAAGAGGTTTTGAGCTGTTTAGCTCTTGACTACCTAAGTTACCATCAAATTATCTGCAGCCCTCTAGCTCCTCATTTTTAGTGATAATCTGCTGCTGTGTTAAAAGATTATGGAACTGCATCTGTGACATTGGCTTCATACTGGAAGAGCCAGTGACAGTCCATACAGGCAATAATATGATCTTAATCTTTATAAGCAGAGTTGTGTGTGCTGTTAAGTTTCTTTTTCACTGCATGTTTCTATTCAGTGCCAACATATTTTTTAACGCCATACTTTATTAATTTGTTATTTGTTACACTTTAAGGAACTCAAAGTTGAAAATTTATCCAACAGTTTATGTGTGTGAAGGTAGCAAAAATCAAATGGTTATTAGACTTGTACAATCGGTATCAAATGTATACACCTTTGTTACTTTTATTAGGATCTTGTAAACAACAATGTTTAAGTGAAAATCAAATACATCTCTTTTAGGATGAAATAATTTAAAGCTACTCTCTATTTAAATTAATTGCTACAATCTTTGGATTAAGCTGTTGTCTTACTGACATGTTAAACTGCATTTGTGTTGGTTGTAATGCCTGAGGCTTTTATGGAGGCTTCATTTTAGACTACTGTTTTGCCATTCCTTTCACTAATGTAGAAAGAGTTGTAAAAGCTATGTGGTGTTTACTCCACCGTAAGCATGAAGTGCAAGATTAAGCTGTAAATGATTGTGACGTTTTTATTTTGTCTTCAGCTAGAAGTACAGTAATAGCTTTTCATGTTGTTTTTATTTTTTATTAATTTTCAATTTCAGACAAAAACAAAAGCATGTCTTTCCTTGTTCTCTAATCATAGAGCATAGTCTTATACAAACCCATAAATGATACAGTACATTAGTTTTTACCTGACAGTAACTTAATCCACATGATTCTGGGTTTTGGAAGGGACCTAGAGAACACTAGGTTCCAGCATGTTAAAACCAGAACAACATGGCAGTTCCATGCACAAAATGAGCAGGCTGGAATTGAACTTGGATCCCTGGAACTATAAGTGATCAGTGCCAAATTTTTATCACCTAATTTAATATCTATAGGATAAATGTATATGTACATACACAAAATGCTATGCGGACAAAGGCAATTGGCAAATAATAAACATCTATGGTTGTATAGAAAACCTGAGTAAAATTCACCAAGTTGTTTGGGTAATGAGTCCCTGTCTGCAGGCAAATATTAGATTGTTTGCAGTGCACACAAGTAATTCTTTTCTACCTTTGTGTGTGAGCAGTGACTTCACTGTACTGGCATATTGTAATACTTTTATTAAAGATTCTGTATAATTCTTGTGCCCATGAAATATTTTAAATAAAATACTGTATATGTGTATATATACGGAAAAGTATGTCTTTTATTTGATATGCATATTATTAATATCGGTCATTAGATGTAACAGTTTCCTTATTGGTTTGAGTCTTAATTTATGTTCTTTGACATGAAGGATGATTATAAGATTATTGGCTTGGTGCATGGATAAAATATATGTACCAATCATGGGCTAATGTCCTATTATCTTTTTGTGTTTGATTAAAACTATTTTATTATAGAAACGGTCATGGCTGACTTTGCTTTTATAATAAAAAGATGTCTTTATTAATTAAATGGTTAAATTTAGGGATGAAAAGTTTTAAACATCTGTATTGTTTGGCTTGACTTATTTGTACTGCCATAATTGTTTAATGATTTTAATCAGGAGGTGGTAAGATTGATTTTTTTATTCAAATTTAGGAAGGTGAAGGAATGTGTGGGCAAGGCACCTTATTACTTGTCCTTTTTACTGAGTATACTGTATACAATTTCCTTCTTCAAGCTTTTGTTTTTGTACTAATCTAATGTATTCAACAGAGGAAAATATGTTATTCTTAAATCTTCTTTCCTCAGATTTAAGAAAGCCTATTTCTTGCATTTTTTTTATTTAAGTTCATTCCCTATAAGAATTAATTTCCACAATGCCTAATAGCACCAGGCATTATTTGAAATGTCAGACATCCTGCTGATAACGAATCACTGCGCCAGCACACTCATTTGTTTTGATGAAGGGATGTTTGCATCGCTTCCAGCTTTTTTTTTTTTATAATCCTTTTCCTTGACTGTTCTTCACAACCACTTTTTATAATTTTTGCAGTGAATGTCATTTCCTTCGTCTGAGTTATGCCTGGCATTGCCTTATTCTATTCTGTATTTACAATTTTATTTTTCTTTGCCACTTTTGGAGAAAAGATAGAGAGTTTTTAAAATTCCTTTGTGTCATTGCCAGTTCCACCAACTTAGTTTTATATGATTTTTGGGATGTTTGGGAGGTTGAGATTGGAGATGCCACTATATCATCCATGTATTCATCAATAGATCTATCTATCTGTCTTGTCTATGGGGAACACTGAACCAATTATACTAATACATTCTTCATTTGATAGAAGAAAGGATTTATTTTTACAGGCACCTTTTAATTTTTAAATAAGAGGGATTTGTTGGCCTTTTCATAAAATCGTCTTCTCATAGCTACTGTAGCATGTTCTGCTTTTTGTGAGCAGGCTTCATAGCATTCATTCCTCTACCTCTGCATGCATATAAGCTTACAATAAAACTGCTGACATAAAAATTGTTTTCATGTTCACCAAGTATTTGTAATTCGAGCTATTCAAAGTCATATATTAAAAATGTGTCCTTTCATCTGCCATGGGCAGTGATGCTCCAGCTTGTGTTTTTTTTTAAATGAAAGCAATTGTTTGGGTTTCCCATAGGCATCATTTTTTAAATATCAGCTGGCAGAATGATTTGGTTGAGTTTAATATGGTCCGACTATTTTCTCCAAGCATATTATACCTTCTGTCTTTGAAATAATTGAAAATACTATGCAACATTTTTGTTCATGTGATTTAAACTGGTAATGCTGAATTATAATTTGTACTGCTGCTGACTATTACTGATAAATTTGATATTCGTCTAGTTTAGTTCTTGCAGTGAATGTCTGCTGGACATGCAGAGGACAACATGCACCATCTCTTGTTAATGGAAGTGAATGATATTAAGTCACAAGTGACCACCTGATAGCCCTTTAATCACAGTGACTATGCCGAAAATTTGCGCTGTTAGTCGAATTTTCCTGTCTTGTAAGAGGCCTTGAGATTTGCACTTTACCAAACACTTGAGATTTTCAAAAAACTAATCGATTGGCTAATGCAGAAGGCCATCAGAAGACTTCAATGCTGTCTGATTGCCTTCATGTCAATGATGTGAAATTATTGCTAGTGAATATGTCTACTTTTAAATTGGACTTGTCACCTCGTACTAAATGATTATGCAAAACTTTTGGTATACTATAGCATATGTTTTAATATTTGTATTTATATATAAACATGCCAGTCAGGTTTTGTGCAGCAGCCATGATAAATGGATTAATTAACATTTTAATGTGTAATCTTCTCTATCATACTGATGTATTGATATTTATAAGTCAGCCAATCAGAAGACTGCCACATAAGAGAGGAGCAATTTAACACTGCACTGTCATTTCATGTCAAAAAAAAGAAAGAAATGACTACCCCAGAAATTGCTTAAAGATATTAACAAGCTGCCTAAAATTAAATGCTTTGAAATAAGAGATGAAAATTGTTGACACTAAAAATATTATTTAAATTAGCAAAATGTCAGCAAGTACATCTTGTAATAATTAATGACAGTACTCTGCTGGTTTCAGTGCTAGTACTGACTAGCTGTAGAATAGCATATGTGTCAGGAGATGGTAGGTTTGGTGCACTTTTGTACTTTTAACTTTGTTATGATTAATATTCTGTTCATTCCAGATTGCTGAGATGTTAAATGAGCAGTAGATTTATTAGAATCTGTGTGTGACAAAACTCTGAATTGGTTTATAAAGTAAATTTAATGAGGGTCATCCTTCCTGCATGCAAAGCTTTGCAGGTACAATAATAAGCTTGCAAATCTGACTTTAGCTGATTACATGCTCCAGTATTTTTGCATAAATTGATTTTCTTCTGTTTAAATATTCAGTTGCACTTTTAGAAAGAAAATGCCTGTTTTTAACAGGCAAAAAATATCTTTTTTTTTAATACAGATTAATATTTGTATAGAAAAGGCAAAGATCAATGAACTATACAATATTTTAATACCTGTATTACCTTTAGTCATTAAATTTAAATTATAGAATATTCATGACTAGTTTTTAAAGTTTACAAAATAATTCTATTCTGAAGAAACAATGCAAACATTCAGTCTTATTGTTTGTTACTGTTATATCAAGACAAATTTGCCATCAGTCTTCTTCCCAAAATGCACACTTTATGTTTACACATCACCTTTAAGCTGTTTTTAATAAAAATGACATAATTAGGGAAATATTGATTAAAGTAATTAATATTCAGAATTTTTAGTTTGCAATTTAATTTTCCTAGATTTTTTGAGTCCCATGATTACAAGTTTCTTGTTAATATCTTTGTTTTTACATTCTGCATCAGCACCTGTTATACTAAAGGCACTCAGTCCTTCTTTTCTCTCCCTTTGAGATACCTCCTGCACCACAATTTCCCGAAAATATATTTAGTGGCAAATTCTTTTCAACCCCTTCATTGTACATGTCTTTTTGATCATACCCCAGTATGCTCCACATCTCCTCCATCCTTTTATATAACTTTTTTGAAATGCTCAGTTCATCTGGAAGTCTTGATTTTTTTTAAGAAAGATAAGGCTTTCCTTCACATGTCTGAAATTCTCAGAATATGATCTCCAGGAGTTTTAGCATTAGTGTCAACACTGTGTCCTGGGTTCAAATGCTACACTGAAAGTGGAGTATGTCCATTTCTCTTGTGTCTGCATAAGTTTTATTTAATTTTTGTTCCCGGCACACCAGCACCACCAAACTGTGGGTTCTCCAGTGTTCTGCCCAAGTCTGATATTTGTGTGTTTTAAGTAAGATAGTGCCTCTGAAGTGTTTGTCCATATGTGCCCTGTGGTGAACTAGCACTCTTTTCAGGGTTGGTTATTATCTTGGGCTTGGTGATGCTTTCTGTGGTATCAAATTTTAATCTGTAATCTTGGGAAGTTTGTAATTCATTTTTTGTGGTTAGCTGAGAAGTAAAATATTTGAAACACTTTTTAAAAAGAAGTAAACATATTTTTATATTAAAGCACTGCACCTGGAGAAGAATATCTTCATTATAACTAGGGATAAACAGCCAAAAGTTAGGTGGTGTTAATATCAACCTTTTAGTGTATTTATAAGGAAGCACAATCATTTTTTAAGGATATAGACAGAGATATAGAGTGAACAAACAAATGAACTAGCTAGCTATTTTTGTAACCTGGCTTTTTACAGAAGCTCTTTAAATAGATATATAAACACATACGATGGTCTGACCACACACCAGAATGGCTAAAAATTAAAAAGAAAGAATACTTATGACTTGCCAGTCACAGTCACATATTGGTATTATGGAGACCCAGTAGCATTTCCTGGTACATTTCTGCTGAATGATTCATTGGTGAAACGTCCTTAGTGTAATGTTCAGAGAGGATGTGCAACATTTTTCGTAATGACACTCATTTTTGTTTTATTTCTCTCCTTTGCTACTACCTCCAGAGGGTTCAGAGTGTGTCCCATAACTGAGCCTACCATTTTAATTAGCTTATTGATTCAATGGGCCTCTCTTAAAGGGATGTTGCCAGTACAGTACATCACAGCTTAGAAAAGTGCACTGCCCCACATTATGTCACTACCCACATTAAAGGAACACAGAATCCTATGACAAAAGAACCTGTTTTGCCCTCTCTGTTATAGTTTGTTTGTGTTACGAGTCCTGTAAAACCCATCATTGATGCAAACCTCCAAGTACTTGTCGGAGTGCATCACCTTTGCATCCACTCCCTGAATATCGAATGGACATGGAGGCACTTTGGTACGTGAAAGTCGATAACCAGCTCCTAAGTTCTGCAGATGTTAAATTGGAGACAGTTCTTTCTGTACCATGAAACAAAGTTCTTCACCTGTCTCCTATACTGTCTCATCCCCATATTAGTATTTCTCATAAGTGCAGAATCATCTGAGAATTTCTGTAAGTGACATGCCCTGGTGTTATATTCGTTGTCATAATCCCTCTAAAGTATTTTCATAAGACACATTATTGTAGTTTTACCAGGTTTTCATACTTGGTGTACCTTCATTTGCAAAATACAGTAAACACATTTCTAGCACTCAACTGGGAATTTAACAGTAGCATTCAGGTTGTGTGGCTGAGTAAATAAAACAATAAACTCTTAAGCATGAGTCTGGAGACTTCATTTAGATTGCTGGTTGTGTCATTGGCCACTTTTACTGTAGAAATTTGAAAACCGTGCACTTCCGTGTTGTTTGAATAAATGTTTTAGTCACAGAAATAAATGTATGTACATAGAAAGCTGACAGAAGTTATATAACAAATGAATACATTTCAGCTAAATTTGTATTTGGTGATGAATTAAGGTAATATATTAAAATCCACATTTTTAAAACTAAACATGTTTTATATGGCACTTTTCTTAAAAAAGAAGTGTGAAAATTGAGGATAATGTAGCAGCAATCATTCTGCAGTTCATATAGTTTGCCTATGTAATATAATGTAGGGAGTTTGTCTCAAAGTGGCTGTGGTGTTTGAGTTGCTGCAAGTTTATTGTGTCCACTCCTAGATTATATACGTTGGCTGTATATGTGCTGCAAATGCAGTCAGTCAAACATGGACACTTTTTAGCAGTAGATATTCAAATTTTTGGTGCCTGTGTATTGATTTTGCACTTTGATTTTAGGTTCACCTTCGTAATTTACTGTCATTTTATTTAAATCTCTTAATCAGCTACACACAGGTGATGTCACTAGAGCCACAACAGATATTTCTAGCTTTTCCTCAATAAAGACAATGAGTAAACATAATATTCTCTAATCAATTTAATCCAAAATGTTAAGAAATTTGTATTACCATTTTGCTGTCACTTTAGTATTTTCATCTTTTGACAGTGGTAAACAATAGAGACTTAATATTAAAAGTGATGGCGTAATTAAAAATTGTGCCTTATTGTTATATTTATCCTAAATTGCACTCACACACAATATTGTGCTGCTGAGGAGAAGAATGTTGGAGGAGGAGGAGCAGGCCCCTAACTCTCCTTATCTCTTTGTCTCTCTGAGATGGTTGTAGACATGTTGCATTCCCTATGGAGCTCAGGAGAGAGTACTTCACTGAAGTTAGGCTTGTCACTTTGTTTTACTGGCCATTTAAGAACTCGGTAAAACAGCAACTGCCATAGATCATTTAAAGGTTAAAAAGACTTCATGCATTACAGTTATTGGAGTGTATTATGAAAAAAAAAAAAAAACACAAACCTAAATAAAAAAAAATCAAGAAGATACTTACAGGTTGCTACAACTGTCCACATGTCGCTTGCTCTTCAAGCTTTCTTTTTATAATATGTACTCAGTGCTGCTGTTCCTTCTCCCTTATTCACCCCATAATCTTTCACAGGGAGATTATGACTTTGTCTTTCTCATACAAACAGAAGTTTAAAACACATGAAGCAGAGCATGTCCACACACTGTCAGACATCACTGAAATTGCTTCCTGTCTTTAACCTCCATAAAAAATATATATATATATATATATATATATATATATATATATATATATATATATATTTTTTTATTTTTTTTCAATTGGAACTTATTTAATTTTGAAAATGTGGATAAGTGGCAGTGAACATGTAATATAAAGTCATAAACAATTCCATTGCAAATTGACATTTAAATTTCTGAGACATTCTGCCATGTAAGTCATAGGCACATTCTGATCAGATTATTCTTATAAAGTATATTTTCCAATTTTATGTCCAGCTCACAGTACTACTTTCCAAAACAATATAGTTAAGACATAACGCAGAACGACATACCTGAAACACAAAAAAAAATTTTCAAACATGAACAGAAAAAATGCATACATACATACATATATACACACATACATTTAATGTATATAAATATATGTATATTTTGATAATAATTTTTAGATTTGTACTCTTAACAGTTAATTTTAAAGCAGTTTTTTTTTCTCTTTGGATTTTTAAGAGGCCAGCATCTTGAGATTGTATTTTATATTCAGTGGCACTGGAATTAATAAAATCTGAGAAGGAAAAGGCTAAGTGGCTTTAAAGTACGTTACATTAATTCATCAAACAGCAGACGTCTTGGGTAGAGATTTAGCAAAGCACAATCCTTATTAAAACAAAATAGAAAAAGTGATGCTACAAAGTAGCTTAGCTATTAAAGAATGCTTCAATGTATTGCCCATGCTGTGTTTTTGCCATTGTTTGTGTTACTATGCAGTGCATTCAACAGATACAATACCTACTCAAAATCTGATTTCCACTACACAAATAGAGACAGTGATTAGGGGTCATTTCCACTGATCTTTTCACCCCATCGACAATCTTCTTTTTCACCAAAATCAGTGGGGAATTATTCAACAAAATGATAATACAGCACAGAAATGGGTTAACTTGATCATTGTAACACGCCAGCAGTTAACATGCGAGTTTAGGCCAGTAATACTGAAGTAATGGACAACTAATATTTTAGAGAACTTACTGTCTGTGAAAAGCACAAAGGTTTGTATATTGACACAGAATTTAAAATGTAGCAACGTAGTGAGGTGCTTCTTGTACTAGTAGTATGACTCAGGGTCTACAGATACATCAAATATTTACATTAAAATCATCCGAATGATTTTTTTTTTTCTTCAGAGTGTGTTTCATTAATCATTTTTTCATTTCATAACAAACATTTGTAGATCATATAATGAATTAGTAGTTTTACTGCATCATGACTGCACCCCTCTCACAGAGTCATATGTTTTTAGGCTTTTCAGTCTGGTTCCCTTTTAGTCATTGTTTCCTTTTATCAATTTACTTTCTGAACCTGCTTTAACTGCTATAAGGAACATGAAACCCAAATCAGTTTTTGTTTTGTAATAGATACTTGGTTGAAAACACAATTGTGCTATACCAATGGAAGTATACTTTTCTAAAATTGCTTTTTCTTTCTTTGATCAGGCAAATGACTATTTGCAGCTCCTTTATGCTTGTCTCAATTGTTATTACTTACAAATGTTAATCATCTTTGATTATGTGGCATGCAGTTTTTATAAAGGGAAACATTTTTGGCTGCTTATTTTTTATTCATCAGTTACACTCTTATTTTAGAGAGTACTGGTATGAATTTTTTAAATACTTGAAGATGTTAATTCTTTATTATTAATCTTTATTATATACTAGCTGTGTAAGCCCATGCTGTAAAAAGCCCGAGGTCTTAGAAACTATTGAAATTGTCAGGAAAAAAACAAACTGAAATGTAGAGATGTCAGGTAATTGAAAGGAACTACTCTGGGCATCTCTCTCCTAGGAGAATTCATTTTGCCAATGTGCTCGCCTTGCTTGTGTATTAGTGGTTGGAGGAAAAGTAAAAGGGATACTGTTTTGCCTGATGTTAGTGGCTAAGCGACTTTGTCTTTCTTCTGAGGTTTTGTTTTGCTGACATGCTGGCCTCGCTTGTGTTATTAGCTGCCAAGGGAGTTTTCTGTTTCCTAGGAGGTTGAGCCCTTACCCCGACTCCACCTCTCACTTCCGGGCCAGGCAGACATACACACTTCCACACGTAGATGTTTATATATAAGATGAAAATACAAAGAAATAGGTGAATTACCTTCTTTTCAGTATGCCTCTGATTTGGATCATTTTCAGATTAACAGTGTCATGCATTCTACCATGAAATCTGCTTACTCTTAAAATATCTGAACTACTAATTTGAGCTGATTGTTGCTCTGCATTCCAACATAAGCTTATGTTCCATGCTGAAAACAAACTGTGCTTCAGAACACCAAATAGGATGTGCAGGTTGTGAAATTGCCTGACAATGTTTAGTATGACTTAAGAAGAGTTCCTCCTGGGTGTTTAATTATTGTCAGTTTCCAGGGTTTGTTTTTCATTTTAATAATGACTGTTTTGCAGCTAAAGCTGTCACAGTCTGCTCCTGCTGTCTGTGACCCTGTTTAGGGTAAGGTGATTAAGAATATATACATTTTTTAAAGTCACTCCAAATATATGGTACTGTATATAGTACTTAGGATTTATTTTGTTTATGCAGGTGGTGATATGAATTAGTAAATATTTCTAGAAAGCAAAGATAGCAATGTGTCCCTTTATTGTTGTTTGGTTAGGTTCAGTGATAAGCTCCATAAACTTCATTCATTAGTGAATGTAGGTTTTTTCTGTGGTAGTTATAACCAAATGTAATCTTTAAATAAGTAAACTCATTTATGAGTATCTCCCGTAAATGAAAGTCTGCGTACATGTGCAGCTTGCCTTTCTGCCGTCTCCACATGCACTCTGTACTGTAATATGTCCACTACCATTATTCTGTAGAATGTGATACAAATATTAGAAATGATTGTCATTTGTACTGCACATTCTCATTTTTCTTAAACTTTTAAGTACTTTGAATGTCTTCTTTGAAACCACTTGCTGTCCATAGTCTGTTTATTTTAACTTTGGCACCACCCAGATAGACTGACTGTGCCTAAAAAGTTGCCAGACACCAGAGCAAAGTGTTATATATAAAATATAATAATAAAAATGGTGTTAAATTTTAAGATGATAATGCAACCCTCTTTGCTGCCACTTCCAGCCCTTTTACCAAAAGGGGTCCAATAATAGTCTCAATAGCCTTGAGAGGTGGATGAAGCTGTTTGGTATCTGAAAATGCTATTGGATTATTTTAGTTTATCTGGAAAATGTAATGCATACACCTTCCTGCAAAGCCAAATCCAGTTGTACATCCAAGATAAACCATTTACAAAGTGAGATATTAAACTCTGAGGAGCAAGCCTGATGCATCTGCTGTGCAGAGGTATTTGTGTTGCCTTTCTTAAATGAGAGGGCATCCTGAACTGCTGAAGGATATATCATGAAGTCATTTTTTAAATGGGAATTATTTTTACAACACTTTGAAGTAAAAAGTGATAAAATACCTTTGTTACCTTTTTATGTAAGTGGTCCATCTTCTAAATCATTTTAGAATTAGGTGTATCTATTTTAATTTCTGTATAGTTTAACTTTGTTTTCCTAAAATATTTAGTGATTGCACAAAAAAGGTGAATATACTTGTGTGAGTTTTTTTCTACGTAAAATATGCAATGTTAGTGAGATAAAGAGGGGTTAACAGTGAGAAGAAAGTGTGTCTACCTTTTTTCTTTTTTAATTGCATGCATGAAGTTTTTAACAAGGTAGTGTAAGAGCTTTGGCCCCAAATCATTAATATTTAATAATGCAGCACTCTTGTTGCACAGAGTAGAGCAAGCTACCAAGCATCATTAAAAACAACCCTCAAGCCTTTTCAAGGAGGAACAGAATAGAGAACATGCAACCTTCTACTATCAGGAATCCCCTTACTTTAAAAATGTATTTTATGGGGAGTTGGAGAGCACTGCATAATATTCAGGAATATAAAAACTGTTTAAGGTGAATAACAAAATAACTGAATTAAATGAAATTCAGTTTTAAAAAATTCAGTGATCTGCTTTTTATATGTATGCAATTTAAGTGCTTTCCACCTGTCTATGAAAATGGCTTTTAGACATGTTTACATGCATGATTTCCAAATATAGTTTGCATGCATTTTTACATTTTGTGTGTCATAAACATACTTTTCACATTTTGGTTTTCCTTTGAGTGAATGATATTTTGGAAATCATTATGTATGATACCTATATCCAGTAAAAATATTTTTATTTTGCCTTTTAGTCTGCTATGACCTCTGCTGTTCCTGATTCAGCAAGTTTAATTTCTATATCTTATTGCAGCTTTAGTTAACATTGACTTTGTTATTCTACATGAACATGCAATTAGCTGTGACCTAGGCCAGTCTGCTTATATGTGCCTAATTATTGACGTTACATGACTTTGTAGCAGTTCCACAAAGTCTGCCTCTTCCTGACCTCCACTGATGTTCTTGTTTTTTTTTTCCCTACTTAGTATTTGTCTCCATGAAGATGTGGACAAATTGACAAATTAACCCGTGATGCGCTTATAGTAGCATTTTAAGCAGGCTATAGTTTAGTTCCTTCGTTCCTCATTGTATTATTACAGCAAAAAATATGCATTGCTCTTGGAAAAGATTTGCCTTCTTTTTCCTTTACCATCTGAATTTATTTTATAGGTCTGTTCTTGCAGATGCATGGCAATGACCAAAATTAGGCTTGTCAGTCTGTCAGTTTCTTATAAGCTTCTTTCATGTTACTGCCAGAATAAGGTTCTGTTGCCAAGATTGACTGGCTTACTCAGTCCCCCATCACTTTTAAGCAGCAAGCTGAACAGACAAAGAAAAATGAAAAAGCTTGAACCCTTTGAGTTTTTTCAAAGATTTTTTTTCTAATTAATATTCAGGAAGAGTTGGACAGAAAACCCTGATATATATAATTTTAGACTTAAACTACTTTAGTCTTTTCGTTGTACTGGAAAATCGACTCTGCCTTTGTGTGACTGAATGCAGCCAGTCATTTGGTTTGCCTCTGCTCTCATTAAACCTTTACTAGTCATTGTTAGAATGTTTATGCAAATTTCCTTTTAGAAAAGACTGTGTGCAATGCTTTATTCATCCATGTAAGGTATTAATTAAAGTAAGAAAGAGAATCCTTCTTATTAATATTGCCGAGGCCATTAATTTTGGTTTCAATTGGAAATTAAACTAATTTAAAGCATTTTGCACAGAATGAAGTTTGATGTCAGATGATATCACAAACTGAAATTATTGGCAAAAAGGTTAGAAAAGGTAACCAAAAAAGGTATGCAAAAAGTTTGAAGAATATGCAGTAATTGCAGAAAAACTTTCTTGAAAATTGCAGTATATAGTTAAAGAGTTCTCAAAACTAATTTCAAATGAAAAGAGGACCTTTTCATATATGTAGAAATATATATGATTGTGTGACAGTGTGTGAGTGGCACTATGCTGTAGTGCTTAGCACTGTTGCCTTAAGGAACAGCATCCTGGTTTAATTCACGTCCATTTTCACTTTGATGTTTACACATTTTCCTTGTCAGCATGTGTTTTCCTCTCATGTCCAATAAGATTTGCATGCTAGTTCAGTAAAAAAAATACTAATTTGACAATGCGTGTAAGCATATGTGTGTACTAAGGGGGCTCTGCAGTGGACTGGCACCCTATCGGGGCTGGTTTCCTACCTGGTGCCCAGTTCTGTCAGGAATGGCTTTTGGTCAGTGTGACCCAGAGTTAAATTGTGGTTTTGAGGATGTTCTTCATAACTTCACAATGTGTATTTGTATAATCCTGTATAATGTATCTTGTGTTTAAATTTTCAGTTCGTGAAGTAAAATCCTTTTTCATTAGTTACCCAATTTGTATGCATTATTGTAACATTTTTGGTCTTGTTTTTAGCTGTGTTTGCGATACCTAGATTACATTCTGTTAATATGGTCAGTGGGGTTTTTTATTTTTCTAATTAACAAGCAGCCTCGGGGCTGGAGGACTGCAGTTGTTCTTTGAGTCTGTTATGAAAGCTTTTCTATGTGTTTTTTAGATTCTTTTAAAGCTTCAATATTAAGGATAAGTTCTAATTAATGCTTTATAATTCACTTTTGTGTCTGCTTCACATAAATGTACCGTTTCATAAAGATATTCTTCTAAAAGATTGCTGTAGCTCAAAATGAAGACTTAAAACAGTAGTGACCTTAACTGAGAGATAGAGACATCATAAAAAGGATTCAGTTTCAGTAAGGTGTTTATTTCCTGCAAAAATATATCTGTTCATCATTAAGAATGTCTGAAATGGAAAGATGTGACCAACCCCAGCTTACTAACAATAGATTATAATATATATTATTGCCAACAATCCTTAAAATTGAATACCTACCTGTAAATAATTTGTCAAAAATTCAAGCTGTTTTTTTTCAGTAACAACCAGAATGTGATCCTTACAGTCATAATTATTAGCATTGATTGTGATTCAAAAGCCCAGTCTGTGTGATATGCTTTTTCAGTATATTTCAAACATGTTGTCCAGTCTTACCTATATTTAAAATATATATTTCATGCTGAATATCAAAAATTACACATTTGTGTGAGCAGGAAGCCAATGTGACTTCATGCTTTAGTGCTCCATGTACGCAAATCAGGCTTGTCAGGTATTTGTTCAGAGTCTGGCTTTTCTGTAGATAGGAAGGATTGATGCTAATTGGATCTGAAGGACACAACGCAAGAAAAGAAGTTTTCCGGTGATGCTGATTTGTTCAATTACTTTTCATGGCATTCTGTCACTTTACTACAGCATAAGCTTTCAGTTGTGTCTTGTTTCAGTGGGGTGAAGTTTTTGAGTTTTGCAGTTTTGATGTAAAGCAATAAGTAACTGCAGTGGTGTGTCATTTCAGTGCACTCCAGCTAATGAAAACGCTACAGAACATTTGACTATTAAAATTCAATGTATTGTACTTATGTTTGCTTTATAAGTGATTTTTCTTAATTAACCGTGAAACGTGCAAAAGTTTTTTTTCCTGCATCCTTTGGCAGTGACTTATATGATGGAACAGTTTTCAGCAGTTAGTTGTTTTTTTTCTCACCTCTTGTAAGATATTTTTCTTACATTGAATTAAATAATTGCAAAGAATGAATGAATGTTTTTGGCTTAATAGGATTTTGCCCTTAACTGTTCTCATTAGGTAACCTGTGTCCTTTCTCGAGAGCTGATGGATGAACATGCAATTTGCTTTTTTTGTCTTTAGTATTGATTGATTTAATAAATAACAAGCAGGGTTTATACATTAGATACTGCCACAAATGTTTCCTCAAAGATGAAAAAATAATTTGTGTATTATTTATGTGAAAGAAGTTCTAACTTTAAAAGCATACATATGTTTTAGTTTTTTTTTTACTCTTTAGAAAACATAGCTATTAAACACACAGGTTACCAATAACCCATATATAGGATACAATTGCAACCAATATATCATGCATTGTTATTCACATTTACCATCTGTAAACACATTGTTAATCACATTTGCCATCAGGTAAGCAAAACAAGCATGTACAGTATTACACACACATATACAGTGGGATGCAGAAGTTTGGGCAACCTTGTTAATAGTCATTATTTTCCTGTATAAATTGTTGGTTGTTACGATAAAAAATGTCAGTTAAATATATCATATAGGAGACACACACAGTGATATTTGAGAAGTGAAATCAAATTTATTGGATTTACAGAAAGTGTGCGCTAATTGTTCAAACAAAATCAGGCAGGTGCATAAATTTGGGCACCACAAAAAAGAAATGAAATCAATATTTAGTAGATCCGCCTTTTGCAGAAATTACAGCCTCTAAACGCTTCCTGTAGGTTCCAATGAGAGTCTGGATTGTGGTTGAAGGTATTTTGGACCATTCCTCTTTACAAAACATCTCTAGTTCATTCAGGTTTGATGGCTTCCGAGCATGGACAGCTCTCTTTAACTCACACCACAGATTTTCAATTATATTCAGGTCTGGGGACTGAGATGGCCATTCCAGAACGTTGTACTTGTTCCTCTGCATGAATGCCTTAGTGGATTTTGAGCAGTGTTTCGGGTCGTTGTCTTGTTGAAAGATCCAGCCCCGGCGCAGCTTCAGCTTTGTCACTGATTCCTGGACATTGGTCTCCAGAATCTGCTGATACTGAGTGGAATCCATGCGTCCCTCAACTTTGACAAGATTCCCAGTCCCTGCACTGGCCACACAGCCCCACAGCATGATGGAACCACCACCATATTTTACTGTAGGTAGCAGGTGTTTTTCTTGGAATGCTGTGTTCTTTTTCCTCCATGCATAACCCCTTGTTATGCCCAAATAACTCAATTTTAGTTTCATCAGTCCACAGCACCTTATTCCAAAATGAAGCTGGCTTGTCCAAATGTGCTTGAGCATACCTCAAGTGGCTCTGTTTGTGCTGTGGGCAGAGAAAAGGCTTCCTCTGCATCACTCTCGCATACAGCATCTCCTTGTGTAAAGTGCGCCGAATGGTTGAACGATGCACAGTGACTCCATCTGCTGCAAGATGATGTTGTAGGTCTTTGGTGCTGGTCTGTGGGTTGACTCTGACTGTTCTCACCATTTCGCTTCTGTCTATCCGAAATCTTTCTTGGTCTGCCACTTGAGCCTTAACTTGAACTGAGCCTGTGGTCTTCCATTTCCTCAATATGTTCCTAACTGTGGAAACAGACAGCTTAAATCTCCTGGGACAGCTTTCTGTATCCTTCCCCTAAACCATGATGGTGAACAATCTTTGTCTTCATGTCATTTGAGAGTTGTTTTGTGACCCCATGTTGCTACTCTTCAGAGAAAATTAAAGGAGGAGGAAACTTACAATTGACCCCTTAAATACTCTTTCTCATTATAGGATTCACCTGTGTATGTAGGTCAGGGGTCACTGAGCTTACCAAGCCAATTTGAGTTCCAATAATTAGTTCTAAAAGTTTTGGAATCAATAAAATGACAACGGTGCCCAAATTTATGCACCTGCCTGATTTTGTTTGAACAATTATTGCACACTTTCTGTAAATCCAATAAACTTCATTTCACTTCTCAAATATCACTGTGTGTGTCTCCTATATGATATATTTAACTGACATTTTTTATCGTAACAACCAACAATTTATACAGGAAAATAATGACTATTAACAAGGTTGCATCCCACTGTGTGTATGTGTGTATATATATATATATATATATATATATATATATATATATATATATATATATATATATATATATATATATATCTCAGGAGTGCAGAATTATTAGGCAAGTTGTATTTTTGAGGATTAATTTTAATATGGAACAAACACAGTGCTATCAGTCAATCCAAAATGTTAATAAACCTGAAACCTGAATGTTTCACAACGGAAATGTGAGTGTGAACATCATCAGGGGAATACATATGTGCACAATTATTAGGCAACTATTAGTGTGCAGATTTATTATGCAACTAAAGGAAAAATGAAAATTTTCCCATCTCACTTGTTTATTTTCATCTGTTATAGTGAGAATAATAAACAAACACCTCAAAATTTACAAATAAACATCTCTGACATTTCAAAAAATAAATCAATCAATCAATGACCAATATAGCCACCCTTCTTTCCAATAACAGTCATAAGCCTTTCCATTCATGGAGTCTGTCAGTTTCTTGATCTGTTGACGATCAGCTTTTGTGGAGCAGTGACTACAGCCTCCCAGACACTCTTCAGAGAGGTGTATTGTTTTTCTTCCCCGTAAATCTAGCGTTTAAGAAGTGCCCACAAGTTCTCGATAGGGTTTAGGTCAGATGAGGAAGGGGGCCATGTCATTATTCCTTCATCTTTAAGGCCTTTACTGGCTGGCCACGCAGTGGAGAACTTCGATGCAAGTGATGGAGCATTGGCCTGCATAAAAATCATGGTCTTTTCCTGTATCACTGTTTGAAGAAAGTGTCTTGAAAAACTGGCAGTAGGTTTGGGAGTTGATTTTGAGTTCATCTTCAATGCAAAAGGTCCAACTAGCTCATCTTTAAAAATACCAGCTCATACCAGTACCCCACCTCCACATTGGAGTGGAGCTCTGTGCCCATTACTGATCCACAGGTCCATCCATCTGGTCCATCAAGAGTCACTCTCATCTCATCGGTCCATAAAACCTTTGAAAAAAATCTGTCTTCAGATATTTCTTGGCCCAGTTTTGATGTTTCAACTTATGTTTCTTGTTCAGTGGTGGTTGGGTTTCAGCCCTCCTTACCTTGGCCATGTCTTTGAGCACTGAACACCTTGTACTTCTGGGCACTCCAGGTAGGTTGCAGCTCTGGAATATGAAAGTACTGGAGGATAATGGGTTCCTGGTAGCTTCACGCTTGATTCTTCTCAAATCTTTGGCAGCTAATTTGCGTCTTTTGTTCTCAACACGTTTCTTGCGATCCTGTTGACTATTTGCAACAAAATGTTTGATGGTTCTGTGATCACACACCAATATCTTAGCAATTCCAAAAGTGCTGCATCCCTCTGAAAGACTTTTTACAATTTTTGACTTTTCAGAGTCAGTTAAATCTCTTTTTTGGCCCATTTTGCCCGAGGAAAACTAGCTGCCTAATAATTCTGCACACCTTGATATAGGGTGTTGATCTCCTTAGGCCACACCCTCCCTCATTACACAAATACACATCACCTGACGTGCTTAAATCCAATAAGCATTCAAGTTAATACAGCTTGGAGTTGGAATATACGCATTAAAAATGATGATATGGTCAAAATACTCACTTGCCTAATAATTGTTCACACAGTGTGTATATGTATATATATATAAAATATATATATATATATATATATATATATATATATATATATATATATATATATATATATATATATATATATATATATATTTTTTTTTAAATTGATTTTACATCATGCATCTCGCTACCAAAGTACACAATATAAGTAGCACTGTAAGAGTAATATATAACATTTGTTTTATTCAGCAGTTCTTCAGTATTGACAGTTGTGTTAATCTCAGGCAAAATCAATGAATGGAACACAGGCTCTCAACTGAGTGTCACATTTAGAGACCGAGTGCCTACCTTCTACTGCAGTCATTCTCACCCCTTTTTAAGACCGCCAATAATGTGCTGCCTGGCAAACCCCACAGTATATAAAGGGTTAACAAGACGTGCGAGTACAGCTGAAGTTTTATTCCTTTTCCCTCTTTTTTTTCCATTCTATTCTGGCTCAGACACACAATACAGCAGACAGATGAGCTTCAACTATGTTTGTGAGGTGCAAAACACCCTTCTTCCTTATTTCTCATTGCTGCACTATATGCATTGTACTTCCAAATGAGCATTCATTGAGTGTTTGCTGTCATGCATACATGCCCGTCCCTATGACTAAAGACAAAATCAAACTTGTTTGATTTTGTCAAAGTAAATCGCAGGCTAGTTGGACTATCCTGCCTACTGCCTCTGACTCACTAAGATTATCCAAATGAAGGCTACAACTAAAAATTACAAGAAAAGTTATCTAATTTGACATAGCCTTTAGACATTAGTACTGTAAACTGGCAAGCCTATATAGTTCAGAGTATCTGTTTAACCCTTTAGCTGCTCAAACATTTTAAACTGATTGAATAACCCCTAAGATATTAGACTGTAAAACAAAAGACTACAAGTTCACTCTGTCCATCAAACTCACACTATAACCCTAAGCAAATCAACAAGTCACAAGTTCAAACTAATCACTGAATTGTATGTTACAGTGATCAAATCATGCCATGTGCCCAGTGCTCATGCATTAAAAATATGAATGCATTTGGATTGTGCACCGTTTTAAACTTACTGTTACCTCCCAGATATATTCAGACTTGTTTAAGTGGATACTTAATGGGTTTTCTGATGCGAGTATACCATTCAGCAGAATGGTGCCTCGTTCAGGACTTGTTCCTGCCTTATGCTGTTAAAATATGTCCCAGCCCTCCATGAATATGTAGTGGAATAGCATGATTTGGAGGATGTGTGAAAAAAATTACATTATTTAAAAATGTTAAAACGTTGTATCGATATGAACGTTATCATGATGAAAACACAAGACTGCTTGTAACTCTTTATTTTTCCCTGAAATTTTCTAATTTTAAACATAGCCTTTTCCTTAATTTGAATGTCAGTTTTTTTTTTCTTTACTGCAGCCTTTCTCCGCTGACATTTTCTGGAAGGATTTCTCATTATTGTGTCCCCACAGATAGCTGATTAGAAGGTAGTCCTGTATGCTTTATGAGAAGGAGAAAAAGACAAGAGCTCAAAAGGTTACAAGGAGAAATCTCTTTTTTTTCTGTACATCCTGCCAGCTTCCCTTTCTCAAGGACTTTAAGATTTATTCTTAATTATACACTAAGGACCTTTTCCCTTTTTTCTGTTAACTCAGTGTCCTACATTTACATGCTGGGTGTGACATTTTTTTTTTCCTCTCTAAATTTTAAGATGTGCTGTTTAAGAGATTATCAGTGGATCCACAAAGTGAATTGTTTTGCTAAATGAGATTTCATGACTCTGCTGGAACAAGGACTGTAATTCACCCTATAAAAATGACATTAATTGTGCCAAATAGTGGTGGTGTTTACTGCTCCATGGCTTTATGAACGTTAGGAATTTCAGACTATAATCATATTACCTATTATATATTGTACATTATTTATTGATAATAATAATTCTAATCATATATTTTATTATATATGTATCTTTTTATAATTTGTATCCTATGTTTAATTTGATAGTCTTTACAGAGTACTGAACCAGAATGCAGATAATGAATACAATATAAAAATGAAAGTGGGCAACACTGGAGTTCTTTAGTAGAGACTGGTGTTAATTTTGAGAGGGCACATTAAATTCTGTCCTTTAACTTTGATTCAAAATGAGGACCTAAAAATAATACTGCAAAAGACTGAGTAAGAAGGTGTTTTGTTTTTCCTCCTTCCTCAGCATGTTCTTTGTAAAGCTTCTATTAGACATGACACATTAATTGTAAGACAGTTAGTCTCGGCTGAAATTGAGATCAAACTCCCTGCCAGGCAGTGACGATTATTAGGGTTAGACATGTTCTGTGATATAGTCTTCTCAAAACCGGAAATAAATAATAATCACTCTGCTCAGAATGAAGAATTTGTATAAAAACAAAACCAAAAAAAAAAAAAACAAGGTTGTTGATTCCTAACAGGTGAAAATTTTCCTTTCAGCTTTTTCAGTTTTGTAGTTAGAAATGCTCTGTTTTACTCCATGGTTTAGAATATGTTTCAGATGACAAATCGAGTTAAACTGTTACCTTTCTGTGCCTTCTGTCTTTAACATGCAGTACCTTTATAGTGCAATGGATCATTGATTGTGAAGGACAGCCAATGTGTCTACCTGATTATGTTTATGTGCTCATAAGCAGTAGCAAATGACCACTGATCTAATAACAACACAAATTTAACTGATCCTATTAATACTGTATGTAATACTAGAGAGTAAAGGCAAATCACAGTGTTTCAATATATGACAGTACAAAACAAAAAAATAAATATATGGTACAGTGGGCCAGAAGCACAGGAAATTAATCAAAATGAGGTTATTTGTCATAGGCTTTATGACAGATTTTAGTCATTTGCACAGATCATTACTGCGTTAAATAATCTGTGCATGATACTGAAAACAGCAGGGCAAAATTCAGCTGCATGCTTATTTTTCTTTTAGTGAAGACTTTAAGTCCTAAAGTTAATGATTAAAAAATAAAAAAACATTTGGAAGAATTTTATTCTGTCATGAGCACTGGGGTTAATTTCACTCTCTTGTCCAACAACACTGCCAGGCTAGACATAAGCAGACAGTGGCCCTGACTTGAAGCAGGGCTTCAAACATGTTGTAGGCTGAAATAAGAAACTGAACAAATATTGATGACAAGCATAAGCAAAGTAAAACATTATTGTAAAAGATTAAATAAATCATAAACTCTTAAAAGAGCTAATGTATACATTTCTTTTCACCACATCATTTCTGAGTATACATAACATTTTCAGACTTCTCTAACCCAATTCAAGATCATGCAAAGCTGAATCCCCATCTAGGCACCATCAATCACAAGGCAGCAATTAGCCCTGAAATGGTGCCAGACCATCACAGGGCTAGGCATAATAAACCCTACTTCTTTATTAGATTCCAGATGAGACTCCACTTGGCACTCCAAAATGGGAATAGTTAAAACAAGCACAAAAAAATATCAGTTATTAGACTGTGTGATATTAACTAGCATTAAAGTATTAATGATCTTTATTAAGCAAGCTACTAGTAAGTGCCACTAAGGACTAAAATCATTTATAATACAAACTACAAGTGCTTACCCATCTAAGATATGATGAAGTCTAAGTAATCATCCTCAGCATATTCAGAGTTGATGTTTGTAGTGTACCTTCTATTGGAATGTGTTTTTGTAATGCATGTCGTAATGAACAGTTCCAACACATGCCACATCACAAACATTAGCCCTGCTTTTGAATACCAAACCAAATGACGCATAACAGAGATATAGCAAGTAGATTAACACATAACTACACAGACTTTTGTTCCTTTTATTAACATGGATACTATACAGTACACCCCAAAATTCGCAGGGGTTACGTTCCTAGAGCCTGTGAATTTTGGATTTGGTTAAAAAAATATCTATTTTCATAGTTTAAACCCTAAATATGCTCCCAAAACACTTTAATTTAATTTCAGACTCAGCTTAATACATTACCTACAAATAAAGAATGTAAATGTAAACCTGTATACTGTACTGCTATGCCTCCCGCAGTGCTAGAATGTGAAATACCGATGTTACCACTATATGTACTGTAATTCTTGCAAGCTCGTTTTCATTGCCAGAAGCCTTAAGATGGCGCAGCTCGTTTTGCCGGCATCAACCTTTCAACTGCTACATACTTGGGGGTTAATGCATCCCTGGACGCCAAATACTTTTTTGTTGCACTTTAAGTAAATGTCACAATTAAAAAGTGAAATTTTAATGGAATTTTGCATGGAATTTTTTTCATGCAAAGAACATCACAATTACTGCAACACTGATTATTTTGCACACTGCTAATGAACTGTAAAAACTATTTAAAAAAACTACTGGAACATACAAAGTGCAACTGATGCCATGGACGAAGCTCAGTAACTCACTGAGCCAGCTGCGCTTGAACTGGCTGCACGCAAGCACACAGAGATAAGCGCTGATGCTTGCAGGTTAGTTTTAGTGCAGTGTCTCAATCCCAGGGTGAGGCTGCAATGCTGCAGGGTGTCACGCTTAGGTCACAGAATTGCACAGAAACACAGGAGATTGTAGAGACAGGAACTTTATTCAAACACTTCAAACAAACATGTCTCTTTCAGAAGGAAAAGGAGCTCAGTATGCAGGTAGTTATCAATTAAATAATAGGCAAACGTCACAGGGGAGCACAACCCCCAACAGGAGCAGAGAATGTCTTGGAGAGGAGAGAGAAAGAAAGCAATCAGCCAAAAAGGACAGGTACTGTTCAGTCTTTTAAGTAAGCATAGCGTGAGAAGACGGTGATTTATTTATTTTTATGGTGGAGATTCCAGGGCTGCACCCCAGCCTTGACCCGACCTGCGCACAGTCACAAACAGAAAACAAAGCAAACCGGTAATCAAACACCAAATAAAGAATGTAATGAAAACAACAATACCACCCCTGTTCCCCTTACGGCGATTACACATTAAATACAACAAAGTACAAATAAAACACACACAGTAAATCATGAAGAAGTTCATGGAAAAACGGCAACGGATGAAATGTAATGATCAAAATAGATAGTCCAGAGATCTGCATGTTGAATGGGAATGTAAAGATAGTCCGACCGGTAGTTCCTGAAATGGTGAAGACGGGTGGATGGGTTCAGGAGTGCTCCTTTCTTTGCAGGATGTCCACGAATCCACTTATAGTCCTCATGTACACAGACAGATGGCAGACAATTCAGATGCACAAAACGATCCAGGACAAAAAGAATAAGTACAGGTAACCCAACAGAAGGCAGACAGACAGGAACTTGAAACACAAATTACAAAAAAAAAATTTTTTTTTTTGCTTTTAGTTACCGGCCCCCTTTTTAAAAGCCACACTGACATCCTTTGACCTCAACAGCCCCAGCACCCTCAGCAGAAGACCAATTAGAGCCACTGCAGGGACTGCTGGGAGTTAGTTTCAAATTCTATTGGCTACTTTCACCATCCCAAGTCGCGGTTTTCTCTACAGCTACTTCCTGTTCTCTCTACAGTACAGCATTGCCACGAAAAAAGCCATAAAAATTGCTGAGGATATTTGTGGTTTCCACTAACAATTATTAGTTAGGTTCTAAGGAAAAATACACAAATGACTAAGGCCGTGAACTCTGAACTGCGACTTCGTGGGGGTCTTCTGTACCTAAATTTCATATTGCACAAGTTAATTTTAAGTGCACTGTTCTTATATCTCACTGAGATCTTGTTTGTTTTTCTTATTAATTCTCAGTTACCTCTTAATTATGTTTCTGTAATTTATTTTAGTAAGTCAATTTACTTTCCATATTTCCCTCAATAGTAGTTTGAGTCAGAGAACTGCACATACTGTCAATTCGAAGACAAACAGGTGAAAATGAAATAAGGAAACAAAAACTAATACAATATTTAATAGTAAATATCTCAAAAATATGTAATAGGTCAAGTTTCAGTTATTGTGTAGTACAGAACATCCAGGAGAGGCCACTCTGTGTTCATTTAAGTTATCATGACATCAGTTTACAGAAGTATTATGGGTGCTTTCACAAAGCACATTCATGCCATAAACTGAGTTCCTGAGATGGCAGTGCCTCATCTGTTTTTCAGCACTTTTCACTGTAAGTGTGCTGAACAAAGTGACAGTTCTCTTTAAATGAAAGCTCTAATTTTCAAAGTAATTTAAAGCTCAGATGGCCTTGAAGCAATGAGCCATATCCCTTCCAGAATTTCTTCTGCATTTTGACTTTTCCCTGTTTCTTTTTGTGTGTGTGTGTGTGTGTGTGTGTGTGTGTGTGTGTGTTTGGTTGCTTGTATCTATGTGTGTAACAAGCCAGTAAATCAAACTATGCCAGTTAACTGTCAGTTTTTTATATTCACTTTATGAAATGTGAAGGACAATTAAGACACATTTTTAGACCCTATGTGACAGATGGCAGATAGGTGGCTGGTATTTGCTTTTTTGTGTTCTTATTTGCTTTAAAGTGCCTTATGGTAGAGAACATAAAAGCAAAGGGCATTAAAAACAAGAAAAAAATGTAATTCATAATATTAACATGCAGCATTATTGGTGTTAGCAGTTTTTCCCCCCATATGCTTTATGTTTTAGTTGCTATGCCAGATAGAAGATATCTTACATGAAAGTAGCTAATTAATTTTTTAAAAATTGGAAGGTGTTGTGTACCCTATCCTAACTATCAAAGTGGTCTTTCATTTTTGTTTTTTGTTTTTTTATTAACTTCTCATCATAGACAAGGCCATTCCTTCTTGAAGTGCCAAGTCAAAGTGAAGGCGGACAATCTGCAGCCAATGCTCATTTTTAATCGTAAACTCGTAGTTCTCACAGTTTACAACTTGTATTTACAGTATGTAAAAATAAAAATTAAACTCCAATATTTCTGTATCTACCTTTTAAAGCTCCTGACTTGCAACCAGTGATCCGTAATATCCTCTTGGCCTTAAAGATGTTGTAAAACAAAGCAGTTTGACATCATTGGTGCAGCAAAAGAGGGTTTGTCGCCTTCTTTATTGAATTACAGGGCTGCCTTTTCCAGAGATGTCTTCTCCATACAGATGTTAAGATGGATTTAAAATAGTTTCCTTTGCAGTGATGGAGTTTGGTTGGATGTGGTAACACTGTGGGTGTAAGGAAGTGTTGGAAGAATTATAACATTTAGTTATGTAGGAAGGAGTGCAACTGTAATAAAAATATTATATGCAAGAAAGTTGGACTGAGCACAATGTTTGATGGATTTACAGCTGTTGACCATGGCCCTAACAACAAGAAATTTAATTTAGGAGTGTTAAGGTTAGGCAGCACCCTTCAATAATCCAATAAATAATGCCTAGGTGACAGAGTACTACACTGAAAGTTGTGTGGAACCTTACCATCACATTACAAATCTTCAAAGTTGTACAGCTTGCAGAATGATACTATTTAAAAAGGGATAAAACCGCATCTGTGCAAGAGCAGCGACCTTCTGTTATGGTCTTTACCAGAGACACTTTGCTAACCAGTTGGAATGATTTAAAAGGTGGTGCCTCAAATATGTGAAGGTTGGTGGTTGTTAGATTTGACCACGAAAATGCAAGTCTAATCATTGTCAGTAAGCAAGATGCTGAAGAGAGCTTTCATATTTGCTGTTTTGCTGGTGTTCTTTTTGCTATTACATTGAATAAGTTCAAATAAGAGTTTAATGGCTTACAGTGCCTTTGAAGGGATGACAAATAAATGCTCATGTTATGTCATAGGTTGGTAACCAAGAGTTTTATTTGAATGAAAAGTAGGATTGTTTAAAATATTCAAGTAATGTTAGTACATAATAGACTAATGATTGCAAATGACTTAAATGTCTCTTTGGGAACCACGTGACTCACAACTGGTGATGATGATGGTGGCAGGACGGTAGCATCCACAGCAAAGGCCATCTGTTTGCTTTGTGTCTTCTTAGTAAATGTGAGACTGTGTTTTCCCAGCAGAAACTGGCCCCACAGTGAGCTGCTACAGAACACCTTAGAAACATATTAACAGGTCAGAGGAATAAAACCCCATTTTCATGTTTACCATGCCTTTGACAGACAAGGTATTCTCCTCATCAACAAAGGCAGAATAACAGGAATAGTCTCAGTAACCGATAGGATTTACCTGGCAAACAAAGCATTTAAATCTAATGTTTGTATGGTAAATAATATAGTAAACTTCTGCGTGGACCAACTCTGAACAAAAGACAGTAAAGAATATCTCATCCACCCACACAAAAAGTAAAAATAAATAAAAAATAAAATCTGTTCACTCATATTGCATAATCCATAGGTCAGCTATTTAGTTGTATTTTCACAGTGTCCCAAACATTGTCAAAAACCCACTTTGGAAAATCCTCATATTAACAGCCAGGCAGTGCATTCAAACAGAATCAAACTTTTGAATTGAAAGCCCACCTCTCCCCTCATTTTTTGGTTTTTAAGCCATTACAGCATATTTGTTTTTTTCAACAGCAGGTTGTGAAACCTGCGTTATGTACTGTAATACTGATAAAACATGAATTGCAATGGTAGCTAATAAGTGAGTTGTTACTGTGCATTGGACTCCTGATTAATGAATGAGGAGGGGAGTCAGACTATTGAACATTAGTGTAGCCAAATGACATGCTTTTGGAACATTGTAAGCATATGACAGGATATCTGGCATGGATTATGATGTTGTTTGTTCAGCACCAGTCCCTATAGAAGCCTATTGTGTCAGAACTTTATCATCTAATCTCTATAAGAAAACATTTTCTTAGTAATTATTAGAAGTGACATGGGGTAAGACACACATTTTAAAAATTTCAGGTTTTGTGGGGAGTATTTATTTAACCTAGTAAATCTGGTCTCAGGATAATCTTCCTAAGAATATCTTTAATTTTAATTATACATGTAAACAATTTTGTTTAGGGCCACAAAGCTCTAATTACAAACTGGTATAGGATGACCTTTTCACACCAGTTTAAACATGTCAGATCAAATGTCAAATTAACAATAAAAATTATCACAGATATCAAAAAATACATTATCTTCAGCATACACCACTTGAAAAATGAAGGTAAAAAACTGCTATCAGAGACCATTGTTATTTGTTTGATCAGCACAACTGGAAGTCCTCCAAGTGGACAAATGCTCTGACTTTTAAAAAGTAAATATAACAAATGCCATACTAGTAGGCAACTGTATGTTTAGTGGAAGTAGGGAAGTTGAATGTTGAATTTGGCAATTGATTGATTTCCATTAAAATCATCATTTTAACCATTATTTTCCCAGATAGGTGGGCTGATTGTCATCATCAAAATCCCCATAAAAAAGTTCTTTGATACTCATTTCATCACATGCATATAAACACCAGGCACTCTACAGTATAACTGAGATGTCTACTTAAACCTGGACCAGAGTTTGTGAATATTATATTCTTCAACAACTTAATCAGCATCAACTTGGTAAGGGGACAGAGCCTGTCCCAGCAGCACTGGGCACAAGGGAGAAAACATCTGGAAATGGTGCCCTTCCATTACAGAGGCAACTAATGAACATAATCACACACACAAACACCCACCCCTAATTGTTAATGGAAAGTTTGTATCAGTTTGTGAAAATCTGGATAAGAATCTATGAATTATATAACTCAAAAATAATTTGCTTTAGCTGAATGAGAGCTGTTATAGTTATTAACATTGCAAACTGCTAAAAGTCTTAATTTTAAGCAAAGTTTCTTCATATTTTACTCAGCAGACATAAGTATATGTAAAATAAGCATATAGCAGCATACTTATAATTTTCTGATGAGGTCGTAACTTCAGCTTTGAATTATTAATAAACATGTATTTAGAACACATCACAACTCAATTGAACCACTTTCAGAGAGATATCTGCTTTCTGTGTCTTTCTGGAAGTGGGTTGATAGACACAAAAAAAAAAAAACCACACTCTGAGGTAACTATTTTGCATTGGTGCAGTGGTACCTCGGTATACGTCCTTAATCCGTTCCAGATCCTTGGACTTATACTAAACAGGGCGTATACCAAACAATTTTTTCCCCATAAGAAATAAAGGGAAAATGATTAATCTGTTCCCATGAAAAAAAAAATCCTATTGTTATTGGCATATTATACATTGATAGGGTTGTATAAAATAATTTAAACACTGCTTAATACTAAAATACATAAATACAAAAGCAATTAGATGAAATAAATGAAAATTTAACCTCACTTTACTTTTTAATAATGTCTTTGTTTTTTACAATCATAGATACTGTCGTTCTCAGCATACGGTATGCAGCAGCCAAGTCCCGTTATACTTTTCAACAATCAATTCAAATTTACGTGAAAAAACACAAAATCATGTGAAAATTCACAGAGTTATAGCGTGGGTTGTTCACTGAATGCTAGCAACTGGCATACTGATGCTCGTGGGCAGTCGTGACTTTGTCTCAAGACAGGTAAACAAGGGTAGTGTGTGGGTTGTTCACTGAATGCTAGCAACTGGCGTACTGACGCTTGTGGGCAGTCGTGGCTTTGTCTCGAGAGAGGTAAACATGGGTATCGTGTGGTGTTCTAGCACGCGAGTTGTGTTCTAAACAGAGGTTGTATACCAAGCAAAATTTTTCGCGTCCAAACGGGACGTATACCAAGTTGGACTTATTCCAAAGCAGACGTATACCAAGGTACCACTGTATTGGCCTGATGTAGGTTACTGGTAAAAAAACAGGGTCATATAGGAAGGCGAGGTGCTTTAGACATTAGATTTTTTTTTCTTTCTTTCTATATTGCTTGAGCACCTAATTATAGAAAAAGAAATATGACATGTTTAGTGCAGTAAAGGAAAGTTAAAATGTGCATAATATTGTTAAGGACACAGTCTTATCCCTCTTTTGTGCTTGGCCTTGACTCATTTTAATGTTACCACTGGGTTCAGAATTGCTTCCTAGACGAATGAAGCAACTTGTTTCCAAATTAGTTCTTGGAGATTACTGCAAAAAGGTGAACGCTAGTCTTTGTGACTTACATCTGTGTTTCTGCAGGGCAGAAGATAATGAATGGTGAAACTCAGCTCTGCCTGTGTCTGTTTGCCCACAGGGTAGAGATGATTAGGAGAAGTTGTATGTAAAATGCCTCTTCATTACTAGCAGCTCTAATTCAGTATTCAAGCAGCCAGGACACCAGAAGTAAGCCTTCTAGTGTGTGTTTGCTTCTCACTCCTTTTCCACAGTCACAAGTGGAATTTGAGCAAACTGGGACAATTTAGAATGGCAGTCCCTTTCAGGTCAAATATAGTGTCAAACTAGTGTGCCTGTACTAGATAAAGCAAAGTCAGGAGGTAGTTGGGTGGTGTTTTTATTATTAGTTTTGTGTTGATGTCTTTATGCAACCAGTCAATGGTAATAGCAGCCTAACTGGAGTTTTTGTTTATTCTGGCCATCCTACCTTACATTTGTCTTTGTTATATACTCTATAATATTATTGCCTAATCTTTTTTATGTTTTATATTAATTACATTTTTGTTGCATCTTGTAAAGCACATTGAGCTACAGTTTGTGTATGATAATGTACTATATAAATTAATGATGTTGTTATACTGATAGAATACTCTCTGTGTTTGAGCAGAAGAGAGAAAAGAGAACAAGCCCTTTGTGGGTATACTTTATCATTACTATGTATGCTTGTCATTGTTGTGCTGTGTTGCAGGAATAAGGAATACATAGTCATGTTTTTGCATCCTAGCTGAATTATAGTAAATAGAGGCAAACATATTTAACATTTACATACACAAAAGAAGCTGCAAAATACTACTGCATAATGTTATAGGTAATATAGGTTATTTCCATATAATTTTCCTTTGTAGTTATGTTTTAAAGATGTTTTAAAAATGTCTGACATTTGGTCAGCAGCACAGGAGCGCTGCAGGGGACTGTGCTTTCTCTTGTGCTGTTCAGCCTATATACATCGGACTTCCAATACAGCTCAGAGTCCTGCCGCATGCAAAAGTTTGCAGACGACACTGCTATCATGGGCTGCATCAGGAGTGGGCAGGAGGAGGAGTATAGGACCTCATCAAGGACTTTGTTAAATGGTGCGACTCAAACCACCTACAACTGAACACCAGCAAAACCAAAGAGCTGGTGGTGGATTTTAGGAAGCGCAGGCCCCTCATGTACCCCGTGATCATCAGAGGTGACTGTGTGCAGAGGGTACAGACCTATAAATACCAGGGAGTGAAGGTGGATGATAAATTTGACTGGAGTGCCATCACTGATGCTCTGTACAAGAGAGGACAGAGCCGACTATACTTCTTTAGAAGGCTGGTGTCCTTCAACATCTGCAATAAGATGCTGCAGATGTTTTTATCAGACGGTTGTGGCGAGCGCCCTCTTCTACGCGGTGGTGTGCTAGGGAGGCAGCATAAAGAAGAGGGACGCCTCACGCCTGGACAAACTGGTAAGGAAGGCAGGCTCTATTGTAGGCACGGAGCTGGACAGTTTGACATCTGTGGCAGAACGATGAGCGCTGAGCAGGCTCATTTCAGTCATGGAGAATCCACTGCATCCACTGAACAAGATCATCTCCAGACAAAGGAGCAGCTTCAGCGATAGACTGCTGTCACTGTCGTGCTCCACTGACAGACTGAGGAGATCATTCCACCCCCTCACTATGCGACTCTTCAATTCCACCCGGGTAAACGTTAACACTATACAAGATTATATTGTTTTTATCAGTATGCTGCTGCTGGAGTATGTGAATTTCCCTTTGGGGATTAATATAGATAAAGTATCTATCTGTCTGTCTATAGGTGTTAATTTTGACCTCTGTGATACTCTTATTAGTACCAAATTTCTGGTCATTTGTATTTTAAATTGCAGAATTAAAAGCATTTTGAAAGCATGCCGTGGCCTTTTGTTACAAGCTAAATTGACCAAATATATGCTTGTTTCTTATCCAGGTTTTTAGAGCTGCTCATATATTTATTTAATATTTTGGTAGTTCAGAGATTTCATGCATATGATGACATGTTTAGAAACACTGAATAACAGGCCTCCTGTACATTAAATTTTAGTGACATGCTCCATGATGAAATCAACAATTAGAACTATTGAATCAAATTAAATTTATATTTGATGAGGAGAACTAAAAGCAAATGCAGAACCACTTCACCCCAACCAGGGCTCATCACACACATACTGTACCTTGAAAAGTTATAAACTTACGTTTTGGTTGTATTGCTTTTGGCTTGTTTTGTCCCTAAAATAACTTTTATCTCAGTTTTCCTGCAACTTTTTAGGTATTGACTGATATTTACATTTTAAATACCAGAAAAAAAACATTGTTGTTGAAAATGTCCCTGTCTTGAACTTTTTGTATATGAAATGTAAACAAGGTGTTTCGATGGTGACTTAAACTGGAATGAAAATGTTAATCCTGTAGCCACTAAGGTTTGATTAAGAAACCTTTGATTATGAAAGAGTGGTGTGCACCACAGTGGCCTTGTGTGTTCATCACATTTTTTTTGTAAATTAGAGACAAACAACATTCTTTCCTGTGTATCAATCTGTGGGTTCCTTTCTATTATTGCCCCTCAATAGTCTGGCATCTTTCTTTGCTAAATTTGTTACAAACCTGGGGAAATGGTATCCAGAGGTTGAGTTATCTTACTCTGATGAGCTTAACTGACAGTATGAACTTCAATGTTCATTGTGTCTGCTGGAGTAGAGTCTGTCGGTTCCATAGGAATCTTATTAATGTGTTTGTGTCTCTTTGATATCATTTGGTCTCTGGTCTATTTTTAGTCCAATTTCTTGTTTATTAATGACCTTTGGATAACCCTTTCTAGTCACTATAATGCCTCACACAGAGGTCAGTGCTGTCTGTGATCAGTGTGCAGTCTGTTGCAGACTGGTTGCCACCTTTAAATTCACCCTAAAACTGTACTGCAGTTTTAAGCATTGCAGTTTGTAATCTTTCCCATAATTTAATTCACACAGTCACTCCACTCTACAACCACCTGTTGTATAAGAGATATGCCTTAGGAGGTTTTTACGGGATGAAAATGAGCTGTGTTTTTGCTCCGCCTTCTTGGAGTGGCAAGTCATCCAACAAAATAATTCTTTGTTCTTATCTTGCTTAAAAGAAGAGAAGTTTGGCAGCAAGACTTTGACAGAGAATTTATACATATAGTGGATAAAAAGTATTTTAACACCTCTGTTAATCCTGTTGTTCTCAGTTGCCTATTCTTTGGCGTGTTACATTTGGAGAAGTTTAATGTTCATGCTAATGGAAGGTTCTGAATAGAAGGAAATATTTACTGATTTATGTAGATGGCTTTGTTCTAAAGTTTTGTCTCATCTTAAGTACTGCATGTGAAAATCAATTCTTTCCCTAATGGCTTTTCACTGCTTTTGGAGAAAAAAAATACTCCGGGTCACAGCAACATTCAAAAGGATTGTCTTTAAATGTATACAAAGCTCTGGACTGTGAAATGTTATTGTCAGACAAAAAGCAGATGAGGACATTTTGATGCAGTTTTGGCCCCAGAGGAATTGTTTTCTTCTGCATAACAGTTTAATATTATGGATAACAGAGAAAGAACCATTTTCTGCACATCAGATTTATCATAAAACTAAGACGTGTTTGATGCATTACTATGCAGTATTAATTCAGTAGAGGTTTGATTATGCCATGTATTACAAAAATGTAGGTTAATTAGAATTGGAAAGGCCATATACTGTGTGTCATCAGGAAATGCACTGATGTTGAGCTCTGCATTTGATTTCTGATTTTCAAAGGTCAGTCTTTTGACTAAAGTGACACCATGCTCTCAGTACTGGCAAACTTGACAACAGTCAACAGCAAGCTAACAAATATGGTGGTATATTTATACATTAAAAATGTAAAAATTAATTAAGTGATTCTCAACAAATCAGATCACCTATATCTCTCTCTCTGTCCCCACTTCTCCAGACTTGCTGGTAGTTTTATTTAAACATTTCTCTTACCTATCTCTCTCTCTGTCTCTCTCCGATTCTTTATCAACATGTATATTATTTTCCTGTTTGAGTGTTATCTGTATCTGGCCCCATATTACAAGGAGAAATGGAGGGGTTCTCCTTTATTAGAAGTCAAGCGCTGTCAGAAGCAACTTCTGGCACAAAGGTTAGGCTATCATCACTGAGAGTGAATATCTCCATTTGAAATGTTATGATCTTAAGAAACAATCCTTTCTTTCCCCACTTTTGATTTTTTTGGGATTGGGCAACTCCATTATGCATCTGGAATCATTTCACAAACACATCTGACTTCCTGAAAAGACAGAAGAAAAGCCTCTAAAGTATCTAAAGCACCCAATCTTCAAAGTGTCATCCACTCTTCTACCACTTCAGTTTTCCGACAATAGTGGATCTTGCACAAATATACATGGTCTTAGTATTTGCGTGCATGCTGTGTCTGCAAGAATGTCTGCTTGTCTGACCTTGAGCTGGAACTGAAACAAAACTTGGTCATAAGACATTCAGAAATTATTAATGAATAAGAAAAATTTTGAATAGTCTAGTTAAAGCTGAGACCCAAATCTCATTGAGCAGTTATGAAAGAACTCCTAATGACCAATAAATGTTTGAAAACCCACAAATGTCACCAATCTGAAGTTCAACAAGAGTATGGTGTTTATCTTGACCGAGGCAAAAAAACATTTCACAACATAACACTGTATATCAGTAACACTGTGTTGACTGCTGCAACAAAACAAAAACATGAACATTTAATACATGCATTCAAATAAAGACTCATTTATTTAAGACAAAAGAACATTTTCAAATCATTTTTTTCTGAACCTTCCTTAAATTTCATACCTGTGTTTTTCAGGCTATTTTCTTTTCCGGAACAAGGTTAAATATTTATTAAGATTGTTGCTGAAGGTGGTGGGTTTTATTTTTGATGTATTCATTAGCCATGTGTGACATTGTAATATTTCCCTAAACCTGGATTCACCATTATTGTCCAAGATTATGGCACTTGTGTCAACAAATTTTATCTTAATTAACTTGAAACACTTGGTAGTTACGGTTTCTTGATTGACTCAAAACTCATCCTAAATTTTACATACTTGAAATTAAAGGTAGCATGGTGTCGAGGCGGTTAGTGCCGAGTGGTCACAATCATTGTTTTTGTGTAGTCTGAAAACTCTTCTTTTGTCAGTGTCAATTTTTCTGTCACAACTATGGTTTTCCATCATTTCAAAGAAAGTGCTATGTTGAGCAATTGCTCCTTCCTGGATTTTTTTCCTGCCTATTGCTTGTAGAGGCCAGGATAAGCTTCGTCCCCTGAGGCCTGCAAATTACATTAGGAAGGTTAGAAAATCAATTTTTTTGTTTTGTTTTGGAATGTGCTGTTTAAGTGCACAGCTAAGAGAGGCAGAGCCCGGTTAATGATATCTACAGTTTGTGTTAATGTCTCCACTACTGCACAGTTTTTGCTTCTGGGAAAATAATAAGTTATCAAATCCCGCAGAGAGAAGCAGCTGTGCACTTTTTGTCCCTTGTTTCACTTTCCTGTGGCCTGCAGCACTGAATACAGTAATGAGTTTAGACTCCCTACCTGCTAAGCAGCTGTCTCAGCCACTGGGAATCAGCATTCTGTGACAATAGATTGAAATTTGTCTTTTTGCTGTTACTTTTCTGGAAAACAATAAATTAATAAACTGAAACTTTCCAGACACACAATGAAAGTTTGATTTTACTATGCATATATTACAGTTACTTTTTTGTGGTGCTCTTTCTTCAGCCCTAATGCCTCTTTACAAAACTAGTGGAGTTTAATTAGAAAGCATTAAAGAAAGTGTTCTAAATGACTTGATAATAAAGTTGTCTTTTCTTGTTTTTGCCAGGAAGGTAATTTATTTTAGACTTGAAAGTGCACTAAGCTGTGAGGTGATAAGCGTTTAAAAAAGAAAAAGAAATGTGGTGAGGATAAAAGAGATAAAGAAGCAGCTGAAATGGTGACAGTGCTTGCTGATTAAATCATGCCTTCAGCACTTGAGGACTGGTTAAGTCTGAGAGAAACAAACTTAATCAGACCTGGCGGAGATTAGCACCACTTCTTGTCGCAATCAGATTTTTAATTAAGCAAGCAGTGTGATTTGCTGTAGGCCAAGGGCGCTGATCCAGTTTAAGCTTGGCAAGGAAAAGGCCTTTTCAGGTGGCTGCTTTACCCAACGGCCTCCAAGCTGCCAGATTTGCTTTTCGCTTTATTTTTCAACTTTTACTAGTGCCTGTGTGAATATTAGCACAGCAAAAAATTGCTTGACCTAGCATTTCTTACTGGAAATTTTCCTGATACCTTTGTTTTCTTTTTTGGGTTTTTCTGTGTATTCAGCCATCTGCGTAAGGTGCACTGCAAAGGCATATTTATAGTCACAGCCATGTACATCTAGGACTGTTGGTTTATTTTTGTAAAGAAATGCTGAAAAATTTTGTATTTGTTAGAACTGGATTTTCAGTCTTAGGAAACTTCCAGTGTTTTCACTATGACAGTCCCTAACTGTCATTAGAGAAATCCAGGTAGCTGATGGAAAGGGATCCTCATTACTAACTGGCTGCCAAACAGGTGGTACAGTCAATTTCTTTTGCCGAACTGCATCAGTCCACTTCGTTGTAACAAGTTTTCATGCAGTAGTCTTAACTACCTTTCAAAACCAGCAGTGCCTGTTTATGACATCAGTGAGTATAATAACCTGAACCTGAATAACAAGTAGAAGAGATGTGTATTTCACTAGGAATGTACACAAGTACTGTAACTGAGTAATCCCATCATAATTTTAAGCAGCACTAAAGATGTAGGAAGTAGGATTTCTGTTTTTATTACTTTATTAGAAAATAGGAAAAAGACAACTAAAGCTGCAAATGTTACAATTGGTATCTGGCTTGACCAACTCTGAGGTGACAGTAAAATGTTGAATGGGAGCAAATTCTGCTTTTCCATTATTGTAACAGTGTTAGTGACCAGTTACTTATATACAAGTCAGCATACAGTTTGGTATTGAAATAAAGCAAATCAGTCCTCAAATTCTGAATTGTTTAACAAACAAAAAAGTCTGCGAATGAATAGCCCAGAGCCTTTGTAATCATGCCTTGTTTATTCCTAACATTTAAAAGGGGATCACCATTCTCTTAATGAAAAAACATTGATTTTTATTAAGTATCACATAGATTCAAAATTGTTAACAATCAAATGTAATGAAAGCACACATCATACAAATGACACATTGGCTTAAATATTTTAAGCTTGATTTTGTTGCTGTACTATTTGGCTCTTTATTATATATGAATGGTCCTTTTGTTTTTTATCATTTATTCATTTATTAGCACTATATTTTTATAGCTTCATATACAAAACATGTCCTGATTTCGGTTTTTGCCTTTCTCTTCTATCCATCCATCAATTTTCTATACTAATTGTTCAATGCAGAATCACAGAGAAGTAACCAATCCTGGGTGGGGTGTCATTCCACTGTAGTGCAGACACATTCCATGTGACACCAGTTTAGAATTGACTCTTAAAATGCATATCTTTAGAGTATAGAGTGAAAACTGAGGTACCTGTGCAGATAAGGCAAGAACATGCAAAATTCATACAGGTAATACCCAAGCTGAGAATTTGAACAGCTAATTCTGGTCATTATTTAATAGTACACATACTGTAAATGTGACTCTACTACTACTGTTACTACTACTAATAATAATATATATAATAATAATAATGTATATAATGTGCTTCCATTTATAAGCACAGATTGTTGTGTTCAGTTACAAATGTAGTATAGTTTAATATAAAATAATATTCATTAAATATGCAAACATTATGCATGGCACAAGTACCATGTAATATATTAATATAAACATACACATAAATGTATATACTGTACATAACTTTAGTTTGCTAAAATTAATCAATTTCATAATATCTGTTTTTTCATAGTAGGCATAAATGGTAAAAACTGAAATTTGAATATATTAAGCCAAAGTCAGCTGGCAATGAAGGAGTCAGTCAAACAAAACGTCCGTGTACACAGAATCCACAGAAAGAAGTAGCTCTCTCATCATTTTGCTAACATACTCCTAGCACATTTGAAAATGTGTCCATTCATGTCAAAACATTTTCACAGAATGGGACAAGGGTCCAATGTTGTGTCTGTCATATGTGATGGCACATCCCTTCGATGTTCTCATCACCAGTTAAAGGGAAGATAACATTGCTGTGATTCCTATTGCCACTTAAGCATACCGAGAAGATGAAAGGATATGGAAAGTATTTGCAACAACCAGTTACAGTGATTGCTATAATTACAAATGTAAAATATGGACAAGCCTCATCAGCTGTTCTAGTAAGATCACTCTATACTAAAATAAAGAGCCTTGTGCCTTGATTTTAATTCTGAGATGTTGAGGCTTGTTGACTACCAGCAGGGAGATCATTCTAGAAGTTTAAGGTCTCATACTAAATGTCTATATCCCCTACAGTAATTTTATTTATTCTGAAATTATTCAGGAAATCTGTATCTTCTGATTGCAGCATATGTTCTAGGGTAAAAGTTTAAAAAATCATTTAGAAATAGAGGAGACTATTTTCTAAAACTTACTATGTCAAAAGATTTATGAAATATGCTTTAAACTTAAATGAATACCAAAGCATAAATGTTAGGACTGGGTTTGTTTGTTTAGCAATCATAGTTTTGGTCCTTGGTGAGATTTTGTACTTGTCTGTAAGCAGTTGCAATCTGTTCATTACTTTTATGTTGAAACCAGATGTAATTTGAACAAAAGATGGGAGACGGAGCTTGCAAAGTTTTTAATTTAGACCCAGTAGGCTGCTGCCTTGAGCTTCATTAATAAAATGTAAAGCATTTCCCTGTCTCTACTCACTGTGTTCTCCACCTCTCTCAAAGCCCTAGTGACTTGACTCTGGCCCTCCTCAGCATCATAGCATAACATCTGTCCAGACACTCTGTTTGATTTTAGTCAGAGAGACAGATGTTCAGGAGGGTCTGGAATTGCAACAAGGCCTTGTTTGCAAAAGATAAATCCAAAACTTCTTTGAGAAAGGCCTTTGGGAGAGCTGTATTAATACTAATGCACACTCTACTGCCTGTAATTAACAGAATACACAGCTCTGGGGCTTACGTTCAAAGACACTCTCTCCCAGCCTGCCCTCTTAAAATTAACCAAAAAAAAAAAAAAAAGGAAACAAAATAAGAAATTAAAGACACACTAGCTACCATAGATTGCAAGTGAGTAATGCAGAGGGAATTTCCTCATTGTGTCCATTAATTTAAAAAAAAAACAAAACATGGCAGTTCTTGCTTAGCTGTCCAGGATGCAAAGCCTGCCGGAATTTCACAAAGCTTTACATGGGGAAAAAAAAGCATGAAGTGATTTAAAATGATGAGTAAATGGTTCCAAAGAAAAGTATTTCATTTGAAGCGGCCAGAAATAATTTAATCTACATTGCGGTTAGTTGTTGCATTCCATTACTGGTCTTAAAATATGCAGTTAGGCTGAGTATTTATTTCTAAATTATACTTTCCTAAATGCTGTCTTCCATAGACCGTCATGAGATCTCATATTGTGCCTTCTCCTTACTATATAAACCAGAGTGTTCTTAAACAGCTTATAATTAGCATATTAAGCCTAGTGAAGCACAATAACTAGACAGTTAAAAGTTGTCATCCACTTTTGCTCCACATGAGGTCCAAAAATGCTATTGCTGCTCATTCATTGGTGCACGCTATGGCAAATTAATTAACATTTAGAGAAACAGTACCTTAAAATGCATTTCAGCTTTTCAGATTTCTGAAACTTACTTTAAAATATTATGACATAAGATCTTTACTTCAAGACACTTGAGGTACATTATGATGTAGCTCTATTGCATTTCAAAATATCTCAAGTATCTCAAGTGAGATTTTATCTTAGACGTCTGAATATGATTTTGAGATATCAGTGTAAAGATATGTAAAATGTGTTTTTACATTTTGAAATAACAATTGAACCATTCTGAGATATCTCAAATGCAATTTCCAGATATATTAAAATGACTCTTGATGCATTTTGAGATAGTTTAAAGTAGATTACTATGAAATTCAAGATGTGAATTTGATAACTTATTTCCATATTCTTTAGACTAGAGGTTTTTTTCACTGTAATGTTTTCTTAAATCCAAGACTTCTAAAGCCTACACCATTTTTAATGTATATTTGAAGCAGTTGTCTTGGAATTATATGTCTATATAATCAAAAGCATAATGAATGCACTGTGGAAATATGCAGTATGTATAAAAGGCTTATTGTGTGAATATATGCGATTATAACTAGAGTGTCCATGTTAGGAGGTAGGACACCATTGTTGTGTTTGATTTGTCTTGTCAGCAGGGAGCCAAGTAACAAACGTCTATAGATTTTTTTTTTTTTCTTTTTCTGAAATTGTACCATCTTCCATTGTACTTGAATATATATGAAATTGCTGTCAAATTCACATAATATGTCCTGATTTTTCTGACACCAGATACACATCCCCTGAGTAAATTAGTTTTCCACGAGCTAATGAAGTGTCTTTTATTTGAAAGCCTGCAAGCATCCCACTAATGAACGGCTGCGGTCAGAGCAGCACTGCACAAACGGAGAAATCAAGTAGAATGCAAGTCAGTATTTAAATGACATTAATAACTTGTTGGAATTTAACAGTGATCATCTGCCTTCAAGCATCATAATCACACTTTCCATTTAAAGCCAACTACTCTGTACTTCTGCAGAATTATTGATATGCTTTCTGTCTTGCAGCGTTTCCATTGTTATGTCAGAGGTTACTTACAGTTAGATGTTTGGAGAGCAAGCTTTTAAGAGAAAATATGCACAACTGGAGGTCCCTTGAAGATGTGTAAAATCAATTTCATGCCCATTATGGCTTAGGCAATAGACTCATTTGTAAGTAGAATAAATACGCAGAGTTGAGCTAATTTAGATAATAGAGCTTCTCATTGTTATAGATTGTACTTTAGTGCAAATGGCAGAGTAGCATTCTGGGCAGAAAGAACATTTGTTTTAAACAGTACCATTTGGCTTTGGCTCTATGATGTGAAGTTACCCAAATATAAATATGTTGAAACATCTGACTTCACACTGCTTAACTGTGTTGTGAGGAGCATGAACCTGGTGAAACTAACATGACATGAGTTTAATAATGGCTGTCCAGAGTCTGTTTCAGCAACAGTGGGTTTAAAGTGGGAAGAGCTTGGTTATTGCCCTTATATAATACAAACACGAGTCATTAAACATTATATATAGTTTCTTGCTGGTCAGCACGTTTCAAGGACTTTTGTCTACAGTAACAGGTCAATATTAGAAGCATGTGATTAGCAGTGCTGTCTGCGTTATCAGATTTAAATAAAGTGATTACTTTTTTGTAATGTTTTCCTGTGTTTTAAAGAATATTGTGTTTATATATAGTTTTCATTTTTGTAACCTGTATTTATTAGCATGGGAAAATACTCTGTAGAGAATGCAGGGACTAACCTTGCATTACTAACTTTTGTGCCATGTAGCAGAAACATGTATCTCAATGATTTTTTAAGAACTTTCTGAACCATATATTTGGACAAGTTAAACATTAGTTAATCAAGTGAAATATACACTCTTCATTTGTGAAATATGTCATTATTCCTATGTATACATTTCCCAGTTGACTTACTTGAGTATTTTGTACTCATTTAGTTGTATGTTTTGCAATGCTGGCTGACATTTTATTAACAACAATATTTAGAAACCGTTTCAGAGCATGCATTACAGTGTAACTTTCTCTGTACAATGAAAACAAAAACTTAGCAATTATAATTATTCTAGATGATGAGAGTGCTATCAGTTATGATAGTGTGTTGAAATGTTTGGGGTACTAGAGTGTATGCCACAAGGTTATCTGTTCAGTTGATTCCACTGGCTCACTGTGTGACCTTAAAAAGGTTTCTTATGCTGCTAGAGCTCTTACTTTAGAAATAAGGAGGCAACCGTTTTATGATGGTATCTTCTATGAAAAGCATTACCATAAATAGCAGAATCTTTTAATATTAGTGAACATGCATACATTGTCAAAGAGTTGAAAAAGTATGTTTACTACTAGCCACAGTGCTTAATAATAATAATACATTTTATTTATATAGCGCCTTTCCCATGCTCAAGGCACTTCACAGAGTCTTAGATAAAAACAGCAGAGTATGTGTAACATTGGATACTAATGTTTTTCTGAATAGAACAATGAAACCGATAACAAAGCATTAAATAGAATAAGAAAAAATAAACCAGAGTAAAATGCTAAATTAAATACTAAAAGAAAAACCTAACAAATAACCTAAATTGTGATATAACAGACACAAAAATTATCCTGAGCACCTGAACAGAGAGGTAAACTGAAAAAAAGGGCAGAATGTTAAGTTAAAAGCCTTCCTAAATAGATGAATTTTAAGTTATTTTTTAAAAGAATGAATGGAGTCAGCTGATTTAATTAATTTCGGGATGTCATTCCAAAGCCTGGGTGCTGTGGAGCTGAAGGCCCTGTCACCCATAGAGTGCAGGTTAGTGTGAGGCACAACAAGATTACCAGAATCAGAGGACCTTAGTAGGCGAACAGGAGCATAGTGATTTAGAAGGTCAGTGATGTAGTCCGGTGCAAGGCCATTTAAAGCTTTGTTGGTTATTAATAGAATTTTATATTCAGTCCCGTAAGACACAGGGAGCCAATGAAGACGAAGCAGGATGGGTGTGATGTGCTCACTGTTGCTGGTTCGAGTAAGGACTCTTGCAGCAGAGTTTTGAATCAACTGGAGCTGCGATCTAAGATTAGAAGGGGCACCCGCCTGCAGTAAGTTACAATAATCAATGCGGGATTTTATAAAAGTATGGACAAGTTTCTCAGCATTAGAAAAGGAGAGGAATGAGCGAACATGGGATATGTTACGGAGGTGAAAGTAAGAAAGTTTCTCAATGTGGTTTATGTGGGCATATTAAGAAAGGTGAGGAATCAAAAATGACACCAAGATTCCTTGCGTCAGATGAAGGTCTGATGAGATCATTGTCAAGAGTGATTTAGTGCTTAGTGTTATAAATGTTTTTGGAAATTACTTATTGTTTAAATTTTCCTTGTAATCTTCTGTAAGTTGCCTGCATTGGCTGTGACAAATGTTTGCACACTGCTGTGCAGAAAGCTGCTTCAAGTAAGTGATGATTGATAGCTTTCTTGTTTGTAATTGACCACTTCAGATGCTATTATTTTCAATAAGACTTTGATCTGGGCTTTGACATGACAATAACACAGCTTTTTCTTTAGCCATTATGTTATGGGTTTGGTTGTTTATTTGCAACATCCATTGTCAGTTAAGCTTCCACTTTTCTTTTAATATACTGTATGGCTTACATGTTGCTCAACCAGTCATTGTGGAATTCATGGTTAACTTGATGACACCTAGCTACCCCCAGGAATCCTTAAGCCATAATGCTTGCACTACTTTGCTTTATATTTTCTTATGATCTGTTCAAAGGCAGTTTTTAATTTGCACTAAGCAATACAGTGTGTCTATTATAAAATAATTCTCATCATGCATGTGTCTGCCTGCAACATATTGATCCAGAAATCTATGCCCAGATAATGTCTAACAAAACCTTAGTTATAAAATGATGTTCTCTACTAATAGCAAATACTTGTTCTTTTATGAGCCCCTGTTTTGTCTTGGTACAGTTCTATGTTACTCTACTTTCCCCTTCTGTATTATTAATGTGTAGCCTTTGTCAGAATGCCTCAAATCCCAATGGCTTAGCACTGTTTATGAGGTATTGTACTTTATAACTTCACTCCACCTTCCCTTCTACATGTATAACCTCAGGTAATTAGATAGCGTAAAAGACAAGCAGGAGTTAAGTTGCAACTTAAATAATGTATTCTTGATAATATTCATAAAATAATAACAATAAGCAAAGTACATTTGAATACTGGTAACCATACAACATGATGAATGCTGATATGTAGTTTCAGGCAGCACACAGACTTGCAGCTACTTTAAATGTCTCTAGTTAAGTCATCATTTTGTGGCTTTCTTCAGGAAGGAGCATGCCTGTCTCAATATGGCTGCTGAGTTGTGCTTCTCAGTGTGGTGGTCTTTTTAGTTCATGGTGTGTGAGGTGCTCATTCATCATGATGGTGAGAGAGAGGGAGGGGTAAAACAACTGCATTTATACGTTCTTTATCCAAATTCTTACACCAATAGGGCATTGTGCTACAGAATTACCTCTGATTCAAACCAATCCCAAACAGCCATACTACAGACCAGTGGGGCCACACAGTACCTCTCACACCTGCCCCAAAAACCATTTGTTGAATTGATACTTGCCAGCTAGGTAATTTGGCTTTCCTGAGGGGGTTGATTGAAAGAGTCCTGCAGAGAATAACTTGTCAAACTAGTTTTAGGCACTTACCCTGACCCTGTCCTAAAATTACAAAGACTCAGTCCTAAACCATTGTTCCTATCAATGATATAACACTAATATTGCATTGCTTTGTCTAAGTTTCAAATAAAGACATACAAACTATGTATCAACTTGTGTACTAAATTTCACACCACAACAGCCCCCATGTTGGTTAAGTGTATGCAGTCTCTTCTGAGTTCAGTTTTTTCATATACCTTGGCTCCTGTTTAGAAATGTGCTTGAACTTTGTTTGGTCAGCATTTGAGCTGAATTTGGTGGGATGACCTGCTTCTGTAAGCTTTCCATTTATTTAGGTACTTCATTTGTAAATAGTCTGTCATACTGTATTTTGTGTTTGTCATTTAAATTTACTGTGCAGCACTTTACACATATGCTCATCAATAGCCTTTCTTATGATTTCCATCGGCGGTTTGTATAATCTCAGGCAGATATGTTGTCACTTTCCTCCGTGGTTCTCCTCATTGTATAAAGCTGGGCTTTTAAAGCTGGTATCTAACCTTTTGCTCCATGATGGACACTCATCTGTGCAGTATATCAGTTTAGGGAGATGGTTTAGCTACAGTTATACTAACATTTCCTAAATTAGAAAATACATTATTTTCTTTTAACTATTTATTAATAATATGTAGTCCTTTGGTGTTATTTGGTAGAAACCATATGTTGGTATTGGTTTTGAAATTAATATCAGATCTCAATATGTTTACAGGTTTCAGTAACATTCAACAGTTCTTAGGAGTATACTTGCTCAAAATGATGGGAACCCTAAGTAAATAAATAATAAAGGAATTTGTGGTTATGTTATACAGGTGATATCATTTTATGCCGATATCTGTGTACTTCTCTCTGCCTTTTCCTCTACCTTTCCCATCGGCTTTTACTTAGCTTATGTATGTTCTGTTGCCTTTCCTTCTTTTGTACCAGTAGATGTTTTATGGTGTCACTGCTGATTGATCAAACGGCTTCCATCTTCTACACAGAGACTTTTTTGAGCTTCGAATTTCCTTGGTTATTTATTTTGCAGTCAGTCAGATGAAAGAAAATCTCAAATACTTTATCCATTGGCATGTTAAAATATATATAATCTCTGTGATGATGCAATTAAAAAACCCTTTAGTCATAGAATGCTTTTTTGTTCAGTTCTTTGTTATAGGACCAGACTGTATTGTGTTGGACCCAATTGGTGTCCATTATAATCAGTTATCTAACACACACCAACATTTGTAGAAGAGGAAGTTTTAAGTACTTTTTCACAGAAGGCCTAATTTGTGTCACATCAAGACCAGTATTTTGCAGGCTTCCTCAAGGCAAGTACTGTGCTGCAGAGTGCTCTCTGCTAGGCCTCATGTCGTTTGGGGCTTTTAATGTTACACATGATAAATCACAGATTGTAGATATAAATATTTAATTTTGCCATAAAAGTTTTATATTTTAAATAGTGCCATATACATTTTAGATGTTGAAATGAATAATGGCATGTTTCCCATGGGTTTATCATATTAGAATGTTGTTCAGCATGTAAACATGCTGAGAAGTCTTTAAAGAAGCACATTAGCAATGCTTCAGTGTGACGTTTGGTGTGAAGCAGGCCGGTGTTGATGTGCTTGAGCTAATAGCGCCTGCCAGCTTTTTGCAGCCCTCTTTAATTTTTTTCTTCTGGTAATAATGTTCAGTTACCATCTCTTTCATTTGCTTCCTTTTGGTGTGGATGGGAGGTGACGGGAAATTAGGACTTGTGCATTCTTGCTGTCATGCCCATTAGTACGTGTTTTTATCTAGACATGTTCAGGATCCAATGATTCAAGACAAGCAGAAAAAGAGCCTCAGGGGCGCAGTGGGTGCAAGCGTGGGTGAAGTTTACTTTCAAAATCTAAATTGTGACCTGGCAAATTTCATCCTCATCCTCCCGCTTACAGTAAGCATACAGAACTGCCTTCTGGTATTCCTCACCTACGTACTGTCAGTTCTTCGAAAGCTGCCCTGAAGCCCCTCACACTCACTAGTTGTGTCCTTGCAGCACCTGTCTGATGTGTTAAACCTCATGCCATGCACTGTTGCTTTGTCACTTATGAGAATTTATTGAAGCACAGATGGTTTTTGCTTCTAGCATTTTTCATAAAATGTTTTCTTTTTTTCTACTTCTGCATTTCAAGTTGATGGTGAGATTTTCTTTTGTTCTTTTAATAAATGATTCCCGAGATAGAAATAAAATTAGATTACATCTTTTTGTTCATTTATCAGTTCAGTCAACTCTTATTATATATACTGTAGTTCTTTAATAACAGGCACTGTTACCAATTAGTTTATAAAGCACACAAGTCAAACCAGCCACATAACAAAACAATTACATATTCTAGTGCATTTGCATGGTTTGTCTTGACATATATTTTCTCTTATCCCTTTCTCAGCCAGCTTTTTCCTTCATTGATTTTTTGTCTTTTCAGCCTCCTACCAATATATAGTTATAGTGGGTGATGTAATAAAATACAACATTTTTGATAATGCATAGAGTCCCTGTTCTATGGCTGTTCTGTCAATTACTGGGCCAACCCATTGACCCCCCTCATTCTGGAAGCGTAATGGAGAATATTTCTATGCCTTTTGATTGTCTGAAGGGTCACACCACTATTACCTGTTGCCATGGGATTGTGCAGATACCAGACCTACATTAGCTGGTGTTGTACTGTGCAAAGCATGGAGTTAGATGCTGAATCCTGAATAATCGATGTTTACTTTTTTAGTGAAGTCTTACATTTATTTATTTCCTTGTGATTCCTTTCTTTGTCCCCAGCATTCCTGACAGTGAAACCTGTTTCGAACAACTAAATTTTGAGCCAACAGAGTGAAATCAGAAGCTGTTTCAGCTTTCAGCCTATAAGCGTGAGCAGGCATCAAATGGCTGACCTGCAACAAGATCCTAAATTCCCATCTTTAATATAAGTAACATTTGGAGCAGATAGAACTTTTATTAGTTAGCGTTTTCAGTTGTAGGACTTTCTGTTTTGATTTTTTTGTGCTGAACAGTACTTGCCTATACAGAAGCAAGAACCACTACAAGTGGGTTCAAAGTTAGATAAGCAACTAAGTATTCCATCTTTGCATTGAAGAGGGCAACAAACATGAACCGATGCTGATTTAAACCATTTTATTTTTTAATTATTGTGTAACAGTTATGTTGTTTTCCCTTATTTCTGTTTTACACCTTCTAACATGCTCCATTTTCCCAAGGCCTTTTTAGTGGTTTCTAAGTGTTTCAGGATAATGGCATCACCTTTGTCTCACTTTTGTTATGTCTGAGTTGATTTATCCAATCCTTTATGCATTAATCTATCTGCATGAAACCCTCCCAGATTATGATAGGTTCAATTTGGTTATATTAAAGCTCTAACTTGGATGAAATTCAATGCTCACTTAACCCTTTGTCTGGCTTTTAATAAACTAGCTTTATGTCAAATATTGAATCTGCTACTTTATTATTTACTTCTTTGGCTTACATTTTTATTAAAGGCGACTTCAACATTTGAGATACAAGATGAAGTTGCCTGCTTATGGTTACACCGTGTCTACTTGATTTTGAACCCACAACCTCAGGGTTTTAAAATTCAAACCTTAACTACTATTCTATGCTGCTTATCTCTAATAAAGAAGTGCTAATCCCTTCCAAACCCATACAGTTTGTTATCATTATTTGTGTATATTTTGCTGATATTTTTCCCAAATAAACTTAAAATATTAGTGTATTTTAACACTATTTACAAATATTTTTACAGTTGGAGCACAGAGAGTTAATTGACTTTCTGTAGGTCACTCAGTGACACAGAGGCAAGAACTGAAGGTTGCCACAGCCAGTTATACCATACTACCATACCATCTCTCAAACTCATGTTTTTCATCCCTATACTTATTACTGACATGGTTTACCTTGTATAAGAAACCTGAGATCTGAGAGACTTGAGATTCTGTCTTGCTGTGCCAAAGCTGTTTACATGCTTAAGGGGTGATACTCATTCAACTCTGACCACTAAGCTGTGTGGCTACATTTCATGTCTTTGCTCCTTTTTTTCTAAAATGAAATAATTAGCATTACTTTCTCTCTCTCTCTGACCTTCCCCAACCCCATACTAATGTTGATTCTGTTGCTGTGTCTATCAAGCCTCAGTAACACTCGACAAACTTTCAGATCATTGTATTTCTTCCTAATATGTTGACAGGGGATTTGCATGCTTTATCTTATACCTGTGCCTTGTGTTTCTTAGTTTTTGACTGCTTTGTTCAGCTCCTTGTGATGGTGATTGTTATAAAATATATGGTGGCAAATGAAAGTACTAACTGCTTTTTCTAGTAGTGATTTTTGTGGAGGTTTAGGGAGTCATGTGCTGTGCTTTCTGAGTGAGTTGCATGTTTCCTCCTTTTAATGACTTGTACGTCTCTTATTCAAGGCCATTCTAATGAAGTTTCCTGCAAAGCAGCATTTACCATGGCACATGGGTTTGTTCTTTCCTCTGTTGATGGAAAAGGATAAAAGCAAAAAAAAAAGGCAAATAGTCTGAAAAAGTGAAACATCCGGTAAATATGCTGTGAAGCATTTGCCACAAAATTCTAATCAAGTGCCTTTGAACTGGTACACTGCATTATGTCCATAAAATCAATGCAGTCTAAAGTCTTTTACCTTGAAGCATTTTTTTATTTACTTATGTTTTTTGAAAATCATCATTTGCAAATGCTCTTAGAATAGAAAAGGCCATGAGCATTTCCTTTGATTATCATAGGTTATTTTTAGTGTACTTAAGGAGGCGGTGGTAGAGTCTTATGTAGAGAGGGTTATTGACCTGCATTGTTTTCGGTTTTCTGTAAGAGGACTCTGCTTGCTCTCCTGTACCACAGCAGGCCATTTTTAAATGATTCATTCGAGTAATTCAGTATTTTAGGAAATGTATATGCTCTTTATGGGTATGCTTGTTATTTTTGTAGGTGAAGTTAACCTTTTCACAATCATAGCATTCGTACATTCATTTTACCTGATCACTAGCATTATTAAATAAATCTGTATTTATAAATAAAAAAGAGCCTCAAAGCGACTTACAGTAATGAAATTATGGTCAATGGGACAGTAGAAGAAGTGTCAAACAAAAGTCTTGAAACTTGCTGAATATTTTCATTTTCAATCTGATATTTTTCCTAATAATTAATTCACATTGCATGTTCACAAAAACTCTTTTTTTTTTTTTTGGATACTGAATAATTTTTTAAAGTAGTCAGGTTTTTGTTTTTATGCAATTCCTTCTCTACTTATACAAAAATCTTACACCTATAGGGGTATGGTTGCTGGTAGGTAGCTGCATGAAGCTGCAGTTGAAACTGTACTTTGATAGCAATTCACAATCTCAGGCTATACATTTTTACAGATGACATTTTAATTTTTCTGTGCATTTGTACAAACAAGCTTTCATTCTGTAGGTTTATAGTATCATTATCGTGCATACAAACTACAGTGAAATTTTTATTTTGATGTGGTAATCAACATGTCAAAGCATTGCCCCTCTCAGCTACCATGTTGAGAGAGTATAACTAACTACCTTACCTCAAAATTGCTATCTTCTTTTCCTAAGAAATGTACCTTTTATATGTCTGTCCTTAAAAGTGATTGAGCTTTCAGCTTTATTGCTTAATCTTGCCTGTAAAAACCAGAACACATTGGTAAGAAGCTGCAACACAGTAAGAGTAAAAAGAAGGAAACATAATAGGCAAAATAGAGAAAGATACATTTACACCCTAGATCTATGGCATCGTTTAGATGATTTAGCATGTGGAAATTGGAAGATATTGCTTGTAGAGGATGAATACTTTTGATTAAGAGAATGAGATGGATACCACTATAAGAAAACTTAAGACATTTCTAGTGACAAGTCTGCTTTCTCAAGCAAGACCGTCTTTTGTTTAACTGGTGGGGAATTGTTTAGCCATCGTCAATCACAGAGATCTTGAGGCATTATTGCAAAATTGAGCTGGAAGAAACGATTGAAGCCTGCAGATTAATAAACAAACTTACTATAATAAAAAGTTTTGTTTTAGATCATATTAGCTACAGTAGCATGTTACTTAGTGCTGATATGTCATATTCTTCCAGTTTTTCTTCCAAACCCCAAAGACATGAGGAAGGAAATCTAATAAATTATGCATTTTCACTATACAAAGCTGTTACTGCTACTAATGGCAGCTATTGCATTTCTTACTGTTTCTTACTACAGCAGCTCCTACATATTTTGTATCTGTTCACTGTAGTCATACCAGCCACTCTCCCGTCTTTAGTTTTCTAGAAAATGACATGGACATTTAACAAACTGTACAGCTATATTTCTCATCCGGTTAGAAACTACACTTGAGTTCAGATAGGAGCAAAAAGAGCATTTTTTATTCTTATGCTGTAAGAATTCATCCTCATGAAAGTGGGCGGTGCAGACTTTCGAAAAAATGTCTGTTGAAGTTGAGGTAATTCCATGTACCCTACATTTTACAAACCACAACTTCAGAGCATCAGGATTACTGATTGAGGGCTGACTACACACAATGTATTTTACTTCCAGAGTATTTGTGACATTCGTACCCTATTATACTTCCAGTTGCTCAGTAGTATCTATTTATATGAAAACTCTATCCGTGTTGCTTAATGTGAGTAGAGAAGAGAAATATGTATTCTTCCCTCATGTAAAGAATCTGTGGTTAGTTATTTTGTTTTCATTTTCATAAACATAATTCAGAAACACAAAAAGCACATGTTATAAAATTAGATTGTTTGTGGCTTCAGCGTGGACATATTCAATAAGTTTTAAGAATTCTGTTTTACATTTCTTACTATGTTTCTTTGACCACAGTTGTATGACACTGGAAGAGATGTCTTTTTGAGTTTATAAACTCAGCTTGATTTAAAAGTGCATGTTTCTGTGGCAAGTACATATGTGTCAAAATTGTGACAAAAAATATGTTTGACTTCAAAAATAAAATGTACTCTTTCTGCACCCTTTACTGACTTCTCTTGAAGTTTTTAGAAATATATGAGCAGTTATTGTATTTATACTTCTAAAGTTTCTGGATTGGTGTTCATTGCGAAAAGACAGTATATAAAATTAAAATTGCTTTAAGCTAAACTGTACAATTATGCACAATAATTGAACCTTACTGTCTGTCAGTGTCCTTTATCTGTCACAATTGAATGAGATTGTCTGTCTGTGCCATTATAACTACTACAACCCATCCTAGTCATCGTCACACAGCAGATAAAATTATAATGTAGGGCAAACATTGTAATGCTGACAGAAGTCTAGGAAACTACGTATGGTTTTTACTAACCAGCCCATACAGATAGCAGAATAACCATATAGTACCTAGACTGTCAGGTTGGGATAATAGCAATAGCAGCATTTATTAGGATGAAGCAAGTCTAAGTAAAAATCCAGAACAGAAAGGTCTTCACCCTCACTATGTCATCTCTCCCCAGTGTGTTTTCCTAGATGAGGCCAGTCTTCCACACCTCAATAATCAAATCAGAAAAACAGCATGCAGGTCTCCCCATCAGCGGTTAATGAGGTATGAAGGTCAAGAAAGGTGCATTAGTCACCACTTAGTCCCTGGAGGGGAATAAAGGTTAAGTCAATTAAGCACCAGAGTATGCATCTTGTTAGGTGCATTACTTACAGTATAGCCTTGACTACTTCATTAATGTCTCCTTTATAGGTGCACTGCATTAGTGCCCCGCTGCTGATAATTAAACCTATGATCTCTGACTTTAAAACTAAGGTTTTGGGTAAAGTGTCTGTTATTCTTAAATAGGGTTCAGTATTAGGTCCCATCTTTAATTCTAAACCTGTTTCTCCAGTATGGGATTGTTGTAAGCTAGTGTTTATCCTGACAGCTCTGGGATCAAGGCAGGAACTAGCCCTGGATGAATTTGAAAACATTGCCACTGTCAACATAAAATATATATAGATATACTGACTAAAATACTACTACACTTTTAACATACAACCCCAATTCCAGAAAAGTTGGAACAGTATGAAAAAAATAGTATTAAATACAAAAATGAGTGATTTGTGAACTATACTTACCTTATACTATATTGAAAACACTAGAGCAACACATTATTTGATGTTTTACCTGGTGAATTTGTTTTTTAAAAATATACACTCAAGTCAAATTTGGTAACTACCAGAGGCTCCGAATGGGTTTGGTAAGTTAAGTGTTTGTTATTGTGTGACATCAGCATTTCTTTTAATTACGCATATTAAACATTTAGGCACCAGGGTCCTCATGCATAACGCCATGCGTAGAATTCACACTAAAACATGAAGTAAGGACAAAAGAGGACGTTTGCGTACGCACAAAAAAGTCCAGATGCATAAATCTTGTGTGTTCGCCAACTTCCACTTTATTACGCTCCATAAGAAAGTGTGAAAAGTAACGCACGTGCATGCACCATCTGCCACTCCCCAAACTCCTCCCAGAATTACGTCTCTTTGAATATGCTAATCAATATAAATAGCCCTTAAGCTCAACGTTCTGTGAAAAGGCAATGGCAAAAGCACAGGGGGAAATAGAAGAATTTCAGCGAATGCCAAATGGAGGCAAGGAAAAACATACTATTTGTTGGTTTAAACAGTGATATAAACAACAAAAGGAAATTGATTGAGTGACATAGAGTGTCGGAGAAACTCGAAAGCTCGTTCACAAAGTCGCACAGTGCCCGAAATAAAAAAGAAGTTGTCAGATATCAAAGTCGCTGTGAGAAGGCGAGTCGTAACCCACCGTCTGAGTGTCATATTACAGCTTATTAGGGTACAGAGAAAAAAATAGGCACACAGTGGGGAAAAAAGCACAAAATGTCAACTTTAATCTCTAAATTTCCACTTTAACCCCCAATTCTTGTCCTTACTTTTCTTTCTCCAAATACCCAGTCGCCACACAATCAGCTCTGTAATAGACGTTAAGCCATCTGTAAGTTTAGAATGCCAGTTCTTCAAAACTTTTAAGGAACATTGAAATATCTTCGTAGTACATGTTTAATTATTCTGTCCTTCCAGTGTCATGCCAGCCCCAGCAAGAATACAGCGTGAAACAGGAACAATCCATGAACGAAGCACCAGCTCCTCGCTAGTGCAGCGACACCGTGTTCTCACGTTTAATTATTAACAATATAGATTATTTAAATTAAGTTAAAGTTTTATCTATATAATATAATAAACATATTTCGATGCATTTCATTTTAAAAATGATATTGTCATCATGTAAATATGCGCTCTATAAAGTGGTTCAGGTTGTGCAATATTATAACTGTACTGCAAGTTTACAGTGAGGTGATTGTACTAATAAGTACAAATCGTTCTACAAGGAGCACTTGATGGACTGATTGATTGTGTTTATAGTTCTTGGGATGAAACTGTTTCTGAACCGCGTGGTCCGTATAGGAAACGCTGTGAAGCGTTTGCCGTGTGAGAGCAGTTCAAATAGGCAGCATGTGCTTGATGCTCTATACCGATAATTCTCTTTACGATCAGCTGCTGCAGAGCTGTGATTCCACACTCAGATACAGTGATATAAATACTCAGAGTGGTGCAGTGAGAGTAATACGGAAAAAGATGATCTGCTGTGGCAACCCCTAACGGGAGAAGCTGAAAGAAGAAGAAGAAGGTGCAGTGAGAGTAACAACGCTAAAGCTGCTATGGTATTTGGAATAGTTTGACCATTCTGTGGACCATTATATTGTTACAGTTTAATTACAATCAGATGCATTAAACTAATAAACAGTATGCAGTTAATTTCAGTGTATTTATAAAGCCGCGTCAGGGATGTGGATCTAAAAAAGAAAGGAAAACCTCACTGGAACAGTACCACTGCTTTGACGCTCGGTGCCGCCAGTTTGCAAAACTGAGCAGAGAATATGCATACGCCAGGGTTTTAGCTAGAGTGAAAATGTGCATTGCTTTGCACCAAGTTTAGATTTTATACATCGCGATTTGAGCGTGGAAACGGGCTTACGCAACATTTATGTGCGTATGCACCGTTTGTACATGAGGCCCCTGGTGATTATGTTTAGCAAGCAGAATTTTTCCCATTCAACCTTTATGCAGGTGTTCAGCTGCACAATTGTATAGGGCTGTGTATTGGCAAGAATTTTGTGATATGATACGTATCATAATACAGGGGTTACAATTCAATATATTGTGATTCTCTAAGCAAGGTGATATATTGCAATTTTTTTAAATCTCATTTTAGGAAAACTATCATAGCTTAAAGAACACACCGCTATGTGAATAAAATCTGAGTAACAAAAAAAGTTAACTTTTTTAAGCAATCAAAACAGTGGGATTTGCAACTGCATTTATCACAGTCTTTATAACTTCAGACATCATAGCAATACCTTTTGTGAAATCTGAGGAAAGGAATTAACATGTCATTATATCACTAAAAAAATCACTGTACATTTTGATCCTGCTTTAAAGATTCACTATATGCCACACTATGTTTCAAGTAGTTTATAAAAAAAATGCAGAACAGCATAACACTATAATCTGAACAAAGGAATTAACATTCATTTACAGTATATTGGTAAAGAATAAAAGTGCTTGCAGAACTCTTTAGGTAAATAAATTGAGAAAGTCAAAAAAAATCAGTGTTACCTAGAAATTCAGACAGTATATATTTTAAATTCTGCTTTAAAGGTTTACATTCTATTTTATGTAGGCCATTTTTTAATTTTTAAACTGAAGTGGTTAATAAAAGAAAATGCATTGTCCCTGTAACATCCAACATCATAACACTATATTTTCTGCAATCTGAAAAAAGGAACTACATCTGCCTATATCAATGAAAATTAAAAGTACTTACAGGATTCCTAAAGAAAATATTAAACAAATGTAAGAAAATACGTATATATTGATAATGAACATTTTCAGATCTTAAACTTGGATTGCAATTGTTATTACAGTTTGTGTGTATGTCGGAGTTTATTTTTTAATGTGAAGGTTTTTGTGGAGGAAGATGAGCTAGTCAACATGCCCAGCTTTCAGAACACTTCTCTGCGGCAACAGTGCCTCCTGTGGTGGAGCTGAGAGATTCCAGTACCTTCATTTTTACCTTCTCGTATAACTTAGGCACAGCGATGCCAGTGTTGTGTTGTCGTGGGGTATGGTGTAATGAGGCTCCATTGTATTCATCATATTTAGGAAGGCTTCATTCTCTGCAACACTCAGAGGGCACATATCTTTGCAAATAAACAGAGTATTGACCGAGTTATTTTGTTTGCACGAGTTGAGGTCTGTACTAACTTCAGTATGTGAACTTGTTCCATAGTGAGTTGAGAGGGGCCCACTTTTTTAATGCTTGCCATTTGCTGCTCCTTTATCTGTACATCAGAATGGTGTCTTGCTAAGTGTGCTCTCAGATTCGTTTTGTTCCCCGAATACTGTATTTGATTTTGACATGGAACAATTTGCAGACAGCATGGCTCTTGTCAATCTCCTTAGTGCCTTCTTCATTGTGAAAGCCAAAATGAGCCCACACTTCCTCTCTAAAAAACACCGCAGGAGCTGCTCTAACTCCTCTGGACTCGGCCATCGGTTGTCATGTTACTAGTCATCTCGATTTGTCACTGTACGATCCACGTTATCTGCCAGAACTGCACACCCGAGTATTGAAAGCCTACATACATCAACCCTTACACTATTTCATGTCTCAATTTATGTTGTTACTTTAGCTGCTATCTTGCGATTGGGGGTTTAACCACAATGCAAAATTAACTGTGTGCCTTGAATCTTTGAATGTAAACTAGTAATTAAAAATCATACTATGTTTTTTGAGACTCGATGCAGAAAACATATTGCAATACTCAAGTGTATCAATATTTTTTTACACCACTACTGAATTGTATAGAGCCTTTGTTTCTGTATTTTGGGCTTCATAATGCACCACATAGTTGAATACAGGTCAGGACTATAGTTAGGCCAATCCTACTGCCCACGCTCTCTGCTTATTCAGCCATACACTTGTAACTGTGCAGAATGTGCTTTGGCGTTATCCTGCTGGAAAATGCAGGGACATCCCTGGAAAAGATGGCATCTGAATGGCAGCATACTGTACTTTGCTGCAGAGTTTGTACATATTCTTCTGCATTAATGGTGCCCTCTCAAATATGCAAGTTACCAGTTCCATGGGCACTGATACACACCATATTATGGCAGGCCTTAGCTTTTGAACCTGATGTTGATAATAGCTTTAATTGTCCTTTTCTTTTGCAACCCAAAGACTACAATGGCTGTTACTTCCATAAACTGTTGAAATGTTGACTTGTCAAACCACAAAACACAATTTCCATCACAGATGAGACAGAGCCCAGAGAAGTCAGCAGGGTTCTCGACTGTGTTTGTGTATGGCTTCTGCTTTGCATAGCAAAGCCTCAGCTTGCATCTGTGGGTGCAGCAGTGAATATCATTGGTTGACAAAGGTTTGCCAAAGTATTCCTGAGCCCATATCATGATTTCCATTTTAAAAGCATGGTGGTTTTTAAGACAGTGTTTTCTGAGGGAACATAGATGGCACACATTTAGAAGTGGTTTTCAGCCTTGCCCTGTATGCACTAAGATTTTGCTGGATTCCTTCATTTTAGTTATATTGTGTACTGTAAATGGTGAAATGCCCAAAATCGTACTGATTTGACTTTGGGGAATGTTGGTTTACAAAGTGCTGTATTATTCTCTGATGCCTCTGTTGACCAATTGGCGGGCCCTTACCCATCCTACCTCTTGAAGGACTTGGCCTTTTTTCAAGGATCCTTTTATACTAGAACACAATTGCCTCACCTGTTCAGCTTCTCCCATCATTGATAGTCCTAAACTACACTATCTCAACTTTTATAGAGCTTGTTACAGGCATCAGTTTTAGAATAAATATAACATTATCAAAAAATAATGCAGATGATAAGGTAAAACATGAATTACCTTGTCTTTATACTGTTTTTATTTGAATACCACTCAACGTAAACTTATATATAACTCCTTTTTGGTTTTATTACCATTTTCCATGATGTCATACCTTTTTTGAAATTGGGGCTGTACTTGGAAAGTATATTATAAAGTATTTTTTGATATAGGCAGTGTTGGGGAAATTTATTCAAAAAAGTAAGTTACATACAAAAACAACTAAATATGTTATATACAGTGCCCCCCGTAGTGTTTGGGACAAAGACACATTTTTCCTTCCTGTGATGCAGTTGTCCCAAGCATTAATTATGCAAATAGTCCTAAATTAAAATCTGCAATGTGCAATTTAATCAAGTCTGGTTTGATTTTGTAATTTTAAACTGTGAAGCAGAGGAGTAGATCAAGGAAAAATTAATCTTTATTCCAAACATGATGAAGGGCACTGTAGTTACTAATTTTAAAATGTGTTACAGTATGCTAATTTTGTGCTTTTTCTTCTTTTGTATTAAAAACTAGACAATTTCCAGACCAACATTTATTATTAAATCCATTGTCCATATATGAACATTGATGAAAATGACCAGAATCCCAACAGAATTTGATAATTTTCTTGTGTTTCAAAAAGGTGTTCAGTCCCTGTGTGTTGTGAAGCAAATAACATCCATCCCCAGCCTGCGCCCCCAATGATTTGAAGCTGTACCACCAGATCACACTGTTTCAGTATATCTATAGTAAATAGCTGAATGGAAACTAACCTGACACTTTGTTACTGGACTGCATGCAGCACACTTTTTTCTGCTTCTGTGAGCCCATTCAAACAACCAGCATACCATCCACCATGTTTGCTTCTTGCCTTACACCCAATGCTGCTACCTGTGACCCTAAACTGAAAGGATTAGATTGACACCTTACAACATTTATGATACAATTGATTACATTTTTTTTTTTCTTTTTTTTTTCCAATTGGAGCACAGGCAGATGAAGTGACTTGCTTGTGATCACACAGTGCCAATAGTGGGATTTGAACCCACAACCTCAGGATTTGAAATCCAAAGCTTTAAACACTACACCACATTGCATACCTAAGTTTACCCCTCAGCACATGCAGAATTAATATACATACCTATAACTTTTGTTTAGTTCCTGTCACTAAATTGCATAATGTGCATGTGCTTAACCTCTTCTTCACTAGCTGCTACCAGACATCTTGGGAATGGACCCTAGTAGGCAACGTCTTTATGAAAAGAAAAAAAAAAAATGCTTCTGTGAAACAATGCGGTGGTCTGGAATAAGTTTCCATATTAAAGGAGTAGTAAGAACTTAAGCAAAATGACACCTTTTATTGACTAACTAGACAGATTACAATATGCAAGCTTTTGAGTCAACTCAGGCCCCTTCTTCAGGTAAAATGTAGGTCTGAGTTGCCTCAAAGGCTTACATATTGTGTAATAAAGTATCTATCTATCTATCTATCTATCTATCCATCTCCATCCATCCATCCATCCAATGAAAGGTCTCATTTTGTACAATGCCCTAGTACTATATATTAAAGGAGTTACACGTGTGTGTTTTTTTTTTTTCTTTTTTTCTTCAAGCAACACAAGTATTTTTGCTTCAATTAACTTAATATTGTGTTAGGTTACTCATTACTTTTGGAGTTTATCTAACTACATAGTGCACATTAATTACTTTTGACATGTTACCCCCAATACTGGATACGGGTTAATCTCCTTATCCTTCTCAAGCCCTTTGCCACCTGCAATATATCCAGGCATTCACAATAAAGAGTGAGAGAGCCTATTCTGGCAGAATCATGCACTACAGGGAAAAAATAAATCACTAATTAGCTTAACATATACATCATTGGAATGTGATAAAATCCGAACTTGGAGATAACTTGCAAACCACACATACAGTGACTGGGCCGAGATTTGAAATAGTCTTTGGCAATCATTACAGTACTGTCATAAAAAAAAATTCACATAAGTGGTGCCGTTGCCTTCTGGTAAAGATGTTGGACAGTAAACCACAATTTCACATGTTTCTGCATCCGTGAACTTTGTGATGTTTATCAAGTTATTTAATCAGCCCATGCTACATTTTAAAAACATGGAAATAGTTTTTTTTTTCCACACTTGTGAGTTACAAGTCACTTTGGAGATATGTTTCTCATGAATAAATATGTATAAATAATTTATCTTGGCTTTATACTTTTTGTTTGAATTTTTTGCAATGCAGTTTTCTACCAGTAGAGGAGTGCAGTTGAGCTGTGTTTTCAGGAGACACTGCCCTTAATTGTTAAGAAATACATGACTAAGGAATAAGAACACATTTGAGAACTTGTATCATATTTTATAATGTGTGTAGTAAATTAGCCTTTCAAAAGAAAGGTTTTCAAACTACACATTATTATACTCTTACATCATGTCAAGAAAATATTGTTATTAAAACCTAATAAAAAAAGGATTTTTTGTTATGTTCATTTTTTATTATTTAGTTTGATGTTTTTAAAATATTATTATATTGGGCTGCCTACTGTCATACTTAAAATATTTGCAATAGGAAAGCAGTAGCCAAATCAAAGGCATTGATTCACAGTGGTGTCCTTTAGTGACTTGAGTGTTTAATAGTAAGGGCCAAGATTCACTGGTACATAAACCTTATTTTACTATAAACTTATACATATTCTAACAGTTCAGTTGCTGTAAATATCCTTAAATAATTTTGCTTCCCATGTGTAGTACAAGGGCAAGGAACTTAAAACTTTACAATTGTTACCATTTTGACTTTCCACAGTATACAAAGCAGCATACAACCTGAAATGCTCATATAAGTCTAGTGATTGAATAGTTGCATTGTAATTTGAGGCAGGCATAGAATTTAATTTTGCTTAATTGCTTTACATTTCCATAGTAAAGGCTGCTGTTACAAGTGTTAAGCTAGACAGATCAGGCAAGTCCTGAGTAAATGTGCGCATCATTTACTGTGGAATTCAGAAATGCTTCCAGGCCAGACATAATCTTAAAGCATGGGATACGTTCAGACAAATACTATGGTCGAAACCACCTGCTACTATTCACATCACAGAGACGTGCTTTCTGAGTACATTTTTTAAATGTTGTACATGATATGTATGAGTATGCTCACTTGTGGACTGTCATCCAATGCAGGTTTCAGCCATGTCTTGTGAAATATGTGTTGTGACTCCCTGTCTTCTGTTGTTAGAAGATATTTTGAAATGTTACAAGTCATGAATTAAACCCCAGATGATCTCCCCACACCTATCACTCCCTCTGAAACCACCATTTCCTGTAGGCATATCCATAAAAAGTTGGTGTTTCTGACTCATTATCCAAGTCACATCTGAGTGCAGTTGGCCATTTTCACCATTGTTTAGGTGACGCTGAAATCAACCAGGTAGCGTAAAGTCCCTTTTTGTTTTGCCATGAAGGGCAAAATGATTTAACGCTATCCTTTTCGGCATCACAATTGCCCTGTCTTTTCCCTATAGACTCCCTACCTTTATACTTGCATTCCAATCAAATTCTTTCATGGGATCTGATATCTAAACCCCTCATTCCATAGTATCTGAACGTACAATCCAAGTTGGTCTTTCTAGTTATTTATAAGGTTAATTGTGCATCATTTAGGTAAGATTAATCTGTCCAGATCTTCAGTTGGTCTAGGTCATCCTCATGTTTTACCCTAGGAGTGCCAACCAAAGTGGGAATTAATAGAAGGTGTCTTGTCCCCAGCACTTTATTTTAAGTAGTGCTAAGTTAAATAATTTACAGTTTACCCATAAAGCAATAAAATCATGTATGAAGTAAGTTAATAACATAGGCACTGGGTGAAATATAACATTCTTAATAAAGTTTGGGTTTTCTGCTATCCTTGTACCTATAAAAAGTACATACACATATATAAAACAGCATATTAAAATGTGTAAACTTCCAAGCAAATGAATACTTTAAAATGTAAGTGTATCTGTGAAGGAAAAAAAATCATTTTCAGAGTATATTTCACTAGTAATTCTGTGTTTTGCTTCTCAAGCATATGTGGTTCAGGTCCAAAAAATGGCAGAAAAGAAGGGCCAATTCTGCTATGAATCAGTGATGTTATTAACTGCTTATTTTAACTTGCACAGTGCATCATTTTAATGTTGTTACCTTTTTTGATATAGTTTAAAGTACTATGTACTTTCTTAAGGAAAGGCTGGATGGTCTTACTCATAATGCCAGTCAGTCCAAATGTTCCGTTTTTGTGTCCACAGTTTCCACCACAAGTGTTGCCTCAAACTATTTGTAGATGACCTTAACCATTTTAAGGATGTAACTTTTATTATTTTATGTGAGTTTTGTTGCATTATACTCAGTTGCTGGTAATCTCTACTCTCCTGTGTGTTTAATGATCTGACTGTTCAGTCATGTCACTGTCTGAGGCCTGCTTCATAAATATGAATAGCATAAAATAAATACACAGTAGCGTACTTGCATTATTATTATTTTTTTTTTATTTATTCGGCCCCCGTATGCTTTTCTTCCGTATTTATTTGGTGTTTTTTTTTTGTTTTTTTTTTTTTGCCACAAGCGTTGTTGTTAATGTTTCTGTTAAGTTAGATTTAAAGCCTTCGAGTTATAGGCTTGGCTATTTGGCTGTTATACCAAAAGAGGGCGCCATTAGTCCATGTTTTGGTTTTATGAGGCTCACATTGCAATTCAATGTAGAGCTTTATTGGCACAAGAATGTTAGCAAAACACGCAAGGAGCCATTATCATTAGTTAACAAAAAAATTATAAAAATAAGAAGGCTGTTTACTCACAAAATCCTTTCTTTATGTGTAGGAGAATCATGGGATTCTTTTTTTTTTTTTCTTTCCTGACAGTTTTGTTTATTATTAATGTGCTGGCTTTAAATTTATTTGTGTATTTCAACTTCTTGCTTTCTTTTCTTTTTTTCTCACTTCATTTTTGTGTACACTTAATGCAGTTTTATTGAATATATTTTTTTAATAAAGAAAAGTTGATCTTTTGGAAAAAGCTGAAGTGTATTTACTTGCAAGCTTTAGATTTAATTGTATCTTTTTATGTCTGTGTTTTTTTGCTTTGTTTTTGTGTAAAGTTGTGTTAGTTTTGATTAATATACTGTATTTTGTTAATACAGAGTTTCAAGCTATATCTGAATTTGACATTGTATTTCTTTGTGTTTTGGGTGTTCAGTTTGCAAATAGATTATTTTAATACAGAAGACAGAATGTGCAGCTTTGGCAGAACCTGAACTCTGTTTCCTTTTTAGGTGAAAACATTTGGAAACATTTGCTTTCATTTGTTTTTCAAACGTTGACCTTTAAGTATTATGTTTCAGCAATCTGGATAATATCCCGGGAATTCCAGATGCTGAAATCTGAATGTTTAAAACAAATGGATCACATTTCTCGCTTCAAGTAATAAAAGCCATCTGTTGCTGTCTTCATTTTCAACCAGTTTTTTGGAGGCCAGTATGTTCTGAATTCCCAGATATACATTTACTTACAAGTCTTACCAGATTGGCATTATTTTTTAAATTTATGGCGAATGTACATTGGGGTTATTATTTCACATTTGCCATTACAGCTGACTGTTATCCAAAGTGATTTACAGATCACTTCTGCACAGTACAGCTTTCCTTTTATTTTTATTTTCTGTTTTCTATACTTTTATATACCAACAGTGTGCATGATGCTGTATGTCTTTAAGCAAATTAAATAAATTTAGGTAATTTTCATTTAGAAACACACAGGATTCTGAATGTGAAAATACTCAGAGGAGCATACTTACTAATAATGTACCAAATGAAAAGCAAGAAAGTAACATAAACTTCATAAGTCTATTTGCACAATGACATATATTCAAGAGTCTGACAATGTAATATACAGTATATACATGAGTAAAAGTGAAACATATTCCACTCCACACGTCCTGTAGGTCCATTACTCCTCATGAATATTTCAGGTTATTAAATTAGTTCAGTGTGATTTGTCAGAAACTCTGCAAATTTTATTTAGTGTTTTCATTGCGGTTTTTCTATTTTTTTGATTATTTTTTTATCCAAAAGCTTGCTTTTTAATGATTTATTTTATTTGAGTTGTAGTAACCACAAACAGACACCAGGTGAGCGCAGTTGAGCAGCTCGGAGGCCACTCCCCCGGCTCTGCCCACCTTTCCTGTTTTCTTTCCTAATCTTTTCTTTCCTGGCACTCCCCGATATGAAATCCCCCATTACCCCTCCCAATGCCGCCATCTGGCTCCGCCGCCGCACCGGACGGACATTTTCTGACTCACAGCTGCTTCTTTGGCTTCCATTTTCTCCGCACAATGGAGGAAAAACAAAGGCAGTGAATTCTGCGTCATGGAAGCTCTGCAGCTGCTTCCTTCGCATTTATCTCGCAGCTATAAACGTGTTTTACAAAAGATATGAGATAGAAACGAAAGTTACAGAAAGAAAAAAAAAACACATAGAATTAACCCAGTCTGTAAAAAAATAAATCTGTAAAGTTCCTGTAAAGCATAGGAAGTGTCTGCGCGGGACTGGATTTACATGAGAAAAATGAATACATGCTTTACTGATTTTTTATTAATCCGCAGTTGATAGCATGGATACATGTGATGTAAACACGGGAAAGGGCTTGCGTGTTTTTTTTTTGTTAAAGGCAATGTATAAAATAGCAATAACTGAAAATGTCGCTGCGCAGTTGTAGTGATTTTAAATAGCCACCAGGCCGCGCAGTTGAACCGGAAATGGACTTGCTGGAATTAGGCCATATGTACAGACAATGCGCCCAGTCATCCTTTTAGCCTATATTTTAAAAATAGCTGCCAGCGTAACCCCCTCCTCCCTCCCTGTGTGTGTGTGTGTGTGTGTGTGTGTGAGAGAGAGAAAAAAAACAGGACGTGTGTCAGCTCCTTGTGACATGAAGGATGGAGCCGCAGTGAAAGAGATGTGGGGGTCGGGGTTGCTAGCATTAGTCAGCACTGGAGAAACCCCCGGAGAGAATAAAAAATCCAGTCAGAAAACAACAGGCACAATATATTAACTGCTCCTTTTCACCCCCAACTTAATTGGCAGCATGTGTGAGCTGACGACCACGAACAGATGGGCTGCGTGTGGGGAATTAAAACACTCGCGAAGGTGGCAAGCGCATCCTCTTGTCTTTGTGCATATAAAGCGCCTTGGGAGGGTCGTGCTGGATAAACCTTGTTGTTCATTGCTCGAGTATAGCTCATGCATACTAATTAAATGGTCGGTTGTGTACGGGATTGTAAAAAGGCGCTAGACGAAGGCATGAGTATTTAACAGCCCATGGTCGGAATGTGCATCACGTTAGCGTGACCAGATGTCCCGATTTTACCTGGACAGTTCCAATTTCAGGTTTTGCGTTCCGATATATAACTAAAAAATGTCAATGCGCCGGGTTTAAACAAGCTGCCCATCTAGTAAAGTTTGTGACTCAAACATCCTTCAACACAGACTACGTTAAACTATATTTGTGTCGAGGCATAAAATTCATAAGGGTGGGGGCGAATGGCAAACGGTAAAACATTGTGTGTGTGTCACCGCCGTACACCCACATATTTACATTATACCCACGTAAATTTCATTCATTATATATTAAAACTTTAAAATTAGTATCGTTAACGGAACTTTTCATAATATGACCAAAAAAAATTCATTTGTTGTCATTTGTCGGCTTCTTATACTTCTGGTAAATATTTTCGTTTTTCATACACGTTAGAAAGACGTTGTATGATGTAATATTCAGGTTTTCTAGGATTTAATTAACGGTTTTGAATGACATGCATATTTGGGTAAACTGCTGATGCACAATTGGCACCGACTGTGTGTTTATTCACTCCACGATGTGCTGGCGTCCAGTCCGGGGATTGTTCTTGCCATACCCCTGATACATGATGAATGCTCCAGCATCTCCGCATTCCTGCCCTGGATAAGTGGGTTTAGAAAATGGATAACTCGATGGAAAGTTTTGAGTATTTATTTTATTTAATTCATTAAAGAGATTTTGTCAGTGAATACGTGTGACGATTGCTTGAGGTTTGCGCAGAACGCCACACAGTCGCGGGCACAGGGACACGCCCGCGCTTTGCGCTTATTTCAATAGCTGAGGATCTGTTTTGCCGAAAGGTGTGGCTATATGACAAGTAAAATAGGAAAATACTGAATACAAAACACATAACTAGACGTGACTTGCCGCAAGTTACATTTTACGCAGTAAACTAATCCGTAATGCCTGTTGTACATTATAGGGGGGTACATTAAATTATTGTGTGCGCTGATTATTAATATTTATACATTAGCTGTGGCCTTTAAAACTTTAGAGGGGTAAAAAAAAAAACATTTATTTTATTAGAGATGAGCTCCACCTATGGTGACCAGATGCCGATTTCAGGCTTTAGCACTGGAATACGAAAATAAACCTCGTATCATTATGGGGCAGAGATATTGGGGACGCATAACACAAGAAGAATAAAGCACCCTTGCATTGTAACATTTTCCGTGTTCCGTCGTCAGTGGAGTTTAAAAGTCGTCCATAAGTTCCGTCGGATATCAAACACTGGAGGAATGTTTCATGATTCATGACGGTGTTCCGGAGACGTCCCGGGGGATGGATACGCCCTTGAACCGTACACGCCGGCTCCGTTGTCTTGCCATTATGAACGGACCTGTCCTGTTTATGGCCCCTATTTTGACGTTCTTACAGAACAGATGTTTGCAAGGTTACGGCGGCCCTGAACACACGTATCGCCCATTCCGGTCGGGTTCTGTGCGTTGATTAATCGCAACCCTATCGCAGGGAAAATGCTGAAAGGAATAGCGCTCGTGCACGAGTCTGGAGCGCGCTCACGCTACAATACATAGGCGGGCGCGGTGCCAGCCTTGTACACGGGGCGGGTTAACCTCAAGCCCCAAAGTTCACATTAAACGTAGCCTTAACCACTGAGATGTAGCCTTTACTACTGAAGTAAAACATAATCAAGCGTGTAGCCGAATGTTTGTCTCCCGGACACGAGATTCATTGGGCTGGTGCGCACGAGGTGAAGCGGTCACGTGATCGCCATATGTCTGCAGTGCTCATTGTTGTTGCCACTTAAGTCATTAGAGCAAGCTGCACTTTTTATTTTTCACCCTTTTTTTTCCAGCAGACCTTCTCCTTTACTTTATGACACTGAAACAAACAGGCTTTGAATCCACCAGGGGCACGTGTTGCCCCTCACCAGCTGCTCATTTGACCCGGCTGACAGCCATCTGGAGCTCATGTTCACATTCAGTCACAGAACAAAAGACAGTGAACTGAACCCAAGCTCTGCATCTGTATGCTAAGCAGTACTGGCATGTGCTGCCAGCTTTGTGGGTTTACACCCCCAGCAACACAGCTGCCCAGGTGGCCATTTTTACCCCTTAGAAAGGCTCTTATTCCTCACTTACGCCCATGTCCTTTCATCCTGACTTTCACTAACATTAAACTATTACTCAGCTTTCTTATATTGATTTACAGTCAGAAGCTGCCGACTGATTAATGCACACACCCAATTGGTATTGTTTCTGAACTGCAATAGAAGCACAGCCAGTCATTAGTCTGTTTACTGGAAGTGGCTTTTTTGAAGGTTATATTTATTTTAAGAAAGGCTGTGTTGATATATTAATATATTTCCTATTTTCTTTTTTAAGTAAGTTTACCAAGAGTTGGAATTAGCATTTCACACCTTGTCTTACTGTGAAATATGCCTTCTCTTCCGGCAAGTTAATTTAGACAAATTTAACCCTGTTTTGTTACATATTATTTTATATTTGCCAGTTCACTGTCTACTGCACAGCTAATGCTATGGTTTTCTGCTGGAGTAACACCAAGTCAGGGGATTTTAGATACTTGAGTTATCTGATTAAGAAGGCCAACTTGTATTACAGAACTTACCCTGGGTTCACTAGAGACAGTGGCAGAAAATAAACTAATAGAAAAATAAATGTCCATCCTAACTGGTGCTGTTCATTATCTTCATGACTCTCTGTCCTCGAGCACCATTAGGAACAACAAGTTAAGTCCACCATTGTGTGCCAAAAGGCACTACTGGGTCTTCACTTTACCTTATGTAATGCCTTCTTCATCGTGCCTGTTTTCACTCTAGCAAGTTATCAGAGATACATTGACCTAAGGAAAATGTTTCTTTTTATAATAATTTTTATAGTACTGTATTGTGTGTGTATGTAGTTCTGGGTTTTGCACTTGTATTCATTTGCACTTTTACTCTTGTACATATGGTTGGACAGTGCAAATAGTTTAAATTGGAAATTTTAGGTTCAAAAAGACTCTGGTTTGTCAGAAGAGTTGACAAGAAGGACACTGATGTCTGTCTGTAGCCCTCAGTGAAGCATGGTGGCGGCTCTATCATGGTCTGTAGATTTCCTTTTATGTTTATGATGCTGAACCTTCAGCTCACTGAGAGATTACATCTTAGGAATTTTCTAAAACTAAGACATATTTATACTTTCTTTAATTATTACACTATAGCCACCGTGTTTAAGTTTTGGTGTAAAGTTCTTTCTTTTGAATGCCATGTTTTCTTCAAAGGTTGCATTGTTGTCTCCTCTGTCCATAGAACATTCTTCCAAAAGGCTTAAAGATCGTACACATGCTAAATAATAGGAGTTTGTGCATTTCTACTCTTCATAAAAGCAGTTTTGCCAATTGTCTTTCTGATTTTGAAGTTATTTTTTTTATGAACAGTGACATATACTGAGGCAAAAGAAGATCAAAGTTCTTTGGATTTTATTTATTTATTTAAATTTTTTTGGGGGAGGTGTGGGGTGACATTTCCCTGCACTCTTAAGTAAATTTAGTAGGTCAGAACTCCAGGGGATATTCACCACTGTTAAATCATTATTGCTGTCACTATGGCTCAATGGAGTTCCCAAAGCCTTACAAATGGTTTTGTAGCCCTTTATAGACTGATAGATATCAACAACCTTTCTTCTAATTTCTTCAGGGTTTTCCTTTGATTGTGACATTATATATTTACCAGCTCTTTATGATGGCAGTGTCAAAATAAGTGAAGATTATGTAGAGCAAGCCTGGCAGTAGTAAAATTTGGTTATGTTCAAATATCTGACTGTTAACCCTTATTTAGTTTGATTTAAGTAGGGAGCAGTTATTTTTTCACTAAGTGTTTGTTGACATCAGGTGACAAATTAACTATAACACATGTTATATGTTCACCCAGATACTTTTTATCTAGTATTAAAATTTGGCTGAATTCTTTAAAACATTCAATGTCAATGATAGAAACACAGGAAAACAGGAAGTTTTTGATAATTACTTATGGATTATTACTATACATATCTCCTCAGTCATAGCACACACAAACACCAGCTCTCTAATATGAGTTTTGCTCTATCGTGTATTGATTTCTTTATGGTAAAAATCTCTATATACACACTATTAGAACTTCTGTCTTTTGAAGTACGGTTTTAGCAATGAAGACACTAGTTATGTAAAACTGAAAACAGTGAGCCTTGTATCCAATTTTACAGCACTGTGTAAGGATAAAAATAACTGTCAAGACTATATATATGGTAAAATGGAAAAAACTGTCTATAAGGAAAAACTTAATATATAGCAATAGGCTGAAGATGGAACTGATATAATACTCATAGAGGCAATGAGGTACCCACCAATACCACACTCCTGGTTCAAATTCTGTGGGTCACGCCCAATTCAAATTGCCGTTAGCATGCTGAGGACATGTTGTGCAGTATTTATAACGTACTAAATTGTTCCACAAAGGGAACCTAGCTCTCATTGCCATTTGGCAGATGTGTGCTACTTTGTTGTGAGGTGTTTAGGCCTAAAGACACATTACCTTCCCTTTACAACAGGTGGGATGTGTATTTTGCTGAACTGCATTTGGAGAATAATAGCACTACAGCTTTAAGAATTTGGTGTTCTTTTATGTAAGGTCGGCCATCATTCCAAATACTTGTCTTTTATTCATCTAATGACTACTGCACAGATCACCTGATTTCCATGCCTATTTTATTGTTTAACTTGATTGTGTCATATAATTGCAGCAATGTTTGTGATTGTCTTTGCTGAAAACATGGAGGCAATTTTGAACACCCCAAATTATTTTCTAAAATTGTGACAGATGTCCTGCATTGGTGTTTTTCCCAGTGTACTCTTGAATAAGATCACTAAAACAATTACCAAAACAGCACATCCCTGTTGACTGTAGGGTGCACTTACATTAGTCCTGAATAGAAGTCATCATTGTAAGAATCACGTCAAGTGTGAGATAGCATTCCAGTCACATTCTTTATTTATTAGTTTAACTTTTGTATTTTTTCATTCCTGTAGTTTGATTTTATATCAGAGATTTTCTTCTTCTCTAGTCCCATTGCTTCCTTCTTTTGTTTCTCCTTTTTCCTTTGACTTTCTCTTTTCCACCATTTTATGTATACATATATTTAAACCTCAATTTTATTTTCTTAGAAAAATGTGCTCAGTGCCCTGTAGAAGATGGCCTCTGTGCCCTTGAGACGTGTTAGCCATGTTCTGAATTGCATGAAAATTTTAAGTCTTTTGACTTTTAACCAAAGATTTCTTTACAGCCAGGGAAAAAAAAACAGTCTGTGGATCTGAGTATTTTATTTGACATGCCGAATGTGTTTAAGACACCATATGCCCTACATTTATAACTTTTTTTTTTTCCCCATTTACAGACAATTTTTTATATGTAAACTTCCCTCATGATTTAAATTTTTAAAATGTATTTTATTAAACATCTTATAGTCATCAATGTTTATACTGTTGTTTCTTAAATATACACATTAATATACCCAGTTCTTTAGAATAATTTAAGTGGTGTTGTATTGGTCTGTTTCATTAGTTGTCTAATTTATTCTTTTCTTTGTTTAATTTATATACTCAATTAGCTTTTTATTTCTTACTATGTTTATTTCAAATCTCTTTTTTCAGCTGTTAATTTTTGTTATTCTTATGTCTGTTTATATATGTACATGTCTTATTCCTATTTTCTTGACATATTACTGTCTTGCTAATTTCACATACATGTATTTTTCTTTGAAATACTTTTATTTTGATAAACCTGTACTGTCTATTTTTTGCTTGTAATTTAACCCTTACTTGTAACTGTATTATTGTTTTTTTCTAAATATCTTGATAACAGTTTTAACTAACCAGAAGTTTATACTTTGTTCATTTCATATATAATTTGTAATTATCTGCCACTTATCTTAGTGACTTGTTTTATTAAAGTATAGACTGGATTACTTTATTCTTGAAATCAAGTTGTCTTACGGAGTAAAAATACATTTTCTGTTTCATTTCTTGATACCCAGAAATCATGCAAGTATTTATACTCATAAAAATACTTACATTTACAGCCAAGAAGGACCAGGATGTTCCCGATGACAAGAAAACAACTCAGAAGAAAAAAGTGAAAGAGCTGAAAGTGCTCGATTCAAAGAGTGCACAGAACCTCTGTAAGTCTGAGTCATTGTTTTGGTACTGTGCTTATATACTCGAGTGAGTGAGTGCCTGTACCTATGCATCAGTGTTAACTTTTTCTATATGACTTGGTGTCTGTTTTGTTTAAAAATAATTTGGAACAGAGTTTCTTGAAGTGTGTGTAAGTGAATGTGTACTGTACATGATAAGAGCATGTGATCGTGGACGCTAGGTGATACTATTGCTCACCTTTTCCCCAACAGACAAACACACTGGACACAGGTTAAAAGTAATAAGAATATTTTTTTACTTTCTTGTCAATAATGCCCCAAAGCACCTCCACCACAACACAGGCAATAACTATAATAATAATACAATAATTATGACAATTCTCTCATTCCAGCAGCTCCGTCACACTCCCACCCAACTCCGGCTCTCCTGCTGGGTTTCCACTAGTCCTCTATATAGTCCTTGACTTGGAAGTGCTTCTGTCCTTACATGAATGTGATTCACCAGCACTTCCCTTTCAAATGGAGATTTGTATTTTCCTCAGCCCAGAAGTACTTCTGTCCTTCTGTCCCCATGACTTGGGAGCACTTCCGAGCTATATGAGAAGCAGAAGTCCCCTTTTCTCCCTTTAGCATCCCCTGGCAGCACCCACAGTACCCTGCTTGGCTTTGAAGCCGAACTACATCTCCCATAGTGTCCTATGGGAATCTGGGGCACCGCTAAGCTGCAGGGAAGTCGCCATTTAGCGTCCTGGGGGTTTCGGCCGAGTTGAGCTGCCGGCCTTTCATCACAAGCAATTATAATCAGTGCTTCAGCATGAACTTTAGTTTGCCATGAAATGAGCAGCCAGCATTTATTTAACAATTATATAAATAAAAGACTGATCAGACTCCAAAGTCTGTTACTATCCAGAAGGATACCACAAGTCTAAAATGCACACCTATTTAAGTAAAACTTCTTCCCAGTTGGTCAGAATCATCTTTTTTTTTAATTCAGTAAGCTTGACAAGAATATGCATTTAGAGATTATATAGGTTTAAAGGGGATTATGATATTGTGAGTATGATTAATTTAGTGGGTAGTTGGTGGCACATTACTCTGTATTTTCAGACGCAGTTGGCGGCACACTGCCCTAAAGCTGATTGCCTAATGTGGCATACCCTGCAGCTCCATCTAGTCTGTGACTCGCTCTGATCTTTAGTCATAGGGATGGACTCTGTGTGCATGACACCAATAGATGCTCATCCAGAAATGCAATGAATTGAATATAATTATTATGATAAAGGAACAGATGTTTTGAACCTCACTAACAGAAGAATTGCTTGTCTTTTTGATGTCTCGTTTTTTTTTACATATTAAACAGAATGGAAAAAAAAAGTCAGCAGCTGAACTCACTGTACCTGTTAACCCTCTTTGTACAGGACTGGTTCCGTCAGGCAGCAAGTTTTTGGCTGTGACAGAAAGGGTCAAGCGCGTCTATGCTAGAATGTCAGCAAAGTAGACATGGACAGATATTTCAAGTCTTTTAAAATGACATGGTTCAGTGACAAGATCAACAACTGTGGTTGGCAAATTTGACATGCCCCACAACTAGAAATCATATAATGTGACATTGGTTTTTAGTTTCTCATTATTATTGCGTACAATATGACGGCGTCAAGCTCCATTTGTTAGGATTTCAGAGATAACAGCATTGGTTGCAAGGTGGGAATCAAGCCTCGCAGTCCATCACAGGGCCTTCTTGCATACCCACTTGCATATGGAGCTAATTTTGCAATGCTCACTTTATATACACATTTTTACATAGTATTTAATGACCCTTTTTACAAAGAAAAATTAATGATATACAAAAATACAGTGGAACCTCTCACCATGTACAAATCGGGTTACGATCAAAAAGTTCGCCAAACTTTTACATCTGTTCACGACCTCACACTCGGGTGGCAAACAAGCCAGTTTCTCTTCTGGTTCATAAGCGCTGATGATTTCCACACGTGTTCAGTCTCTTCCTGTACAGTACATTGTTCTCAGTCAAACGAGCATCGCGCAGAGGGACTTTACCTCAAAACTGTAATGTCTTCTCCACCCAGCTTCCTGCTCACATCACTGTTCCTTCCACTTTTTGGTGCAAAGCCTGCCTAGTCGCAACATAAATATCACCCATTATTCATTCACTGTATGTAATAATGTTGCCATTGTGTTACTTTTCCACTTGGAAAGCTGCATGCATATTATTATTCTTTAAATTAAAGTCTCATTTTGTTTGATCACAAAATCATTTTGATTCCATCAAAAATTTAGTAACTATCATTGTCATTTAATTATTTAGCCCTCCTGACTGTTTTAACAACAGTTATTTGTAAATAGACCTTGAATAAACCTCAGACAAGTAGTATTTTCTGTTGGTGAACCTAACTATAGTTACACTCATTTCAGCTTTTCAGAAAAAATTATATATATTCATCTCCTCTGTTCTTTTCTGTTTATGAAGTAGCATAGTACATCTCTAATATAAATATTAACTGGAACAATTTTTTTGATAGCAGGGTTTTGTGTGGGGTTTTATTGTCTTTTACTATGTACCCAAATTTTCATTTTGTAATTTTTATAACATTTTACATATATTGACAGAGCATAATAGAATGTAATCATTGCAAATTTGTACTTGTCTTTTTGCTTGTTATTTAGCTATTTTCCTGGGGTCTTTCCGATTACCTTACAAAGAAATAAAGAATGTTATCCTTGAAGTAAATGAAAGTGTTCTCACAGAGTCAATGCTACAGGTATTTTTTCTATTTATATTTTTAAATTAACTTCTGTAATGTCAGTCCTTATAGTATATAACATTACCTTTCTCAGGTTTTGGATAGATGGTAGTAAATCATTTAGAACTTTACTTTCTAGCTTATGTTATTTTTTTTTTTGGATTTACTTCAGATTTGTTATGGTATATTTTGGAATATTACATAATTATAATGAAAAGACTCTAAATGGCATAGTTTGGGATTTAATCTGAAATACAGGGTATGCATTTTTGGTGCCGCAGTGTTTTTTCTTTTCAGTTTTTTATTCTGCCATTTATCATTTGAACTAATGTTTAGGCTTTAGGGGTAGCTATTATAGCCTCATGTTAATTGTATGTCGTCACTGTGAGAAAATGTGATAGTTGATGCTGTTCTGTGCATTGGTTTGTCATCTGTCTATATATATTTTAAACAGTAGTATAATGTTATATTTGCACTTATGATAGCTATAATGACCAGATATACTCTGCATGGCCATAATATGTCAGTTTACTGAATGCATTCTTGTTTGTTAGGAGCTGGAGCCTGACCTTGCATTATTATGTACAAGGCTGGTGCCTGCCCTAATCATAGAGCCAGTCAATTAGGAATATTCATGCACCCAACAATGTGCCAGACCAATCTAGTCTATCCAGTTAGCCTAACATGTACATCTTTGATATGTGAATTTAAAAGTGGAGATCCTGCAGAAAAAAAAAAAAAAATCATGCAGATACAAGGAGAATGTGTAAACTGAACGTAGAAAGGTACCCAATCCATGATTTTGATAGTCAATGTGTGGTGCAGCAATGCTAACAACTGTACTATATTTCCACCCTGTACGTCATTACACTTGTCTTTAGTTTAATATGTGTTGTGGGTGCATCCTGTTTATAGAGGTAACATCTGGCTTGCTTGTGCCATTAGTTTACTTGAATTAAATTATTTAATTGAGAAATTTCTTTTGAACCTTAAAGTTCACCACATTCAAGTCTAGTAAATTCAAAAAGGTGCCCTCTTGATGGCAATGATCATCTGACTCTTTGACTAATTAGTGTCATTTTTTTTCTCTCATTTTTTCCCTCCCATATCCTTAAACATGGCTGTATAGCCAACTGCATTATTAAATTTGGTGATTACACCACCATTTTATTATGTGAAGTGTAAAGTAATAAACAGAAATGTAAAATTTTATATTTGTAAAGGGCAAAAGTCAGATGCTTAATATTATGATGGATTTTATATTGCTAAAAACACACTGCAAACAGTGCACCTCATTGTATGTATATTTATGGAGTCTTAATTCTGGAGTGGTGCTACTTTAAGTTATTTAATGCACTTATTAGTGCACATACGGAATATTGGTCTTTTGTGCAGATTAGAGTGCAAAGTAGACATTCATGAGTGAATTAATGTTCAAAAGAATTGTAGTTATTTGTGAGACCACTGCGACAAGGGGAGTTGCTTTCAATGCTAAAAGTTTTTTATTTTTATTTGTTTGTCTGTATGTATGTAGAATTTGGTAAAGCAGCTTCCCGAAGATTCTCAGTTGAGTGTTTTGGGTGAATTAAAAGATGAATATGATGACTTGGCTGAACCTGAGCAGTTTGGAGTTGTGGTAAGTTCAGCCTCTATTACAAGATACTGTAATTAGCCTAATGTAATATTAATTAAACTGATATTGTTATTCCCAGCATTCTGTCATTTATATTAAACACAATAGTTAATATATCATGCACAACATTTCAGTGATGAAGGTTATGAATTGTCCATATGATCTAAAGAATATAACCTCATTTGAAATATTAGGTGCTTATGTTAAGACTTAGTTTTTTCTTAAAGAAGCAGGGTTTTGCTTCCTTGTCAAGCTTCTTGTTCTGTGCAGACTGTCTCTAGGCTTCTTGTATGTCAGACATGACACTCACTAAAGCATTAATAAATACAAGGCATAGTTTCATTGGCTTTTTGACCTAGTTTAAATTGTAAATTGTTCATAAATGACAGAAGTCTTTTTTAATACCTTATCCAAAAATTTCTGCAACAAACACAAGATGGAAGACCTTTATAGAAAAGCTACACTGTTGCCATGGTTTGTGTTTTCCCCAGGCTATAATTAATTGTTTTTCTGTTTCTGAGGGTGTTATTTAGTTCTTTAAACTTACTGATTGAGTAAATACAACTATCCATCCATCCAGCTATGTCCTAACTACAGGGTCACGGGGGTCTGCTGGAGCCAATCCCAGCCAACACAGGGCGTAAGACAGGAACAAAAAACGGGCAGGGCACACGCACACACACACATGCACACACACACACACACACTAGGGACAATTTAGAATTGCCAATGCACCTAACCTGCATGGCTTTGGACTGTGGGAGGAAAGCAGAAGAAACTCACGCAGACACGGGGAGAACATGCAAACTCCACGCAGGGAGGACCCGGTAAGCGAACCTGGGTCTCCTAACTGCGAGGCAGCAGCACTACCCACTGCACCACCATGCCGCCCTAAATACAACTGTATAAACCTTTTTATTATAAGCAAATATAGGTTTCATTCTGCAGCTATTCATTCCCTTATTTTTGTATATTCTGTTTAATTCTTGTTTACAGATCAGCACTGTTTCTAAACTGCGTCCACGTCTGAACTCCATCCTCTTCAAGTTGCAGTTTGATGAGCAAGTGAATAACGTGAAGCCAGACATTGTTTCTGTGACAGCTGCATGTGAAGAACTCCGCAACAGCAACAACTTCTCCAAATTATTAGAACTAATCCTGCTGGTTGGAAACTACATGAACTCTGGATCGAGAAATGGTGCTGCCTTTGGCTTCAGTATCAGCTACCTCTGCAAAGTGAGCTATCTCTTCAGTGGGGGCATCCTTCTCATTACATTCATTAGTTCATATATACTGTTACTTTTATAGTAGTAGTTTTAGTAGTGTTGTGTGTACAAAGTAAAGTGAAACACTAGGTTGCCTATCCAACATGCATAAAACACATCGCCACTCTCCATCACCACAATAAACAAGAATTTAGTATACATAGCTTCATTTTAATTAGTAGAAAACACAAATTCACTTATTTACTGTACTCCTTACTCATGCTTCCGTGCTCCCATTACCTGAAACTCCAGTAACTTTTAATTGTTAAAAAGAGACATTTTCCTTAATACCACAGACACTAAATACATGAAGAGACACCAAAATGTGTTAGGTTTGCTGTTGCAGATAATTTTTGTTCTCATTTTGTCATTGTTTTACATTAATTACCTTAATTATGCTTATATAAAATGTCACGTTTATATTTCAATGAAGTATTCATGGCAAGGAAAAATAAACCTACATTAGTAGCATGTGTAAATTGTTTGTGGTTCCATTATGCGCATGGTACATTTGTGTGATTAAAGGCAATTTTTATTGTAATATGCTAGAAAATATAAATAATACTGTAGTTAGCTTCAAGCCATGATGATATCTAGAATTCTACAAAATAAAAATTGTTGTAGATTGGTTGTGTTATTAAAGTAGGAGACATCCAGGAGGAGAGCAGAATGACAGAAACTCTAAGCTGCACCCAGATTCTTTGAAAAGACAATGTGCTATGAATGTTAGCTTATTTTTTCTGAGCTTGATGATTTTTTTCTTTTGGACCTATTATTTCATTATTTGGGTTTTGAACAATGCGAAAATTATTTCAGTTATTATTTTTTTTTTTAATTTAATTTAGCTTTGAGACTTATTTTATCTTTTTTTTTTTTTAATTTGCTGGAACAGCATTTTGTTTTTTATTGAGCACTATCTGTCTATTGCCATGACGTGACATGTCTTGGGGGGGAAGCCCCAGAAGTGATGTAGTTGGTGCAAGACTTTTTAGCCAACATTCTAACATTACATTCGATTAATCAAAATGATCTGCTTTCAGTTTCTGTGCATGTGCAAAACTATTGCTAAATGCACAGTTAACACAATTTCATGGCATAAAACTTCATCTTGTCACAACAGAGTTACATCTTTCATTTTTTTTATCATTATCAAATCTGGAGTATTATCTAACATTTTCTTACAGTACAACAACATAATAAAGTAGGAGAAAATGTCAGAACACTGACATTAATAGAAAGCCTTTGTTCGACTTTATGGATAAATTTAACAAAGATGATTAGAAGCTGTGTCATCTGCTTACCAAGAAAAACACAATGAGCCATAAACAAACACCACAGGCAGTGAAGGCCTTTCTTAGCCAATGTGAAATGTTTTACTTATTTATCCTCATTGGTATCAAACAGAGGATGTTAAAGAACAATTAAGTATTTTGATTTTATATGTTCCAAAGTCCCAGAGAACATATGAATCAGAATAGCAGCAATGAAATAATCAGGGTCTTTTTATACTTAATGTGTAATTTGAATACCTTATATATTTATTATGAAATATTTTGATTGTATCAGAGTTAATATTGTATTCCCATCTTTTTCCAGCTAAGAGATACAAAGTCCTCTGACCAGAAGATGACTCTTCTGCACTTTTTGGCTGAGATTTGTATGGAGCAGTACCCGGAAGTGATGCACTTCATTGATGAAATGATCCATGTAGAAAAAGCCAGCCGAGGTATGATTAATATTTTAAATGCATTTCAAAGTGTCCCTGTGTTCTTTTTAATTTGTTTTTTGGTTGTACTAATATTAATGCGTAAAAGTAGCTTGGTGTTAGCATTTGTATGTACAGAAGAGCTAAAATATATGAAACTCAAATGTTTTCCTAAGCTGCTGTTAATTTTTTTTCCTTTTTTTTCTTTTGTCTTTTACAAGTTTCTGCTGAAACACTGCAGAAGAACCTTGAGCAGATGTCTAAACAAATTACAGGGCTAGAGAAGGAACTTGAAGCATTCCCCCCTCCATCTGACGACAAAGACAAATTTGTGGAGAAAATGACAATATCCTTTTAGTGTTTTTATATTCAGACTTAACTCCATGAATACAAACTAACTGGTCTGTTCTGGCTTTGAATTGGAAATGACAGGGAGAGGCAGTGTGCAGCTTGTGACTAAGATACTGGGCTTTAACTGAAAAGGTAACTACAGTTATGGCCGAAATTATCGCCACCCCTGGAATTTTCCCAGAAAATGCACCATTTCTCCCAGAAAATTGTTGCAATTACAAATGTTTTGGTATACACATGTTTATTTCCTTTATGTGCATTGGAACAACACAAAAAACAGAGGAAAAAAAGCCAAATCTGACATCATGTCACATAAAACTCTAAAAATGGGCCGGACAAAATTATTGGCACCGTTTCAAAATTGTGGGTAAATCATTTTATTTCAAGCATATGATGTTTGTTTGAACTCAACTGTGGCAAGAAACAGGTGCTGGCAATATAGCAATCACACCTGAAGCCAGTTAAAATGGAGAAAAGTTGACTCAACCTTTCTGCTGTGTGTCTGAGTGTGCCACACTAAGCATGGAGAACAGAAAGAAGAGCAGAGATTTGTCTGAGGACTTGAGAACAAAAATTGTGAAAAAATATCAACAATCTCAAGGCTACAAGTCCATCTCCAGAGATCTTCATGTTCCTCTGTCCACTGTACGCAACATAATCAAGAAGTTCACAACACACGGCACTGTAGCTAATCTCCCTAGACGTGGACGGAAGAGAAAAATTGATAAAAGACTGCAACGAAGGATGGTCCGAATGGTGGATAAACAGCCCCGATCAACTTCAAAACATATTCAAGCTGTTCCGCAGACTCACGGTGAAACAGTGTCGGCTCGAACTATCCGTCAACATCTGAACAAAATGAAACGCTATGACAGGAGAGCCAGGAGGACCCCACTGCTGACACAGAAACATAAAAAAGCCAGACTGGAGTGTGCCAAAATGTACTTGAGGAAGCCAAAATCCTTCTGGCCGAACATCTTGGTAAAGCTCATCATTCTACTGTTTACAGAAAATGGAATGAGACCTACGAAGAAAAGAACACAGTAATTATAGACAAACATGGTGGAGGTTCTAAGATATTTTGGGGATTTTTTGCTGCCTCTTGCTCTGGATGCCTTGACTGTGTGCAAGGCATCATGAAATCTGAAGACTACCAAAAGGTATTGGGGTGCAATGTAGGGCCCAGTGTCAGAAAGCTGGGTCTGCGTCAGAGGTCATGGGTGTTCCAGCAGAACAATGACCCCAAACATACCTCTAAAAGCACCCAGAAATGGTTGAAGACAAAGCACTGGAGAGATCTCAAAATTGTTGTTGGGAGAAGGCGCCCTTCAAATCTGAAAGACCTTGAGCAGTTTGCAAAAGAAGAGTGGTAGGAAATTCCAGTTGCGAGGTTTAACAAGCTTGTTGATGGTTGTAGGAAGCGCTTGATTTCAGTTATTTTTTCCAAAGGGCGTGCAACCAAATATTAAGTTGAGGGTGCCAATAATTTTGTCCAGCCTGGTTTTTGAGTTCTGTGTGACATGATGCCAAATTTGGCATTTTTTCTCTGTTTTTTTGTGTTGTTCCAATAGACATAAAGGAAATAAACGTGTATACCAAAACATTTGTAATTGCAACAATTTTCTGGGAGAAATGATGCATTTTCTGGGAAAATTCCAGGGGTGCCAATAATTTTGGCCATGACTGTAGTTCCATCACTACCTCTGATATAAAGTGTAACCCTTAGGAATGACCCTAAGCGATTCACTTAACTAGACTGTCCTTCAGTATAACAAACATGTAAACAACATATTCTTGTGTTATGTTGTTGCATTAACAGTCAGTGTAGCATAAAGTGTATTGTTAAATGTACTGTAGATGACAGCTGTTGGTCGAAAACTCAAGGATTACATTGTCATGTTATGCTTTGCTAGAGAAAGAAGAAATCAGTTGAAAATATTGGTTCAGAAAATAATCAGGTGAAAGAAGCAAAACTCTCTCTCTCTCTCTCTCTCTTTTTTAAATGACCTGTAGCTCCCAAACCGTTTGACGCATTGATCTGAAATCTAGTATACATATACTATATGACGTCTACTATCCACTTTCAGGGTGATGATTGACCTCCAAGGTTATTCCTCATTTTATTTTATTGTAGAATCAACTCTCGACACCGGCCAGCAGGGCGCATGCGTAACGGCGCCATTCTCATTCCCTACCTGTGGTGTTATGGGTCCACAGCTCACTGAGTAAAGGCCATTTTTAAATAATCACCGCACCCGAGGCGGCTTCGTGAGGAGGGGCGATGTTGTAGCGAAAAGCCGGGGCAGTCGTCGATGTGGGCGTTTCTCACCGTGTGCACAGGTGAAGAACTGCCCACATTCGTGATTGCTCCCGTGGCTAATGCTACAGCTGTGATGGCCCCTCACGTTATAAAAAAGAAGCGCAAGTGGTCAAAGGGAGTGTGGAGCCAGAACCCACATCGTCACACTACCACCTTCGCTGTCACTTTCCCTACCTCTTCATATCTCAAATCATTCTTGAGGCAGATTAAGTGAAAAATTAAACAAAAACGTACTAAGTAATTGCAACACAAAAACTGATTAAATCAGTTTTAACGTGAAAAGATGCTGACGGAAGAATAGAAGTAGCGGCTGCTAAGGTGGAGAGAAGAAGAGCTGCTCAGGAAGCAGCAAGCACATCAACCTCTGAGCAGATGAATGCTAAAGGTACAGAGAAAGAGAGTATGAAAACTAGAAGTCAAGTGTATTCACTGCATGTTATATATATATATATATATATATATATGTGTGTGTGTGTGTGTGTGTGTGTGTATATATATATATATATATATATATATATATATATATATATATATATATATATATATATATATATATATATATGTGTGTGTGTGTGTATATATATATGTGTATATATATTTATTTGTCAGCAAGCCACAGTTGGTAACATATGTAAATTTGAGTGGCCACCATTATAGTTTCAGCTACGTAATTTAAATTTGTTCACCCATTTGTATTAACAATAGTCTGAAGTCATTGGAACATGAACCCAGCAAGGTTTTAAAAGTTTGATACAGGGATTTTGATCCATTTTGACAGTAATGTGTTTCATGGTTGTTGCAAATTAGGATTTGGTTAATCTCTGCTCAAAATACCTAGTTTCATCTTTTTTCTTGGTGCCAGATTGATGTTTGATAAAAACTTTAATATTTCTAAAGACATTCCTAATATTGCACCTGCTGAAAAAGCCTGTTCGCAACTGGATACACTTATGCCCAGAAGGGATACACATAGTCATCAATAATATTACAGTATGTGTGAGCATTCAAATGTTCTTCTGCTCGTATTACCACATACCATTACAGTACCATCACCATTAGTCTGTATCCTTAACCCACAGAATAGTAGATTCATCTTCTAATGGGGTTTCTATTGTATCCTCCTCTCCTCAACAGCTTGAATAAGGCAGAACAAAAATTATCCAAGTCTTCACACTCCAGCATTTTAATAGTCCAAGAAAATAAGATCTTTCATTTTTGCTTAAAGGGTACACTTTGACAGTGTTGGCCGCCACTATGTATAACAAGTTCTCCCCTCTACTATACATCTTTCCACAGAGTTGTGTTTCTTTCTTTTATTTGGATAACCAATCAAAACCAATAGTCAGTTTTGACTGCTTTAATCATTAAACTGTCTTGTTACAGCCTCTGGAGAATCATGTGTGCATGCTCCATTTAGGTATACAGTCATCTCTGGTGCCCACTGCAATGCCATATTCAAAATTGCTCTTATCTTTTATCTTGCCCATTTTCTCCACAAATTGCGTACACATACAAAGATGTTAGTACCTGCCTTAAATAACACTGCTAACAAAAGTGTTGCTGCCACAAATTGAGTACTCCAGTGGATGAAGTAAAGCAGCCAAGCATCATGCACATTTTTAAGCTGGACACATACTTACTATATATACAAAAATTACATTTTTGTCCTTCATAATCTCTGTAAAAGCTCATACATAGACATATGTCTATGTCATGCATTAGTATAGATTCTGTGTTAAAATACCACAGCTTTTAGTGGCTTTAGCGGAGTTCATGTATTAGAACTTATTAAATTAAGGTAAGTCAGTGTAGCATTAAAAAAGTGTTTAGATGAAAATCATTTGCTCACTGCAGCCACATCACACTGGTGACCCATTAACATCAATCATCTTTGGGTTTGTTCTTTTGAACTATTCTGAAAAAAATGCTTAAATGCTACTTATTTTGGGGCATCTGACTTCAGTCCCCTTTTAATAAGTGAAATGTGAATGATGTTGAATTTAAATCATGACGGTAAGCTTTCTGTATATTTTACCTTAGTAAACTTGATCAAAACATTTTCGTTCTTGCTTAGGTTGAACTACCAGCAGTAGGTCTTAAGTTATTTTTGTGCTGTTGTTTCTGGCTCATTTTTTTTTTCTTTTCTTTCAAAATCCCAACCTCAAACATTCACAACTCTTTTATGTTTACATAAACAATGAATCAGGGAATGTCTTGCCGTTATGACACCCCATATTATTCAATCGTTTGTTTACTTTCTGAGTGTTAGAATACCAAAGTTGGGCTCTATTTTACCATGTACAAACCATGTATGCTTTGGAATATCTAAAAGTCCAAAATGTTGTCACTTTTGATTTTAATCTCAGATTTATTTTGCTTGTGTATACAACAAAAACAATCGTTTTTCATTTATGATCTCAGTACCATCAGTACCAGTATTTATACAGGTTTCTACACATGTATATTAGATAAGGTACTCCTTCTTTGTACAGCTTAATCATCCTTGTAAGTTCATCCATTTTTAAATCCCTTTAATCGAATGGTTGCTATCAAGTACCAGAGCCTACCATACCATGTTTCAAAACACTATTTAATAATTAAATTACAAATACCCTTTTTAAAGAAATATAATACCAGCCACTTGACATTTTAATATTGGACAATACAGTGAAGTAAATTAAATGTAGTTAAATATATGTAGTAAATCAGGTAATGATTATAATAATACATTTTCAGGTATCTTAAATCACAAATTAAATGACACTACTCACTTTCAATCAATGCCTTATAAAGCTAACTAAAGTTATTACTAGCTTTATTTTAAAGTGATACACACTATTCTCAGAACTTGGCACTACTTACTTGAACCAGACAATTATGAGAAACTGGTGACATTTGAAGAAGAAATAGGTAATCAGAGTCCATTCAGAGAATATGGGGTTTGAATGTGGATTCAGCTTTACCACATCTAATTTTTTTTCCTCCTAGCTCTTGGATATTCAGGAATTTACTTCTCCCATTAAGACAAACCAAATACCCTGATGCAGTGAATGTCAGAAAAAATTAAATTTATTTTGAGTTGCAGCCCCGTTTCCAAATCAGTATCAGCAAGATAAAATACTCAAAACACAACTGCATCATTTGTAAGATTTGGGTTCAGTCTCTTTACAACATAGATTAACTGAGGAATGGCTGACCTATGAATGAAAAAGGTGAGAGTGTGGCTCTCCATTCCACTACCTGCCCTGTCCACAACTCTGTTGTATTAATGCAACACTTCACTTTAAATCTCTTTATATTTTATACTAGCTTAACATATTCAGTATTAAATGGTGCAGTGGCCTTGTTTTCACAGTACGTATTTATTATGTAATCATGCTCTCTAATCCCATCTTTGATGCACAGAAACTCTCTCAGCTTTGTTGAGCACAAAAAAAGAATCATAGTTAAGATGGGTTGGTAAATTTGTCCAGCAGTTTTCTCTTTATAGTTACTCTGTATCCTCCACCAGCATAATTCAGTTTGGTGCAAATCCGTATGGGACACCATTCTATCAAAAGAAAACATTGTAACAACTTACAGTACATGCTTGCTGATCATTTCATCTTCAGTTAGAAGAGAATGTCTTATTTTACTTGAAGTTAGGAAAAAATCTATAAGAGGAACAGTCAAAAGCTTTTCAGAATACAGCAAAAATGTAATACAATTCTAAAATGAAGGTGTTGGCTTTTTGATTTATCAGTATCTATGAGTATTTACATATTAGCTTTGCTAATTAAATAGCTCTCCAAATTGGGTTAGAGAATGGGTTTTGAAATTAATATAAAATATAATTGTGCACCAAGTATTACTGATTGTACCATTACATGATTAGTGTCTTATTTACTGTTAGGTAATTTACAGAAATCTTTAAAATAATAAGATTGGTTTGTATAATATATTTAATATACAGGCAGTCCCCAGGTTACGTACGAGATAGGGACTGTAGGTTTGTACTTAAGTTGAATTTGTATGTAAGTCGGTACAGGTACATTATTTTAATAAATGCTATTATTGACCGACTGTAACCAAGTGCCGTGCCAATGAATGATGGAGTTTCACCTCTCTCCGACCTTTTTATTATTTCTACTTTATTTTCAATGGTGATGGTTTTACTGTTCTTTACTGTATTACCAGCACTTCCATCAGATTTGTGTTTCAGAGACATTCTTGAAGGGTGAAGACAAAAGATTAAGATGAGCTCTTCTGCACAGCACTGTACAGCTATCACAGCAGGAAGGCACCCGTCCTCAGCACGTCTGATGTATAGGGTGGGCCAGATATAATTATGAAATTTTCATTATGCTATAACTTATTCAGTTTATTACATAGAAAATCACCCAAAAAAATCTTGGACTATCGAGAAGTGTGCGAACTGACGACATGAAGAATCATCTTCACGCCAAACTGAAATCGTCCCGCATAAATCAGAGTCATCCAGATGATCTGGATCTGCATAATTAGATCTGGGCCACCCTGTACTGACAAGAGACAACTTCCTACTATGTGCATAACAGTACAAGCAGGCTTGCTATTGAGAATGAATGGGGGCAACGACGGGCGGTTCATCACCAGCCCACCTCAAAGTCACCTTTACTACAGCAAGCTGCCTGCAGCATCTGCAACACCACCACCCCCATTCAACACGCAGCCATCCGAGGCACACTACAATGCTACCCCCCTCCGCCCCGTTCACCCTCAATGGCCTCCTTTCAGCCACAACCGGGTCACCGCTTGCAGCATTACCAGCCGCCTGCCAAGAATGATTGGGGCAGCCGTGTGTGGTGGGCTGGCAGTGAAACTGCTTGCCGCCAGGAGCCGGCCGAGGGACACTACACTGCGCAAGCAGCGAAATCACCCCCCTCCAGCCACCGTTTGCAGCGTCCCCAGACCAAAGATGACGGAGCGGCACTTACTGAGACGCATGCGTCGCAGCTGCGGCCCCATTCGTATGTTGTATGTCAGGTGTCCGTAGCCTGAGGACTACCTGTAGTCTTAGAATCTGCTGAGCATTCTTCAGCTGTAGCCATTCAGAAACCAAGCAATCTGCCCAGTTTACAGGGTTGACTAGGATCAAGGAACTCTAAGGGTGAAATATCAACTTCCATCCATCTTCTAACCCGCTGAATCCGAACACAGGGTCACGGGGGTCTGCTGGAGCCAATCCCAGCCAACACAGGGCACAAGGCAGGAACCAATCCTGGGCAGGGTGCCAACCCACCGCAGGACACACACAAACACACACCAAGCACAGACTAGGGCCAATTTAGAATCGCCAATCCACCTAACCTGCATGTCTTTGGATTGTGGGAGGAAACCGGAGCGCCCGGAGGAAACCCACGCAGACACGGGAGAACATGCAAACTCCACGAGGGAGGACCCGGGAAGCGAACCCGGGTCTCCTAACTGCGAGGCAGCAGCGCTACCACTGCGCCACCGTGCCGCCCGAAATATCAACTTACTGAATGTAATAATTTTAAATACTGCAGTTTCTTATTTGAAATGCATTAAGTCTGTCTTTTACATACAGTGGGTACGGGAAGTATTCAGACCCCATTCAATTTTTCACTCTTTGTTATATTGCAGCTATTTGCTAAAATCATTTAAATTAATTGTTTTCCTCATTAATGTACACACAGCACCCCATATTGACAGACAAAAAAAATAATTTTTGAAATTGTTGCAGATTTATTAAAAAAGAAAAACTGAAATATCACATGGTCCTAAGTATTCAGACCCTTTGCTCAGTATTTAGTAGAGCTAATACAGCCATGAGTCTTCTTGGGAAAGATGCAACAAGTTTTTTCACCCCTGGATTTGGGGATCCTCTGCCATTCCTCCTTGCAGATCCTCTCCAGTTCTGTCAGGTTGGATGGTAAACGTTGGTGAACAGCCATTTTTAGGTCTCTCCAGAGATGCTCAATTGGGTTAAAGTCAGGGCTCTGGCTGGGTCATTCAAGAACAGTCACAGAGTTGTTGTGAAGCCACTCCTTCATTATTTTAGCTGTGTGCTTAAGGTCATTGTCTTGTTAGAAGGTAAACCTTTCGCCCAGTCTGAGGTCCTTAGCACTCTGGAGAAGGTTTTTGTCCAGGATATCCCTGTACTTGGCCACATTCATTTTTCCCTCGATTGCAACCAGTCGTCCTGTCCCTGCAGTTGAAAAACACCCCCACAGCATGATGCTGCCACCGCCATTTTTCACTGTGGGGACTGTATTGGACAAGTGATGAGCAGTGCCTCCACACATACCGCTCCACACATACCACTTAGAATCAAGGCCAAAAAGTTCTATCTTGGTCTCATCAGACCAGAGAATCTTATTTCTCACCATCTCAGAGTCCTTCAGGTGTCTTTTAGCAAACTGCATGTGGGCTGTCATGTGTCTTGCCTCTCCTCAGTGTGTGGAGACAACCAGGCACTGCTCATCACTTGTCCAATACAGTCCCCACAGTGAAGCATGGTGGTGGTAGCATCATGCTGTGGGGGTGTTTTTCAGCTGCAGGGACAGGACAACTGGTTGCAATCGAGGGAAAGATGAATGCGGCCAAGTACAGGGATATCCTGGACAAAAACCTTGTCCAGAGTGCTAAGGACCTCAGACTGGGCCGAAGGTTTACCTTCCAACAAGAAAATGACCTTAAGCACACAGCTAAAATAATGAAGGAGTGGCTTAACAACAACTCTGTGACTGTTCTTGAATGACCCAGCCAGAGCCCTGACTTAAACCTAATTGAGCATCTCTGGAGAGACCTAACAATGGCTGTCCACCAGCGTTTACCATCCAACCTGACAGAACTGGAGAGGATCTGCAAGGAGGAATGGCAGAGGATCCCCAAATCCAGGTGTGAAAAACTTGTTGCATCTTTCCCAAGAAGACTCATGGCTGTATTAGCTCAAAAGGGTGCTTCTACTAAATACTGAGCAAAGGGTCTGAATACTTAGGACCATGTGATATTTCATTTTTTCTTTTTTAATAAATCTGCAACAATTTCAAAAATTCTTTTTTTTGTCTGTCAAAATGGGGTGCTGTGTGTACATTAATGAGGAAAAAAAAATAATTTAAATGATTTTAGCAAATGGCTGCAATATAACAAAGAGTGAAAAATTGAAGGGGGTCTGAATACTTTCCGTACCCACTGTATTATCTATCATCAGAGGTAACCTTTTTTTTTTTTTTGTAGTTTGATAAATAGGTAATAACTGGCACCTCATTCAGGGTTAGTACCCAAAAGAAGCAACTAATGAATATGTTTTAAGAAGGACGTAATTCACACTGTCATCAGTTGATGTTGTGCTGTATGTCGTTTTTGTCAAAAATCTAGAAAATGTACAGTATATATCCATCCATCCTCTTCCGCTTATCCAAGGTCGGGTCGCGGGGGTAGCAGCTTAAGTAGAGAAGCCCAGACTTCCCTCTCCCCGGCCACTTCTTCCAGCTCTTCCAGGAGAATCCCAAGGCGTTCCCAGGCCAGCCGGGAGACATAGTACCTCCAGCGTGTCCTGGGTCTTCCCCGGGGCCTCCTCCCGGTTGGACGTGCCCGGAACACCTCACCAGGGAGGCGTCCAGGAGGCATCCTGATCAGATGCCCGAGCCACCTCATCTGACTCCTCTCGATGTACAGTATACTATATTAAAATGTTTCAAATATTATAAAAGTGAACTTTCTCTCAATATTCTTACTTTATTTCAACACCGTTTCTAAAAAAGAATCACTACTACTGCTTCCTGATCCTATTTTGTGTTATTGCCTTAATACCATGTGAAATAAATGCTTGGACACAGCGAATGTTTGGGGCAGCCACCCGTATAGTTTCTCTGGCTGCAAAAGGACTTAAATTTTAGTACGGTGTATACAGATTCGAGTCCAAAGTATAACTGCTCAGGTATGGAGGAGGAGGGGTTTTTATAGTCGGATCTGGGTGAACTCCCACTGCATCACTCTCCTTGCCTGCCAGCCTGGGGTACTTCCTCATTTATTAAGGGTCCTTCCGTTTGTGGGGACGTGTAGAGTGGTCTGGTCATGGTGATGCCATTCAGTGCTGGCACATGTGTTGCCTGTTATGGAAAACCCTGTTGGTTGCCTTGACGTTGCATTCTTACAGCTTTGCCAAGATTGCAAGAGAACAGTATGATAAGCTGGCTCTTATGCACACAAACATGGAGAAGCAGTATGAAGATTTGGGAACATACTTTGTCTTTGATCCTAAAAAGATATCTATAGAAGAATTTTTTGGTGACCTGAACAATTTCAGAAGCATGTTTCAGGTAAGTGAATACTATAGCACTAGACTAAGGGTAATGCAACTCACATGTAGCATCATCAGGCTGCACTAACCCTTAGCAGTAAATTGATATATGTATATGCTACTGTGCAAGTCTTTGGTTTATGTAAAAAAAGAAGAATCTGTTAAGCAAACATGCTTTCAAAACTAACTAAATATTTACAAAAACAGTAAGCAGTTTAAAAAATAAGTCAATATTGGTTATGACTATTCTTCTTTTAAAACTGCATCAGTTTTCTTAGCTACTCTGTCTTGTAGTTTTATAAGAAATCATCTGATAGTTTGTTCCAAGCATCTTGGAGAGCTTACCTTAGTGATATTGAGATCAGGGCTATTTAGAGGTTACATAATCTGCTGCACAACCCCTTGTTATTCTTTTTGTTGAATTCGATTCTTTATATCCTTGGCTATGTGTTTAAGGATATTGTCCTTATGCAAAATGCAGTTGGGAATGATCATATGTCTCCCTGATTGTAATGCATGATGATTGAGAATCTGCTTTCATTTTATATCATTGATGATTCCATTTATTCTGACCAGATCATTAATTTCATTTACAGAAATGCAGCCTCATGCTTCACTGTTGGCTGCAGACATTCATGCATGCAGTGCTCTTGAGCTCTTCTGTGGATGAAACTACTACTCTCTGAGACAGAAATTTCAATTTTTGACTTTTCAGTTCAAAACACTTGTTGCCATTGTTCAGCATCCAAATCTCTTCATTAAATGGATATATTTTAAATTTTAAGTATGACTCCCCTATTGTGAAATTCGATAGAATGAGTGGCGGTTTTAAACTTGAAAATACATGCATTAGAGCCTTCTGGTGCTTCCAGTTGAGCAAATGCTGGTGGGACTGGTTGCCACTGCTCACTGGAAATTTTTAAACTTTTTTTTATGATTAGTTTACAATCTAATAGACTGAACAACTGTTTTCACTTGGCAGACTTATTCTTCAAGTATTATCTTTCAGTTATTTATAGCTAGACTGATGATTTCTAGCTCGACTGGTGATTTTGTTGACACTTCAGTGTGGCTGTGTATGGACTAGTTTTAGCCTAACCCTGTTTTGAGACTTACCTGCTTCTGTTCTCCGGAGGTCTGAGTTGTCTGTGTTCTCGCCTACAATGTGGACTGGTAGGATATTTATTTGGTTCATGTTTGTTTGGTCCCTACATGACTGAGCTTCCACCTGTCTGAGCCCCTGGTAACTACATTGTATCTCTACCCAGACAGCTGATTTAGTTGCTCTGCTCCCCAGCTCTGGAACTCATTACCATCTGAGCTTAGAAATATTGATTCATTCCCACTTTTCAAATCTAAACCTAAAACTCATCTGTATAAGACTGCTTTTTCTCTTTGATTACAATTGCTCTGTCTAATTTTAATTTTTGTATTTTTAGTTTTGTTTATAATGTGTGTTTTATCTATTGTTCGGTGTCCTTGAGTGTTTAGAAAAGCACATACGAACAAATAAAATGTATTATTATTGTTATTATTAGATTAATCCTGTTCAAGACATGAATAGATTTGGGTAGGGTACAGTGCTTTGGCAATATAAAGCAGCTACATGCTAATTCTAGATGAATAAAGCCTTGCTAAGATAACTTTTCATTTTGTTGGCACATTCTTGTCTGCTTCAAGGGCTTATGAAATGTTTTGTTTTTCATTCACACCTCTCTTTGCCATGCAATATTTCACAATTGCCATGGTCATATTGATGAAAGTGTTTTTTGAAAAGGCTGAGAGGGATGTCTTAAGATGAAGGTACTCAAAGAAAGAGAGGCTTTCTGTTTGCTGCATGAAATGTGTTGCATTACTCTGAAATTCACTCTCCAAGACCGTAATGTTGAGCAGTTTGTGTGAAAATGAGAGTCATCTTTGAGTCACATGTGTACAATGTGATGAACTACATGTCATTTTACAGCTAAGTTATCTACACAATGAAGTAATAAGATGTTATATCATTATTTAGCAAGCAGTTAAAGAAAATCAGAAGAGGAAGGAGGCTGAAGAGAAGTTACGGCGGGCAAAACTGGCTAAGGAGAAAGCAGAGAAAGAGAAAGAAGAGAAAAAGAAGAACAGTCAGATGATTGGCATTGGTGCAGGTAAAGTTCTTTCCAGTTTATTACTTAGAGTGATATGGCACAGGTGCATAGTTGAAGCTGGTACACTAGATATATGGTTCATCTATGGTATGGTTGAAGATGTAACAATAGTGTAATGTTTTATTTTAAATGAGCTAAAAAAAACCAATGAACCTTAGCTTGTCCTGATTCTAAACTAGGAGTGCTTTCTTAAAACAGAAAAGAAATTAAACTGAGTAAGCAATTATATATTTAGCCTTGTGATCAGTATCCCATGGCACATTACAAGACAGATCAGTTACTCACAATGGTGACCACTGCCATATGAAATGACTAGTTCAAGGACAAACAGAGTTGGTAATGGACAATGAACTTGCACTTTTGTTGTCTAGACTATTATGAAGCAGCATTATCAAAATATCATGAGTACAATTTGTGATAGATGGGTATCAACAAGAGTGAAATGGAAGGTCTACAGAATGGTAGTGAGACCAGCTATGTTATATGGGTTGGAGACGGTGGCACTGACCAGAAAGCTGGAGACAGAGCTGGAGGTGGCAGAGTTAAAAATGCTGACATTTACATTGGGTGTAACAAGGATGGACAGGATTAGAAATGAGTAACTTAGAGGGTCAGCTCAGGTTGGACGGATTGGAGACAAAGTCAGAGAGGTCAGATTGCATTAGTTTGGAAATGTGCAGAGGAGAGATGCTGGCTATATTAGGAAAATGGTATTAAAGATAGAGCTGCCAGGCAAAAGGAGAAGAGGAAGGCCAAACAGAAGGTTTATAAATGTTGTGAGAGTGGACATACAGGTGATGCCAAGGCACTCTGCAGACAGGTATCATATTTTCTTATTTATTTCATAAGAACACTCTCAGTTGAGCAGTAAGGAAGTCATATAGGGGACTGAACCTCATTCCTTATATTTCTACTTCTTAGCCACTAGGAGGGGCACAGTGACTGCTAAATTTAACAATGAAATTAATAATATTCTCCTTTTTATTTTTAAAACCTACAACTGACAATGGAAAATGTCACACATAATTAACACAGCCCCAAAATATATGTCATCTTGTTAATGCTGTGCTGTGTTCAGCATGTGATGCTGAAAGGCGGCTCAAATTAGAATTGAGAGAAAAAAATGTTGCAGTATGACTCAGACTCCTCACTTATCCATCAGTCAGTTTTGTCTCTCTTTTAGTGAAAGACTCAAGCATGACACCTCACAGCAGTCTGGTCTTTTAAACTGTACATACTAATAGTGGTCTGTCAGTATAATGGGCACTTTTCTATCTTAAACAGCTACCACATCTATAAGCTGATATGCTGAACAGAGACACTTCCTTGGGATTTCAGTGTTGGCACATAATATCATTTTAATATTAATCATGTGTAAAAGACACAAGCATTTTAAATGGCATCCTTAATATGTGAATGTGCTACATACAACATTCAGATAAGTGCCTTAATATAATTTTATTTGGAGTTGATTTTTATTCATCATCCCTATGACCTTCTTAATTCTACTTTTCATTTTGAGTGTTGCGGTCGCAGCATGCTGAGCAGGATAACTAGGCCTCTCTCCATCCTGTCCCAAACAACTTTCTTCAGCTACTGTGAAATTTGTGAAGAATACAATTTTGTGAATGATCTTTGTCTTTGGAGGTTATTTAAGTGAACTAAAATATTTTTACATCTTTTTCAACACCATTCTGTTTATCTTGGTGCCGCCGTTTTGTGGAGCTGTTGCGCTAATTAGAAAACTACCCAGAAGTATGTGGTGTGTGATGTTGCCAAATCTCCAATATAAAGGTCACACCATGTACTGCCTAATTTTTCCAAGTGTACAGAAAAAATACAGATACTGTGATTTTTTTTTTGGGAGTTTGTGTTTTTGACAAAATTTTCTCTACTTTTGATGTTTTGAATACATTTTTGGTTTGATGGTTGAGTACTATTGAATTCCCAATTTTTAATTCTTGCTACCCGTTTTTTGTTTTACATTGTGACTTCTGGTCCTGCCTAAAAAAATCTCTTGTCTCTCCCTAAGTCTGAGAAAACATGAGACTGATGAAGTGATACAACTCCTCCAGCTTGTCCTTAGTGTGCCATTTGGTCAATTAGTGGGATGTGCCTGGTACATCTCTAATAAGAAAGGCTATTGGAGCATCCTAACTACGTGCTCATACAACCCAAACTGAGAGAGGATCCAGCTGCAGAACTTCACAGCTCCACAATTCAGTAACTCCTCTGGGCAAGCCATTTGGATTGCACATTTTTGGCACTTGGTTTAGTTTCCTTGAGTAAGATAACCCTCCCATAGCCCTAGTCTTAACCATAGTGTAACCAGGCATATCGTGTGACATCACTGTTGTATAATGCAAAGGGACAAACTTCTCAATGGAGCAGAGCTCTGGAAGTTTGCAGCTCAACTCTATTGGCCCAAATTTGCCCCTCTAATTTGCTTTGATGTTAAAAGACATTCACTTTGCTGTTTTAAATGAATTGGTGTGCGATGCAGTACTAATGTAGTGCCTGTAATTTTTCAAATTTTGAACAACATATATTTTTTATACTCAAACTTAGTACAAAGAAGAAAAGTATCAAAACCATATGTTGTGTTTTTCCTTGTAATTATTTTCTTTTAATTATCCACTACCTCTATTTTATACCTGTAAATCTGTCAGTTGTTTTCCTTTGTTTTTTCCTTTGGCAATCAAATTTATAGTGCTCAAAAAAGGAAAAACAAAGTACATTTTTTTAGTTGAAAATTAAAAAGCATATTTGTTTCAAGGTTTAGTTTTTGATGCCGTGGCAAATTTGATACATAGCAAAGATGTGCTGTGTTTAGATTGTTTTTATATTGTACAGAACATTTTACATAAAAATAATATTTGTTTTGTTCAGTATTTGTATTACTGAATTTTCTCCCAATGTTAAATATGGATTAGGAATAAAACTTTCTATTTTTATATATCTTTGCCTTCTGTTTCCCTTTGTTTTTAAGGTTGGACTCTGTTGCTGTTGGTCTTAAATTAAAGCTGAAATAATTACATTTAATTTGGATGTTCTGAGGTAGTGTTTTTATTTCTGGAGCAGTAGATTATAGTGAACTGTTTGATGGTTTTGGAAAACAGATAGAAAAGGGTTAATTGTGGTTCCACAGGGTCGTATTTTCTTAGTGTGATTATATGTCGACATGTAGTCATTGTTTATTTTAAGCAAAAATATTAGTCAGTGCCTGCTGTTCAAGTAAAATACGATAAACAGAAAAAAATGAGAGAGTTGAAACATTGTGACAATACTTATTTTGTTTTTTGAATCCTTATTTTGTTTATTAGTATCTGTTTTGAAAAGTTTTGTATCTTTTAGGATTATATGTCTGTCTTTGGAAGTTAGAATCATATACATTGAGCATAGCTAACAGGGTACCGGGTTTCACTTGTTTTGTATCACATATAGAGTAATTGGGAGGCTGAAATAAATTTCTTCTGATCCTATAACTTGCTTTGTAAATTTCCTCTGACCTTTCAGTAAGCTAATAGAAGCCACCTGAGTCTGAGCAAATTGACAGCCTACTTCCTGTCTCATCAACTGGGGCCACAATGCTTTGCAGAGATTTTCAAAGTGAACTGTGCAAGCTCATTTTGAAATGGGATTGATCAGTTTTTACTCTTTATTTGGTTTCTTTTGTTATTCTGTTTTTGAATGGTTTGTTAATTATAGTGTAATAAGTGTGCTTAGTCATCATGCTTAGTTCCACTGTTTAACATATAAACTTTGTATATTCAGAGGATTTTCAAACTGAACATCTGCAATGATCTTTCATTGATAGTAACAGGAACTGCATTAGGACTGTAGAGAAATGCTTTTGAAGGTACATAAACTGCAATATTTAATACATACTATAAATCCACAAATAAGTAGTTTATATAATAAAAGTGCTATAGCATGTTCTAAGGCTGGTAAGCACACTACACAACTTTGTTAGGATCTCATTGCCTTGAGTGTGTCAGATTACACTACTAGTACTCATGGAAAAGGCAGATTAAGCCATTGTCACACTACACAATTTTCACATTATTCTGTAGTATTTTGTGTTTTCCAGGTGTGATGAATTCAACCACAGTCTCATCCAGTCTTTTCCTGTTAGGTTGTCGTACAACAAACACTAGACATCAGACTGACTAAACTCTTCAGTCTGTGTTATCTAAAGTAGCTATTTTACATTTTTCTTTGTGGCCATATTACACACATTGTTCTTCTAGTTGAGTGCATATTGGATGTTAACTGTTGCACATGCAAGGACTCACCCTCATGACTTTAATCCATACTCAAGCCAGTTTGATTTTGTTGTGGTAAGTAAAGACAGGAACTTAAGTTAGTTCAGTTCTTCATCCATTAAATATCATAAAGTAAGCCAACAGGAGGCAAGGATACAATGTGTGTCTTATAAGAATACATTTTCCAGAATCACACAAGTTGTTCATTCAGTTAAAGGGTTGTGATGTCTACTCCATTTAACTCAAGAATTCATAACTAATTTGTCCAGTTTTCTTGGTTTAAAAGTAGTCATTCTAAACTATGATGCACCTGGCTTTATAGTTTTCCCTTTTACAATACCTCCTCTTCTAAAGTGCTCATAAATTCTTTTCTCCTGCTATGAATATGAATTCAAGTAACAATGACTTTCAACAACAAATTCTTTGGGTTTCTCACAGGCTTGTTGCATCATCATGTAAATGTCACATTTCATTAAAATCCATTATAAAATTGCAAACAAGATGATATTATCAATCCATCACTGCAGTTTAATTAGGTAAATGCTCAGTTGTTTTAATTTCTTATTCAGTCAGTTTTTAAAAGACACTAGATATACCACTTCAGTTGTGTCATTTTGTAACATGTTTCACATTTCCACAATACTTTCAGTAGAAAAAGTGCTTCCTTGTTCTACGTACAGAAACATTTCCTCTTGGTTAGTGTTCCTGAATTCATGAAGAATAATTCTGATGGATTAATTTTACCATTGACTGTAAAGGCCTTGATTAAGTTTATATTAAGCTGTGTTTTCAGAAGCTTGAAAAGATAGAGTTCCCTTAACCTATCAGAGTGGATCATGCCCTTTTGTGTAGTGATGCTGTTGGCTGACTTTCTATGTCCAAAGGCTCCTAGTGATGTTTTGTCTTTTTGGTTTTGGGACCAAAAATGCAAACTCTTCCAAATAGAGGCCTATCAGTGCATCATGATTTTAAACAGAACCCTTTCTTTAGTTTTCAAATTTTTCTCATATACTCCAATATGTTGTTCGGTGTTAATTACCTCTACATACTTCCAAGGAAATGCAAATGTTACATGACAATAAAGTACATCTCAAATCCTTATCAAAGTATTAGTCACACCAGTCTTATTTTGTTTTAGAGGTTCAAATGAAAGTCTCCTTCTGCACATCAGGAAGGCTACTTTTGTATAACTTGTTTTTATTAGCCTTTCTACCACATCTTTTCAGCATACTAGCTGATTTTCATTAAAATCTTTTTGGAAAATAAAGTTAAGTCAGACCAAGCAGAAGAACATATATTCTTTTGCACAGCCTTGTATCATCCGGTGTTCCTGATTGTTGGGTGTGGAGTTGTTTACAACTGCAGCACTTTTAACAAGTAATTCATGTTGTGCCTATTTTTTTGTAACTGCACTTGATTTAACTTAACGAACAGCAAGGCGAGGTGCAAAGCAATTGTCCTGGAGGCTGTTTTCCTGCAGAGCCTGAGCCTTTGTTGATACCTGTAGTGTTTGCCTCAGCAAGACAGTGTTATCTTTTTGTCACTTTCATTTTTCAAGCAGTTTGTCTTCTATTCTGTTTTGCAGTTCTGTTGTTACTACTCTTTAATGGAAGAGAATTATTATTAAGCTGTGACTTCGGTCATAACCAGTCACTCAGAAATTATCCTTGTCTGTCAATCAGCTGAATCCAGTATTGTTGTCTGTGTAAACACACATTGCTGTATAGTAGGCTGCGTTTGTCACATTAAGCTTGCTGTTTCTGTTGTTTAGTAATGTCCTTTACCTTGATTGAAAAAGGCTCAGTAAGTCCTAATGTTTCTTTATTCTCCCCTTGGACATACATTTCTCTAATGTATCTTGCTTTTTGACATGAGGACATTGATTCCAAGATATTTATACTATATATTCCCTTTGTACGCCTCATGCTGAAGTGTGGCACAAATGTATTTTCATGCAGACATCATCTGTCATATGCAATTTGGGTTTCAAAACACAAGCATCTTGTTTTTGGGCTTTGGTTTTCATTTGCTTTCAAAGTTTGAAATGAATGATATTAAGTTGAAGAGATAATTCATTTAAGGACTAAGTTGCCTAGTTGCAACTTCAATAAATAAATCTAGCTTTTTACAGTGTGAGAAGAAAAGAGTGAGACATTCCTGGACATAAAGCTCATATCTACTTGGTGTTCAGTTCCATTGTTCTTTACAAGCATACCAACTTTGCTGGCTGACTTTAGCACAAGTAAACCTGAAACTGAGTGTACTGTTTCATGTTTCATTTAGTGAGAAATGTTCTTTCAGGAAATGTTTGCTCTGAATATTTCAGTGAGCTTTAGGTATGCTGTTAAAATGACTGTAAAGGGGAAAAAGTAGGTTTACTTTTATCAATATTAAAAAATGAGATTTAAATGTGGGTCACATTTAATTTCACTTTGCAGCCAGAAGATGTCAGTGTTGTCATGAAATGACACAAAGCAAGCAACACCAGATGCTCTAATGTACTTAAATGGATTTTATGCACTCAGGCTTGTTGCTGTGGCATCAGGAATGTGAACAGCTTTGGTGGAAAATAAGGTTAACTCCTCCTGTGCTGGGGAGAATGATAATGCTCTTAGACTTCAGTAGAGTGTCAGTGTCTTTGTTCATCTGTTGCTAGGATAAATGAGTAGAAATAAATAAGCTGGGAAAAATACAGATTTTCTGATATTGTTGAACAAAAAAACTTGAAAACTAGTCTGTTTTTAATTTTACATATACTGTTGTAAAGGTAGTCAGCTTTTAAGAATCCAAACAAACAAAATTCTTTAACTGGAGCAGTGTGAGAAACATTTGTTCAGTTATAGTTCTCTTTGTTCTGTATTTTGTTTTATCTCAAGACCACCCTGATTATATTTTGATACTGCTTGATAGTGTATATTTAGTCATTTCTGTCACTTTTGTGTTTGTTTAAATATATATTTTAAGTAATATGTTTTTACACTCATTTTGATGTTGTACTTTTTTTTCCCCATTAGTAAAAATTTGATCACCAAAACAAATAACCAGAAAATATATACTGATTTTATAATATAGCAACATCAAGCCTTTTTGTTACATCAGCAGTGTATTAGTCTTTAGTGGAAAAATGTTGCTTGCTGTCTCCTTTTTTTGCCAAAGTGTGGCGCTTTTAAGCCATGTTATCATTTCACCAGCAGTTTTGTGTCTGTGTCTCAGCTGCTACATTGTGTCTTTATTTTAGGGGGATGGGGAGAATAACTGAGTGAGTGCCAGCTGATCTCTTTAAAAGGCTGGAAGATTTAAAAAAAAAAAAACAAAAGCTGTGACTTTATGAAAATTGCTTTATATTGTGCCCAAGTTGTTTGCATTGATGCCCAATTGTTCCTTTAAAAAGAGTCAGATAATGCTACATGGAGATATATATATATATTTTTAAGCAGGGATATGCTTTTTGAAATGTGATTGCAGTGAATCAATATTTGTCTAGTGTTACTGGACTTGGAAGATTGGGGGGAGCTTTTTTGATTATTTTGCCTTGTGCTTATTAGCAAAATGTCCATGTCTTTTGTTGCTAAGCAGATTACAGGAGCTTCCATTAGTAGCTTGCTACTCTCCTGGGCACTTATCTCCAGGGAGGGAGAGAGCTATTGGGGGGTGGGGGGTTGTTTTGCATTAGACAATCATTACATACTTTGATATTTTCCAAATGTATTCCAGTAGCTTTTAGCCTGTTACTGTATTGTTTGTCTTTATATTTTTTATACTTTCAAACCTTATTTTTATGCAAGTACTTGTAAACTTGGCTGCTACACGTGTAGTGTAAATTTTATGCAAGTCCTTATAAACTTGTCTCCTACACGTGTAGTGTAAAAAGGCACTCTCCATTGGATGTCTCATCGACTGTCTGCCTTCTACTTCACTTCCCTCCTGGGAGCCACTAACCATAAATCATTCTCCAGGGTGAGCCATGTTATTGTGGATCTAATCCTAAGCCGGTGCTATGAGTTTAATCGGGATTCTGAGTGTCTGTCTTCTTCATTTGCCTACAGCTGAGAGAGATGCTGATCCTACTTCAAACTAGGTCACCGCTCATCTAGGTTAATATGAGATGTCAAATGCTTCACAGCCCTGCACCATTTTCCTGTCAAGGCAAAAGTACCACTTACTGTGTAAACAGTCACATTTTTTTTTATTGCTGACTGTTTTAAATAATGTATACAATGCAGTCTTTTTATTAGCCTTATCTGAAATCCATATTAGTAATTGTTTGTCCCAAAACATTTAAAACACATAGCAGTTATCTAAATGCATTTCAGACCTTTTTTTTCCACTTAAAGCCATATGGAAATGGAAAATCTGTCAAACTGCATTACAATGACAGCCAGTACAGCTGATGTCCAGCACAGTGCAGCTAGCACTGAGGATGGCCCTCAAGATTAAAGCAAAGTGTTCAAGTACCAGTGATTGCATTAGTCTGTATGTCTATATTTAGGAGTTAGACTGTGCTTTAACTGTTGTGTGACATTTTTATGAATTATTAAGTGATTATTTGAAATGCAGTAATGGAAATGAGTTGAGCGTTGTTAGATCTGCAATCCCCTGGGCTGGTGATTTGGAATTATGATGTCAGATGATTAAAACTAAAAAAAAATATATATATAGTAATTTTATATCCATATTCCATTGAAATTTATTCAGGAAAAAAAATCTACTTTTCCATAGAAAAGTATGGTTTGATATTCCTAAATCATGTTTTACACATTTTTGGAAAGATGTGCACCGATGTGTTTGTATGTTGGTGGTAAAACTTTTCTGGGCATTGTAACTCGAGGACAAATAGAGAGATTCTTACAAAATTTTATAGACAACTTGTACTCCACTTTAATAGTTGATTAGGTTTTGGCTGAATTTCAAATATTCAGCTTTGAGCTTTTAAAGTAAAAAAAATAATAATGATAAACTTATGCCAACAACAGCCAAACCACTACTCAGAAGTTCACAAAATTTGGCACAAACACAAAAGTAAACAAAACAGTAAAAATTATGAATTATTAACTCATTCCAAAGCTTGATGTTTGAGCTTTTAAAGTTGAAATTTGCAAATGCAGTAGTCACAACAGCTAAACTGTGATTACCAAAGACATATTGCTTACATTTTATTTCTTTGTCAAACTACCTGGTGCCTCTTTTGCAGCAGATATTTCTTTTGGTTTAAAAAAAGTTTTACTGCTTTGAGTTTTAACTTGGCTAAGGATTCTAGCCCCAAGATCATCATAATGGTATAGTGAAAGGTTTCTACTTTTATCCCCCTGAAAATGTTCAATATGCTAAAAGGAAGCAAACTATAGGTTAAGGAATTAATGCAATCATAGAAAAAACTTTAATTTATGCCATAAAATGCAAGTCCAAATATTTCAAAACTGTAATTACATAAGAATATGAAATATTTTTAATGGTTATGCTTTTAAATAGAACATAATTGTGAAGAATAACCTTAAGTGGTATTTCGTCTTGCATGTATTTTGGTTGCTTCAAACCACGTATTGCACTCTTGTTGTAAATATGGAGAAAATCATATGCTAACTTCATTGTGGCTGCTCTTGAGTAAATATAAATGTACCAAAATGTAATAACATTTGTTAATGGCCAGAGTTGCCAAAATTCATTTTTCTTTCATAAGTTACTACAACATTGCATAAAATGCTCATCTTTTCTAAGTCTGAGAAACTGCTGTGGACACTAGGATGGTTTGTAATCACTTTCCCTAGATATCAGTACTTTCCAAAGAATCTCATATAATATAAAACTGTTTTCAGTCCTCCAGTCATTATATGTACCGTAGCAGTCCTTTAAGGAAATTGTCATACTTGTGTATTAAACATTAGTTCTGGCATGTTTACAACCTTCAAGTGTCTATTTCTAATCCACAAAATGCAGAGAACCACCTTTTTTGTTTTTTGATGAAAAGATATTTGACACAGTTGTTCTTTTTTGTCTCTACAGAAGGTGATGAAACCGGAATTATGGATGGTCTCATGGAAGCCTTGCAGTCAGGTGCTGCTTTTAGGAGAAAGAGGCCCCCAAGACAAATGGGTAAGCCATTATTTTATTGAATGAGTTGGCATTATTGTACAGAAGTAACAGTGAAAGTTGGATTGTTGTAAATTTCTGTAATCAATTATAGTTTTCAGCTTTTTCTAGAAATCTTCAGATATCTGCTAAAATGTTTACAAAGTGTCTAACCAAATGGTTTATGCATATTTAAACACCTTGAAGATTTCAAAGTAGACGTACAGGTCTATTACAGAGTAATCAGTGATGTTATTAAATAATTTGTGCAACCTTTTGGAGTATGGGGAGAGTTGGGGATGTTATCTGAGTTGCATGTATTTTTGTAGTTTTGCATATGTTGTAGCTTTTCACTTTTCCACCTGTTTCCTGCTGATGAAGCATGGTTTTATTTCTGTGTCTGATACAATGCTACCTCTAGGTGGCATCAGAAATGTGCACCTTTCTTTGTTACTTTCTGGGATGCTGGTTCAGGTAAGTAGTTGATTAATTCATGATGACACACTACAGAGACAAATGTGTAATCTTTGTGCAGCTGTATTAGAGGTGAGACTAACAGAAGATAAAGTGAAAGAGAAACCTAGTGTTTTAGCAGAATTGTTGACAGATGACACAAACAGATAACTAAAAAGCAAAGTGAGAACACTGTTTGACAGAATATCATATATATATGGACTAAATGGAATAATTATGTTTTTCATTAAAAATACATGTAGTGCTGTGTGGATTTTGTCAAAGAAATTATACAAACCTTATCTGCAATAACTTTGTATATACACCTGCATTGCTAGTTGACTTTGTTATCAGATGTGTAATAACTCTCCAAAGAAAAAAGTACATTTAATGCATCTATAAGTTTTGTTTTATTTTAGTGTAAGCTTTTTGTATATTAAAGTGGTATTTATTAAATGAGATTAAGCCATTCATTTCCATCCAACCTGTAAGCTAAAACCAAAATTATCCTAATATCTCATCCAGATACTTTTGAAAAAGTCAGTTTCAGTTTCAACTTATTTCAGTTTTTTCTACTTTCTGATGAGAATATGTGCACACAAGTTCAGTATGGCCTCTGCCCTTAATTTCCACCAAATGGATTAATATATTTTTGGAGAACACACGTATCTTTCTTAGAATATCAGTCATACTGACAAATTGTTGGTGTGGAATCTGCAGTGCTATGTTTACTTTTATTTTTCTTAATGAATTAATTTATCTTTCACACTATTCAAGCTTCAGAAACTAGTAACTTGTGCCTTTGAAAAATGAAAGGATTGAATAACTAAAACAATGCTGTTAACTGATACTCTACAACCAGAACATTATTCATAAAAATTATTTAAGAATGCTTCAGAATCATGGCAGTTTTTTTTTTTTGTCCAGTGCCTCCTGACTTGCCTGTATGAGAAAACTATCACTTATAATTTACCATTCAACTTATTTTGTTGTCTAGTTATGTAAGACATCAAGCCTTTTGGGGTCACCCCGTAAGTTTGATCCTGTTGTCCTGTTAAACCCTCATATGTAGGCCATTTTTGGACAATATTTTGTGCAGGACATTATACTCTCATGATAAAGAGTAAACACTATGTGTCTTCAGCAAAAATGATCAGAAGAACTTGAGGTTCTGCATACCACATCAACCAACCCTAGGGTTTCACTCACTAATGGGATACAAGGGATCAAAATTAAAAAAATAGTTGGGATCAATAATATAGGCATGTGGAGTGTCTTTTGTGGTATTTTGAGGTTGCTGCCTCAAATATGATAGTATGTTTGATAGCTGATTCTTTATCAGTTGTCTTATAACACCTAAGAACCACTTCCAGAAGTGTAAAAATGACAGATTCAAATATAAGCATAATAGATATCGTTTTAGACTTTTTCAGTTTCAGTGATTAAGAATATGTTGTTATTTTTGAGCATTTACTAGGGATGTGTCCCTCAATGGACCTCGACCAGAGGATGAAAAATGACAAATATTTAAAGTCAAATACTGTTGAATTTAATAAAAACATTTAACTTGGAAGTGCACATTTTAATATTTTAAATATCTGTTCCTGTTATTCTTGTTTATCACGTACTTCTATCTCATTAAGTAAATCATTACACTTCTTACAAACACCCCAAATTAGGGCGGCTTACGCTAATTCAGACTTTTTCCAATTTGATTCTAATAAGCCCAGCTTTTTAGCTGCATATTGAGTATTTATTTATTTTGAATGTAGCCCACCTTTCTCACTCTTTAAATCACTACCTACCTTTTAGCAGAAGATTTCAAAACAGTTTTTAGTTTTCATATTATTTTAAATGAAAAACGTTGTCAGGCTGAATTGGAGGGATCTGTATCATTCAGCAGTTTTGACTAATGCTGGCAGAAAAGGTAATATGGCAGTGTTTCATCTGTCCATTTTCTAAACCTGCTTTTTTCAGTACAGGCTTTCATGAAGTCAGTATATATCACAACTGCATCAGGTACAAAGCCAGAATCAACCCTGAACAGGGAGATGCTCCATTTCCGTGCACAATTATGCATGCACTGTTACTGAGTCAGTTTATAGTTTTAATAGGCCTTACATGCATATGTTTTGGATATGAGAGGAAATTGAACTTCTTAGAATATATCTTTGCAAAAAAATAAAGTACATTCAGACTTCATCGGGATGTTAACAGTACACTTTACCATTTTTGGCAGTATTAATGCGAGGCAGTCTTTTCGTGTTCAGATTTTTCACATGCATGTTCAAAAATGTATTGACTATAAAGGAAACACCTGGGTCATAGCAGGTATGTATTATTTTAGTGTACTCTGTGTGCAGATACTGAAGATCCTCAGATTTATTGTAGTTAACCTTACAAGTATGCAAAATAATTCCAGTATTATATCCATTCTTCCACTGTCTGAACCTGTTTAGTTCATTTTAGATTTATTGAGACCTGAGCCTCTCCCAGCAGTGCTTTTAAGACATGAACTACCTTTGATATAACTAGGCAAACTATTGCACACATTCACACTCACTGATTCTGTGCTAGTTTAGAGGTGTAGTTATTATTAATCCAATGCAAGTTCTGCATTTTGCAGCATACCATATCCTTCCTGAAGCAGACTTTACAAAGAATTGCACCCTGCTGCTGATCAAAATGAGTTTTTTGTTTTTTTTTTAAATAGGTATATCTTGGTAGGATAATTGCCAGTACATGTTTTAAAAACTGACAGTAGTGTAAAACTGTTTTCAAATGACCCTAGTTGCATTGTTTTAAGAGGAAATTAGATACATTCTCCCTTGACCTTGACACAGCCAGAAAACGTACAGGAAATTGATACACTCTTGTTGATGTTGAGCTATAGATAGATGACTGCATTGGTGTAACAAAGTTAGAGTGAGAGGTGAAGTGGCTAGCAACAAATAGTTGAACTTTGACAGATGTTGCACTGGTGTCCTAAAAAGTACCTCAAATAACTTAAACACATTTAGCTGTGGAACAGATTGAGGCACTCACTCATTTTTGTATTTGTACTGAACACTAAAACATGAAAGTATTTGACAATGCTGTACTGTGAAATGTTTTCTAATTCTTACAGCCATTAAGGAAATTCATGTCCAATCTGTATGTTTTTGGCAATTTTATATTTAGCATCATTATCATAGAAGAATACAGATAATCTTGTCTTAATCAGGTATAATTTGCTATCCTTATATCTGTCCTTTGATTTATATCCTGAATCTTCTGCCATAACTGGGCACAAATAGCAAGGTTTTCTCATTTTAATAGTCTCAAAGTATGTTATGTTTTTATTTATACCAAAGTGATTAATTTACATAATTTGTTTTATGAACAATTACAAATTTATTAACTTATTTGTGTTCTTTGAAGGTTCTTTCAAATCTAAAAAGATGAACAGGAAGAAAGGCAGGACAAGAAATGGGCATTGTTACATTTAGAGAGAGAGAGAGAGACACTGTATGGCCAAGAGTTTGTAACCATTCGACCGTCACACATTTATGAGCTTGACATTTCCATTCCAAAACCATTGGCATAAATATGGAGTCTTCACTCTTTTGTGGAAGTTTGTCCAGAAGATTTTGGGGTGTTTCTGTTGGAATTTGTGCCCATTCAGCTAAAAGAGCACGTGAGTGTCAGGCAGTAATGTATGACAAGAATACCTGGCTCACAATCCGCATTACGGTTCATTTTAAAGGTGCAGAGTATGGGTGCAGTCAAGGTTATGTGCAGGCCACTCATGTTTCTCCTCATGCTGGTAAAGAAAATTGCTTTCCCCAAAGTTAGAAGTACACAATTATCTAAAATGTGTTTGCCTGCTCGTCTGCATTAACAGTAGCCTTCACTGGAACCAAAGGACCTAGCCCAAAGCCTAAAAAGCAGCCCCAGATTATTATCCCTCACCCGCCCAACTTTACAGTCCGTAATATGCAGTCTGGAAGGAAATTAGACAGTGAAGTGTGTTTAGATTCAGAGCCTAATGGCAGCATGCTTTACACCACTCCTGACAGATGACAATACTCATAGTGATCTTAGACTTGTGTGCAGCTGCTTGGCCATGGAAGTCTATTTTATGAAGCACCTGACATATAATACTAGCTCTGATGTTGCTTCCAGGAGCAGTTTATTACTCTATTGTGAGTGATAATAGGCCATTTTTATGTGCTTCAGCATTCTTCAGCCCCAATCTGCGAGTTTGTATCATCTACCACTTCATAGCTGTCGTTGCTCCTTAATACTTCACAATAATAGCACTTACAGGTGACCGTGGTAGATCTAGCAAAACAGAAATTTCACATACTGACTTGTGTCAAAGGTAGCATCCTAGAACAGTGCCAAGTTTAAGTCACTGAGCTCTTTAGTATGACCCATGGTACTACCAAAGTTTGTTAATGGGGATTGCATGGCTATGTGTGTGATATAAGATTTTTTCTTTTTTTGTCATTTTTTCATTCTTTCCAACCATCACCTCACAAATCCAACACTTACATGCCATTTAAGATACATTGTTTGGTTTGTAGCTGATAGATATTGTTACCCCAAGCCTTTTGAAGCCTAGTTACACTTGCCGTAAAGGTATCCTTCATTGAAAATTGTTGTGATTTGCAATCACCATGGGCTTTTTTTTGATAATTATGAATTTTTATAGATGCGTTAACATGGAGTAACCACGGTACCTTCATCTGGACCAATCTATTAGCATGTCAGAAGGCATGAATGTAGAAAGTTCAGTGTTGGACTGATACTGGATGATCATGGTTATGCGCTTTGTGTATAACTGTTGACACATGTAGGTAACCTCTAGACAGTTGCCGAAAAACAATACAAAACAGCACATTAGCTGTTCTTTAAACTCTGAAGATTAATTATTTTTTGGAAATAAACCCCAATATTTGAGCTTTTAGTTATTTTTTTATGTACTGATCTTACCCCCTAATTCCTTGCACCATAAGATGCTCTGTGCTAAGTGTGCTATGTGAAAATTAACTTAGTTTAAATGCAGGATTTTCCTTTTTTGTTAACAGTTAACACTGAGAGCACTTAACTATTTTGCCTGCCTTCATCTGAATGTAGTTCAATATGCTGTAGTCCAAGTACTCTTAACTTCCTCTTTTTTAACCAGTGTAAACCCCAAGAGGGCTTTTGGAATTGGAGGCTGGTAGAAATGTTAGCAGATGTGAAGTGTGCTCCCACACAAATGGCTAAAGTTTCTTAACGCCAGCCAGTGACTGAGAAATTGTTTCCATCTGCTCTTGTGTGTCATTCCCATTGTACATCATGTCTGAGAGTCCTGTGTTCTCAAAGGACTAATTCAACTGCTAATAAATAACCACAAAATACACACCATACAATTATTGTATTGCTCTAGCAGGGGCACGGCCTGAGGTAGTTTAAAATCTCAGAACAGTAACTGTACATAGTGTACATTTTTTAGCCTAACTGGAGATTTAACAGTTGATGTATTTAGCCAAATTATAGGTGTTTAAGTAAGAAGTGGTCATCTGATTGTTAGCAATGAAATATGGGTCTTTAATTTTTATTTAGAGGCACATGATCTTCAGTAAAGAAATTCTCAAGGAATTTTTTGAAACAAAAAACACCCAGTGCTGCTTATTTTACATGCCGGTGTCATTCTACCTGACTTTTCTAACAATTTTCAGTTGTAGCCTTCATTTACATATATTACAGTGGGATGCAAAAGTTTGGGCGACCTTGTTAATAGTCATTATTTTCCTGTATAAATCGTTGGTTGTTACGATAAAAAATGTCAGTTAAATATATCATATAGGAGACACACACAGTGATATTTGAGAAGTGAAATGAAGTTTATTGGATTTACAGAAAGTGTGCAATAATTGTTCAAACAAAATCAGGCAGGTGCATAAATTTGGGCACCGTTGTCATTTTATTGATTCCAAAACTTTTAGAACTAATTATTGGAACTCAAATTGGCTTGGTAAGCTCAGTGACCCCTGACCTACATACACAGGTGAATCCTATAATGACAAAGAGTATTTAAGGGGGTCAATTGTAAGTTTCCCTCCTCCTTTAATTTTCTCTGAAGAGTAGCAACATGGGGGTCACAAAACAACTGTCAAATGACCTGAAGACAAAGATTGCTCACCATCATGGTTTAGGGGAAGGATACAGAAAGCTGTCCCAGAGATTTAAGCTGTCTGTTTCCACAGTTAGGAACATGTTGAGGAAATGGAAGACCACAGGCTCAGTTCAAGTTAAGGCTCGAAGTGGCAGACCAAGAAAGATTTCGGATAGACAGAAGCGACAAATGGTGAGAACAGTCAGAGTCAACCCACAGACCAGCACCAAAGACCTACAACATCATCTTGCAGCAGATGGAGTCACTGTGCATCGTTCAACCATTCGGCGCACTTTACACAAGGAGATGCTGTATGCGAGAGTGATGCAGAGGAAGCCTTTTCTCCGCCCACAGCACAAACAGAGCCGCTTGAGGTCTGCTCAAGCACATTTGGACAAGCCAGCTTCATTTTGGAATAAGGTGCTGTGGACTGATGAAACTAAAATTGAGTTATTTGGGCATAACAAGGGCGTTATGCATGGAGGAAAAAGAACACAGCATTCCAAGAAAAACACCTGCTACCTACAGTAAAATATGGTGGTGGTTCCATCATGCTGTGGGGCTGTGTGGCCAGTGCAGGGACTGGGAATCTTGTCAAAGTTGAGGGACGCATGGATTCCACTCAGTATCAGCAGATTCTGGAGACCAATGTCCAGGAATCAGTGACAAAGCCAACGACCCGAAACACTACTCAAAATCCACTAAGGCATTCATGCAGAGGAACAAGTACAATGTTCTGGAATGGCCATCTCAGTCCCCAGACCTGAATATAATTGAAAATCTGTGGTGTGAGTTAAAGAGAGCTGTCCATGCTCGGAAGCCATCAAACCTGAATGAACTAGAGATGTTTTGTAAAGAGGAATGGTCCAAAATACCTTCAACCACAATCCAGACTCTCATTGGAACCTACAGGAAGCGTTTAGAGGCTGTAATTTCTGCAAAAGGCGGATCTACTAAATATTGATTTCATTTCTTTTTTGTGGTGCCCAAATTTATGCACCTGCCTGATTTTGTTTGAACAATTATTGCACACTTTCTGTAAATCCAATAAACTTCATTTCACTTCTCAAATATCACTGTGTGTGTCTCCTATATGATATATTTAACTGACATTTTTTATCGTAACAACCAACGATTTATACAGGAAAATAATGACTATTAACAAGGTTGCCCAAACTTTTGCATCCCACTGTATTTTTTAAAATTACACTGAGTTGTAGACAGCTATAGCACATGCCCTGTATTATCAATTGTGTTGTTTGGCTCCCCAGTGTCTCAGTGATACTACTCTGTGACTCTCTAAACTAATTTAGTTTTATCATAGCAAGTACCAGTTCATAAGTATAGGTTCTCGTGTCTGTAAATGTTAACAGCCAATGTATGCTCTACCAAAAGTGCATCGCCTGCAGTGACTCCAAAAAACTGAAGAACATTTGTGGCTGTAAAGAAAGAATTTAAGCAAGTGTTTTTGACTGTAAAGACAGAGGAGCATTTTATCAACATTTTTGAAGCAGTGCCATCAAATAGCCTCTTTTAAATTTTATATCTCTCTTTTGTCATTTGGTTTGAAACTGAGCAATAGTGGATAAGTTATGTTTGGCTTCAAAATAATTTCCATCTTTAATGTTACTCCTTTTATTACTCTTGCCAGAGGTTACTAGCAGAGCAGCATCTTTTTACCAGAGCAGTTGTGCCAAAAATACTTTAACTTAGGGCGAAAGTTGGCCATTCATCACCTGAAGGAATGTTATCCAATGAAAATAATTTTCATAGATTTGTAAAGCTTCTGCAGCATGGACATAACTTTTGGTATCCTATTTAGTTAATCCAAGTAGTATTAGTGTTTAGTGTTGTAGTTCTTATGTATTATTTATATCCCTGCTTATTTTTAACTTAACATTTTGATCACTATTGCTTCATTTCATTCTACCAATTCGGGGAGCTCTGATTCATTATTCGTATTTGGCCTTTCAAAAAAAAATGCTAGTGTAAGATTTTACACAAATAAGGATTGTGTCACCACAGTTAACTATCTACCAGCACAAGCCTATTCTGGGTTATGGGTCTACTTTAAGATGCTGCTTTTTGGTACACAATATAACATTCTAGGAAAACAGACTACGGAGCCTATCGGTGAAATGAAAGGAATGTAGTCATCAGGGTTCAATGCAATAGACCAATAGATAGAGAAGTGTCGCAGTTACTTAATCTTTTAGCATCACTACTTTTTATACTCTAACCTCTTGTCACTTTGTGCTTTTTAAGTCAGCTCTAGAGCACATTTTCTTATCTTCCAGAATTATGTTTTTGTCTGTAACCCACTGAAACCATGCTGTTATTTGTGCTATTAATAAGTCTCATCTTCCACCTTGTTTAATTCATATACCTGAGCAAAACTGAATAATGCAAACCTTGCCACTTTATACATCTTGTTTTAAATGCAGAGAGGGGTGACAATGAAGCTTGCTCCAAGCTGAACTTTGACTTTGATTTGCATCCACGGCAGATGGCTTCATTCTGAAGCAAGTTGTGCTTTTCTTTATAGCTCTTTGGAGTGTAGGCATGACATCGTGCTCAGCCGCCTGCCTGTCTTTTGCAGGACGGCTGTCCCTTCAGACTCATTGTTTCATACTCAGATTAAGATGACATGCCTTTACGTCAGCTTTGTGTCTTATCACAATGGTTTGCTCTTTGGGTAAATAACTTTACAGCAGGCTTTTAGAGGCCCAGCATCCAACAGCATGTGTTCCAAAAAAGCTTTTATAAGTAAGTATATATTTAATGGTTTCATGGCAGATGTATGAAAGAGGCAGTGAATATTCTTGGATAGTTTATTTGACGTGAACAAAGATAAAGTTTCTAATGTTTACCTCCATTGAGCTCTTGAATACTGGTAAATCCTAAAAACGAATCAGGTTTTAATATACAGAGAGGGTATGAAGCATCCTGAAAACCTACATTGACTTTGATGGATTATCCTTAATCTGTAATGCTTAAAAGTGTAATGATGAATATTTTATTTTTCCAGTCCCTTCCCCACAATAAGCACATGCAGGAGAAATGTAGTTTTCAAATGCATTTCTCCTGTATGCATACAGGATTCCCTGTTTCTACTTGACCTTTCTTTTGCTGTACAATTTTCCCTACCCATAGATTCTTTAAGCACTGCGTGTTGTTGTTGTTGTTGTTATGTGCATTTCCTGTCACAGTAGTACAGTACATTAACCGACTTTAAGTAGATCCATATTTTTATGATAAATAAGGAAGGCATTCAATCCCCTAACTTTTGTCACTTGTTGCATAATGAAACTTGTTTTGCTTTTAACAGTTACAGTTATAAAGAGAAAAAAAGCATTGTACAGTCTCTGCTTTTAGTTTATCCAATTGTTAGCACAATTCTTGCAGATGTATAATGTGCATTTATGGAATTGTCAGGGATTAGACTCTGTTATGACTTGATCATGCTACCAAACTGTATTTCAGCCAATGTTGTCAATGCTGGCATCCAGTGTTCAGCATGGCATGCTGTACTGTACATTGTGAATCTTGGTAAAATTACCTGGTTACTGCATATTTATATGAAGATGATGAGGGAAAATCATTATATGTACCATCAAGCAAGTCAAAAGCAATCTTTCATTAGCAAGTCACATATGGGAGGTTTGAGTACATTTTGGGCAAACTGTATTTTGTCTGTGAGGCTCTCTATGTAGACTTTGCCTTGAGAAGCACGGAGACAGAAAAAACTGTCCGTGTCAAAAAGATGAAAGGCAAGAAGGTACATTGAGATATTTAATTTATTAACACTCCTAATTTCACTCTATGCGTAGCCACAATCTACAGTGTGAGTGAGTATAGAGTTGGTCCTTTAAAATCCTTTCCTTTTTCTATCTTTTAAAGTTCACAAAGAGATCCTTTTACATTTTATGCAAACTTGTTTTAAGCAACTTATTTAGCAGGTGCTTTTGCACATAGAAATATTTTCACCCCGTGTTTTAAACATTTTTTTACAAAAGAGGATAAAAAGTAATAATAGTGAATCTGTGAAAACAAGTTTGTAGTTTGTGTCATAAAAAAACTTCCATATAAAGCCAAATTAGTTATCAAGGCCAAATATTGAAGTGAAACTTAAATATGTCTGGCAGTGTAAAGGAATGGGGAACATAGTGAGACAGATGGTGTTGTTTTGCCATCTGACATTGCTTACACCCAGTTCTAAATTACAGCCTAGGTGTCGTATGTGTCTAGTAACCTTTCTTGATCCGCAGATATGCAACTAGTTTGATCAGCACAAGGGAACAGGCTAGGGTATGTGCATTAATGTATGCTGCTATTGAAGAGTTCCCTTTCAAAATGTAGTCCTTTGCACTCATTTCTGCCACAATGTGTTCTTGTCCACAAACCAGATGGATGGTCAATGGCACACTGTGACAGAGGGATTTACAGTATATGGTATTTATATTTATATGGAGAGGCGCAAGTGAAATAGCACTTCCCAGTTCCTTTGCCAAATTATTGATTTGTCTGTTTTAAACTGGATACACTCAGTGTTTACTTAATTTATCACCCAGGAAAAGATTTTGTAATTCATGAACTTTTATAGAGGAAGAAAATTAATTTTATTTATTGTGGTGCTGTTTACTGGGGATATCCTTAAACATATTGGAAATACTTTGTTAAAAGGTCTGTGATATTGCTTACAATGAATTGTGTTATAAAAATAATGATTTGTGCGTTCATAAAAGTGTGACTGTGCCAAAGGGAATAGGAGCAAAATGTTGCGTTGTCCTTGAATTAATGTGCACTGTGCCCTTGTATCCTTATGATACGTGAATATTTATTTCAAATCCTAAAAATGCAATGTTGCTCATTTCTTCCCCTCATAGACTCCATGCTGACCTTGTATGAAATCTCTGGTGCCATCAGCCTGGTAACTTTCTTGCTGCTGTGATGTCATGTCCTAGCATGTGTCTGTGTTCTGACACTGTGCATATGTGTTTCTGTTACACTTGGCTTACATGAAATTGAGTGCTGTGTTCATTTATCTAGATAAGGTCTGTTAATGCCACTCTATTTCAGTGTTATTACCTTGGTGTTCTGTTTTACTACTAAAGCCTTGTGCTCATTGTGACACAAGTGTCTCCTGCATGGGTTTGCTTTTCTGATGATGTATTTGTCGTGTCTCAGAATTTTACTCTTTGTTCAAGTGTTTCTTATTCCTCTGCAGCTGTGTGTATTGTTGTATTCACTGTGGTCATGCTGTATGAGTGAATGTGTGACATGTTTTTTAATGCTGCTTTACTGTAAAGTAAATCACTCTGCTAGTGCTTGGCTGTATCATAAGTAAGTAAATTCAAAATCTATTAAGTATACGTGAAAATGCATGCCATCCTTTGAAAAGACATAAGCTCACGTTTGTGAATGTGCCATCCTCCTCCATTTGCTAACCTTGATTCATATAAAGTTGTTTATTTTGAATTTGAAAACTTCAGTTTCTATGCTTTTCGGAAGTATGCAGTTTATGCACACTTATATAATAACCTATCCAACAGAGGCAAGAGCACACTTCACATGGGGACTTTGCTTTACATGGTTGCTTCTCTGTGTTGGGTAAATTTTAGACCACATGGCTCAGTAAGAATTGCAATCCTGACTGCAGCATAGCTGCCATGGAGGACCTCAATAATGGGAAAGACTGGGAATTGTCCTCTTTTCTCATCCTACATTAAGCAAAGCCTAAGGGTTCGTTTGTAGTTCACGCTCAGAACGCCTATACGCCCGCATCATGGCTGACACACATTCCCAGCATTCATTTGACGCATCCTCTGAGCAGGTCCTCAGAAATTAACATGACGCGTGTGCGAGTTGCAGTACCAGCAAAAAGTCGGGGGGTGCAGTGTACTAAAAGTTGGAATGTGACATCATAGTCTCTGGTTACTATCTTCATGTGACAGAAAGCCACTTTAAGGATCCTACAAGATTGATGTGTGTGCTTCGATGTTTGATGAATGATTCGATGTGGTGAAGCAAAATGTCGACATACAAATGCATTCGTGGGGCTTTTATATTCAAGCATCGCATATTCCCGATTGTAATGACACAATACATTTTAAAAGTCTCACATACCATCTTCTGTACCGTCTTTTTTTTCTAGGGCTTCCTCCTGACCTAACAGCAGCAGCAAACAGCAATAGATCACCACATAGAACACATTAAATGTATGATATATCAACTCTCTTCACATTTAGAATCCTAAGAATTATATTTGATATCACTTTCATGATGAAATGCATTAATGTATGTATGTATGTTACATTTTACAGATAAATCGTTAATTTCATTTAAATAATGAATACTGTTAATAATGGAGTTTGCATGTTCTCCCCGTGTCTGCGTGGGTTTCCTCCGGGCGCTCCGGTTTCCTCCCACAATCCAAAGACATGCAGGTTAGGTGGATTGGCGATTCTAAATTGGCCCTAGTGTGTGCTTGGTGTGTGGGTGTGTTTGTGTGTGTCCTGCAGTGGGTTGGCACCCTGCCCAGGATTGGTTCCTGCCTTGTGCCCTGTGTTGGCTGGGATTGGCTCCAGCAGACCCCCGTGACCCTGTATTCGGATTCAGCGGGTTAGAAAATGGATGGATGGATACTGTTAATAATTACACACATAGGGATTACATGGTGGCAGAGCGGTAGCACTTCTGTCTCGCAGGGAGTCACACCGCTGGTATTCTCTGCCTAGAGTTTGCATGTTTTCTGGGTTTCCACAGTGTGCTCTGGTTTCCTTCCAAAGATATGAAGGTTTGGTGACACTTAAATGACACTAGTGTATGTGAGTGCTCGTATTCACATTGAGATGAGCTGATGCCCTTCCAGGGATTGTTCCAGCCTCGTGCCCAATGCTTGCTGGAATGGACAAATCCCTGGATTGATGAAATTTATCATTAAACATCCTTTTCAAAGATATTGCTGTAAGGTGTCATCGGAATTTAATGGGTGTTCCAGGAAATTCACAACACAGCGAAGCCAAACCTGTTCTCACCTTGATATCTCGCACTGCCACTTGGTGGTTTCCTCCAGATTTCCGTAAAGTACGCGCGCAAGTATAAACAGTAAAATGCTTGCATAGCAGGAGCGTCCGCTGCAGCATGCGTCGCGTGAAGTATAAACCTGGCCCTAATCTGCCCGGTATGTGGTCATTGACACTGAGCAGTATTCTGTAAAAGCATGTTGAATATGGCTCTGTTTTTAAGTGCATCTTGTACAGCTTTAATATACAGTCCTTTATATATTTGTCTTTCTTTATGACCATGTCAGATTTTATCACTGTGCCCACCAAAGTTCAGATCTCTGTCCTATACGGTTTCACTAATCTGAGGTTTATTAATGATTCCTGTGTTCTAGCAAAGCCTGTAACACAGAATGTGTTGTTCCAACACATGTCACCATGGGGTCACTTTTTTTTTTTCTTTTTTTTTTAAGGAATGAATCCCACATATTCATCTGTAGAATTCCAGTTGAAAAACGCAATAACATATACTGAAGATTATTAAAGTAATAATAATAAATAATGCATTTCTAAAGAACATTGCATGCAGCTTAAAGTGCTTAATGAAAAAGTAAAATATCTATACAGTATATAATATAAAAAGAGATTCATTACTGAAATAAGAATAATAAAAAGGATGATGATAAAAAATAATAGGGTTAAAAGTAAAGCAAATAAACTAACAATGCACAGTATACTTTAAAAATGTGAAATTTCTTGTTCTAAAGCTAATTACAGAGTAATCATTAGTTACAGATTTTAAAATTGTTATACTCAGACGGCAGCAGAGGAAAGTAAAACAAAAACTCCATTAACACAAATGCTGAAGAAAATAAAATGTCTGGTGGACCTTAGTCCTTATTATTTCAAGAATACAAAGATTTCTTAACCCAGGCAAAATGACTGCCTAATTTTTCCTGACTCTTCACCATTTATTCTGAATTAGGAGATACTGTGCTATATTTATAAGAGCAGCAAACTACATTTCTGATACAAATCTCAGTTTTAGAAATCAAAAATTATAATGTGTACTGCCATCCTAAGAGCATGAAAGCTATTGACATACAGAAAAGTTTATGGTATGTGATTGTCAATGAAGCTTCAGCCACCACTTGTCTGTTAATTTTGTGTAAAACTGACTTGATGCTGATGGAGAAATTAATTACCTGAACTTGCAGTCAGGTCTGCAGATGTCCTTTATTTTGTATAGGCTGCTTGCCATTACCACAGAGATAAAACTGAGACTTAATATGTTGTGTATTTCTAAATTTTAATATCACATTAGTTTTCCTGGCTATGTGATTCTTAACAAGGAAATGTCATTGAGAAAAGAGGTGCATTGTCAAACTAATACCATGCTAGAAAATTCCCCAACAGTACAGCCCTATGGACATAGACAGAAAAATCACATTCAGAATAAAATGTGTGCTTCATAGCAAATCCTCACCTGTGTCAGCTAAGACAAGTGTGTAACAGCAGTGTTGCTTTGTTCAGTGTCTGCTCAGGGTTGTTTGCAAATTGTGCACAGACTTGTATGCTTCTTGACAACAATAATAGGTAGCAATCTTAACTGAAAGCTGTTAACTTAAGTGTATACTTTATTTCCAGGTTATTGTGTGTCATCTTCATTTCATAAATAAATTGTACTTTTTATATGTCACTTTTAAAAGGTACTTACTGCTAATTATACACTATTTATTTTTAACTTCATAGCTCGAAGAGCTGGCAATTCTGTGACTTCAGTGTTGGCCAAAGAGTTGTTGCAAGATGATGAGCCCAGTTTACCTGCGAAAAAAGAAAAGAAGGAAGAGAAGAAAAGAGTCGAGGTAGCACAAGAATCCCTGGACGATCTCCTGGAAGATATACCAGCTCGATCAAGCTAACGGTTAAATGTGCTGCCCTAATAGGTCATTTTGACATCTCTGCCATGAACACGCCAACACAAGGGACTTGGCTAGTGGAAAGCAGCAGACTTTTTCTTGATGGTTAATTGCTTCTTGGGAATCTGCTTTTACACATTTTGTTGTCACTGGAATAATCAATAATGAAGCTGCACTTAGGATGTCTGCCCCCTAGTGGCAGCATCCACAATGAATTAATGTCACGACTGTTCATTTACTTTACCATCTAAAGACAAAAACAGAGTTTAGTAAGAATGAGATTGGAATTTAATAGGTAATCCTCAGTGGACCTCAGCATATTCTTCATTTCTGGTAACATAGAAATACATTAGCACTGAGTCAAAGACAGACTTTTACTGAATTTTTCTGTCCGACTGCCTCTGCATTTTGTTTCAGAGTTTTTTGCATTTGGTTTGTCACAAGAAGTGCCAATGCATCCAAGCACATGCACACATTAAAACAAGGCTCCACAGGCAAAACTACCCATAGAAATGTGTTAAACTTTTGTGTTTTATTTAAAATAATTTAGAATATTTTTGCAAGAGACCTGTTGTCCATGATGTGTAATTTTGGGAAAATAGAGATTATTTTGTTTCCTTGTAATTCACTGTTGGCGCAAGGCTCAGTGCTCAGCTAAAATAGTCATGTCATATATATATATATATATATATATATATATATATATATATATATATATATATATATATATATATATATATATATATATATATATATATATATAATATATATGTGTGTGTGTGTGTATACATATATATGTGTTTTTTTTAAATGCATTTAATTCTTATCCCTGTCTACCATAAATATATAGAGATTTAGCAGTTACACTATATCCTGGCTCCCTGTTTTCCACAATTCTCTCCACAGCTTATATTTCTTTAAGCACCATATGTAAATCTGATAAACTACATCTCATTAAGCAAACTGCACATTTTGACTATTAAATCTGCAATAAATAAAATGTAAAAAGTCATTACAGCCATTTATACAATGTTGTTATAGAGAACTGTCATAAACAAGAAGCAGTTCTCTCTATGTATTTGCCAATAAGATATTTGATTTAAGTTTTAAACAAGTTTAAGTTGACTTGTTCTACACTTCATTTTGTAGCTCACAGATCCCTCAGTTCTACAGTTTTCCTGAAGGTGCATACATTGGGTTCTTATCATTTAAGGTTTCATCCGTTTGTGATGTCTTTTCATTTGAAGTCTGCTCTCTTGAAATGGGAAGGTAAGCCCTCATGTCACATGAATTTATTGACCTGTCTTCTTCAGGCAGAATTGTGCAAAGTTAAATGATACAGTTATCTTTGAAGTTTGTTTCTTTTTGTACTTTTTAATTTCGGTTGAACCTCTTGGCTGCCTGTTATAGAGTTTCTCACTTTGCAGGTATTCCCAGTGTTTTTTGTAGAGAGTTAACAGAATTTATAAGCCATACATTTAAGCCTAGTGTCAGCTTTCACCAGGCACCAAAACATGCGTAATTTTCCAAGATTTTCAGAGGCCACAGGTAGAGTTGTATGGTTTATAAGAGCTGGGGTACCTTTTGGGACTTTGGCACACTGGCAGGGTGGGCTTTTCTCCAAAACAGACTGCCTTACTTTCAGTAAACCTCACTGTCGATAGATTTATTTGGGAGCCGTCTGGGCACATAGCCCACAGCTGAAGCCAAGCTGACTTGAAGGTCTTTTTGAAATTATTTAATAAAAAGAGAAAAAAAAAATATTTCTGTTTGTTTTTCTTTAAGAATCAGGTGGCAGAGAGAGGCTTGGCAAGTACACTCATAGCATATATGGCTAGGGGGCGACATAAGACTATGAAATGATGAGCTGCCCAGGGGTGAGGTGGGGAGCTCATTTTTTTTTCTCGCTAGCTGAGAAATGTTTTGTTTTTAAACGTAGGAGGGATACGCATGATTTTGCTTACCCTTAAAGAGAGCAGACATGCAGTCTGTTCCAAGTGTGTGCATTCTATTGCCATTCAAAAATAAAGCACATCCCCCACTGTATAGTAAGGTTTTTCCTGTTTTGCAGGATTGTACTGTACAGCCCGTGCTTTTTAATTTAACAGAGTCTCATTTTTCTGATCATCACAAATATAAAAATATACAAATTTACATATGTGAGAAGCATAAATGCTTGGATAAATGTTTCTATTTATCTGTGCATACAGTATAAAGAGCTACCCAGGTTTATGTGTTTGTGGCTAATGTCCATTTTTTCATCTCTGTAAGGAACTTCAGAAAACATTGCCAGTTTTATTGCTGAAGGTTTATTTATTTCTCAGTCTGCTTTGTATTTTTCTGCTCTTTTTTCTTTAATCTTGACAACAGAAATTTCTCATTGATCTCAGCACTTTCAACCCAGGCAGACTAAAGCAATAGTGGATCTAAAGTCCATCCATCAGTTCTGTATCAGACTCGCATAATCCAATTTCATGGCTGCAGGGGAAAGGCAAAAACCAACCCTGGGCCATCGCAGCATCCATTAATAATGGGTTTGGTAAAGTCAAACATTTAGCTCAACACTTTTTGATATATAAGGAAAAACAGCATATTTTGTAAATCACTTGTAGATGGGAAGGACTGGCAAACTCCACTCACTCATGAGCAAAGCACAACAAAAATCTTGATATGCAGAATACCAAACAAGCTGTCTTCATAGGCTTTGTGCAACCATTTATTAATTAAAAAAAAAAAAAAGTTTTATAGCAGTTGGAGCGCTTGGTGGACTGTGTGTCTTTTTCTGCTTGTGCCTCTAGCATTTCTGCATTTTGTCATTAGACATTCTTGCTGTCAAACCTTGTATCTTCTACGTCAAGCAGATTGTTTTCCATTTCCTTTTAAATATTTCACACTCTACTCTTCACTGATTAACACAGACTGTATGGCGCTCATACTTGTGAACTTTGCTCTATGGTTTTTGTGGCATTGCACTCACTGGTAGCATGTGAGTTCCCTAAAGTCATACAGCAGCACTTAGATGTTATGTCTTCAAGTGTTTTAATGCTAGGGTTGAACTGTGCCTCTTCCAGTCCTGTCATTGAGTTGATGCTCAAAACCATCCTGTTCAGATGAGAGGCTGCTGAGATATGTAAGCTATACCACCATTCGCGACTGAAACATTTTGATGCACCCTACAAGTACAAAAATGCAGTGTAGCCTCTGACATAAGCTCCCAGCTACCTCAAACTTTAGCTGAGCCTCTCTGCTGACATGCAGTTCAGTGTTTCTTCTTTTTTCCCCCCTCCATTTTAGGTTGACATATCTATCTAGAGTACGGTGAAATTCCTTTTTGCATTTCAGCATACGCTGCCACCATGATCCTAATGTATTACTAGTGAAGTGTGGGACCATACTGTGAAACCTCTGGGTTTTATCATTCTCAAGGAACACACAGTGGAACTTGATCAAAATTTTCTGAGCCTGAAACACTGTAAGGGGCTAAACTAAAATATGAGAATGACCTAATATTTTTGCTTTATAGAATATTTGTTTCAGAACCAAGTCAAAATGAATGCCAGAATTTGCTAAATTTGACTCACATGCTATCATTGAAATTCAAATTGTAGAAAATAATACGCCTCCAGAGATTCATTTTTCCAGAGTCGATCTGAAACCATTCCCACTGAGCCAAACATAAACTATATACGTCTGGAGACAGCTATATGTGAATTGTGTTTAAAACTGGGTGGAAACCATTAGACAACTCACTCAGTGTCACATTTCTAAATCAATCCAACATTTCATGAAGGCAGCACTCAAAGAAGTGGTGGTGATTCTGAACTGCAAAGAGCAGTGGTGCTCTTGTTAACCTGATGCAATAGACAGTAGGCTTCTATACAGCCAAAAAGTCTCCTAAAATGACCCCTGAAACATATTTGTGTCGCGTGTGCAGAGAGTACTTTTGTATGTTAAACAAACTTGCACGGGAAAAACGTTTCTGTACACACCATTCAAAAAAATCAAATGTGTTATCACAGGTGTGCTGTGTGTACTCTCTTTTGTTCAGCATTGTGACCACAGTGTTGGAGTCAATGTGAGCTGTAAAGTACTGGCAGCTATTTTTGTGAAAATATCAATTGCAAAATATGCATTTGACGTAAACAGTGCGTCACACCCTGTCAAAAGGACTGTTGTTAAGAGAACTGATAATGGAGAGCCACAGGAGATGCAGATTTCAGCACCCAACAAACCCAAATCCACTAATCCGCCCAACGACAACAGCAGAACGATGTCAAGGCAGCACACCTTCTAACTACACATACAAGTGAATAGTTGAAGTGTATATTACTGTCTGATTGAAAATTCAAAAATGCCTAGCCAAAATAGCTGCAGCATTTTAGCATGTAGAGTATTTATAGACCAAAATTCTTAGCTGTTTGCTGTTAGAAAATATACAGTGATACAGTAATCAAAATGATCAAAAGTTATTATCGTAGACACAGGCACTTCTCAAACATGTGCAACATTCATTAAAATACACAAATTGATTACTAAATGTCAATTAGCTTGTGCTACTGAGCTCCTGAATTGATGACAGCAGCTTTAGCTTTTTATTTTCTCTCACCTTCAAGTCTTTTGTTCAGTATCTGTTGTTCTATCTGGTGGTGGTTTAAAATGTACAGACTGGAGAAATCGGGGGCAGTTGTTTCAGGAAGAAGCCCTGTGGGTGTAGCCTTGCAGTACAGCATTTTGCTGCAATTCACTACAAACTTGTTTAATGGGTTGTCCCCAGAATCAAGAATCACTTCTGGCACTGCAAGACTAATGTGAACCAGGACTGGTCCACTTCATATTCCGCAGCCATGAGATAGACTGCAGAATTCTGCCATGACAGGATGTCTCTTGAAGATGACACCATGGTTTAAAGGAGACGCTGTTGTCACTCTGAAGTGAAGTATAATGGCAAACTGAAGAGTAACAGACATTTTTGGTGTAAGTTGTGGTTCAGTTGAGGCCTTTTAAACATGAGCAGGATACATTGGGTACCCAAAATGTTGTCTCTTGAAATGAAGAATCTCCACATCAAATGTTCTGTAGAGAATCTTAGGCTAAAGGATTGTACTGGGAGAAATGAATGAATCATTTCATAACTTGGTATGAAACTCCGATGAATCGCCTGGACTCTTCAGTCATAGCAATTGGAGAAATGGAAAACTATTGCACACATGATTCAAGAAGCCCTCATAACAGGTTAGTATTACACCAATTTGCAACTGATCAGTGGAAAGCTGTTGACCACTTCCATTCTAATTCACAAAAATGTCCAATCGATTGCAAACGCTGCTGTGAGAAATTGTGGATTCAAAGAAATGGCACACCCATCGTCTAATCCAGACCTGGCCGCTGTTCCCCGATTCGAAGGTATCTTGTTGAACACACTATGCTAACAATAAAGATATTAACTAAATTACACAGGAAACAAAGGAAAGCTTTGTAAACATTATAAAAGGTTCATTATAATTCACAGGGATAATGATAAAAAATGAAACATGATTGGTTTTGCTGGTGTTTCTCCTAATAGCTCCAGCACAAAATTGATCTCACGTTATACTGTACATGATGCATTGACGATGCACTCTTTGGTCATTTGTTTCCCTTCCTAAAATCCAGGATGAAGGACTACTGAACATTTGATTCTAATGGATTCATTATCAGTAGTCTACTCTGTTAAGAAAAAGGAAATCTTTTAGGTTTGCTTGGATAAATATTTAAAAATATCTTACTGTCCTCACCATCTCCATCTATGTTACTTCTTGTAGCAACTTGAGTACCAGTTGAGCAAGTGTGTTGTAATTTGTTCCACTTTAAGTAAATTTGTCAGGAAAATTTCAGTCTTAGTTAAAATAAATCCAAGACATTGAAAATTCAAAAAGTGTCATCTTAAAAAGCTTTCTTTTCATCGGTCTTAAAGCAGAATGTCTGTCATTCAGTGTGACCTCAACATCTGATTCATTTAGTCTTTCAGAATTTCCAGATCAAGCTTATTTCAGTTTGTGTATTTTGTATGCTTTTCACTTTCTCATCCCATAGTTGCTTGTGATAGCAAAACAGGTCCTCGGTACAAGTTCCTAAATTGGCAACAGAGTCACGAGGTGAGAACTCGCTGTCACATCAGCAGCTCTTTTCTTCTTCTGCTTGAAGTTCAGTAAACTTTGTGACAGTAAAAGTTACAAAATGCAATTATGGTAAAGCCAAAAACTTACTTAATTAGAAAGGAATGAAGTGGAATGGCTGTGTGGCATGTTATGCAAACAGTGAATAAATATTACACCAAAAACAATCTCACAACTGCATTGTCCACAGATTGCTATTATTCTATGTTTCCCTGACACTCTGATTTATCAGCATCGAGGGCCAGTGCAGTTAATACTTTTAACTTTAGACTTCAACATAGATTTTAATTGTCCATAGGTTATTTATTGTATGTCAGAAAATTAGTGTTTTAAGATGTAGGACTAACTAACTAATGACGGCATACAATGGAAATTATACGTCAGTTGGCTGTTGTCTCTAAAACTTTTTTTTCAGCAGCTACAGGCCTATTTAGGCTCAGTTTTGCACGGCATGATATTGTAAAATGCTATTAAAAAACATGAATTATATGCACTGGGCAAATATGTGTAATTACATTCAATTTACACTCTCTAAACATGCCTGCGTGTATTTTTTAACAATATCACATATTATTTTTATTACTACTACTACTACTATGTCAATGAACACTAAATGTTTTTTTTTGCTTCCCCTTTGTAGGGTTAGTTGCCATACTGGCTCAGTTCAGACTTTCACCTCATGGGCGTGTGCCTCACCTAACAGATCCGCCTACACTGGGTTCAGTAAGTATTCAGACCCCTTCATTTTCCGCACTTTATTGGTGTTATAGACTTCATTTTAAATAGACAAATTTGCCATTTTTGCCCGTCAGTCTACACTCACGAACCCATAATGACGACACGAAGACATGTTTCGCCTGGTCATTGGCACAGGTGTAGCTCTGGTCTGAAGACAACTATTTGGACTGCTTGTGCCATGCTAGTAAGTCTCGTTGCTTGAGGCATCTGTCCATGTGCTTTAAGGCTCTACATGTGGGGCACTATAAAACCAACAGACGTAGTGAGAATGTGGATGATTTACAGAGATGCCCAGGAATTGAGTTTGAACCCGGGGTGCTGGGCAGGTGAGCCTGTGGTTCCATGTTTCCCTCAGACAGTTCTGCAGGTCTGATCTCGGTTTCATTTTGTTATTTCCAAAGGGCTTCAAGGGCTCAGTTTTTACAAACATTCCTCACCTTGAAGTGCGAGCTGGTATAATTTTGAGAACAGACATTGTATTCTGCTGGATTATTTATGTAATCAGATAAACGTTTACTTTAGGGAAGTGTGGGTGGGCTGGATTCCTAATTACAGACAGACTGTTTGCATTTATATGTTATGTTCTTATGCTGCATTGTTAACTATTAAACTTTAAACTCGGCCATCACTGTGTTCCTCACTTTACACAAGTCACCGTCCAAACATTCAGACTTTTATGTATCAAAAACAAACCTTCATGCTGTCTACATAACTACCTGGCACTGAGCCCTCACCCTTGGCAGTTTTAACTGTATGTGCCATTCCAGAAGCTGCTTTATTGCTAGAACATTCTGTAACCAGCCAGCCATCCATGGTGGTTTCCCCCTTCCCCTAGATCAGCGCTTCCCGATTGGGGGTGCAAGCAACTGTTGTTGGGGGTGCCAGAATCCATCGAGGAAGAAAAATGAAAAACATTATTTGTACAAAATCTTAATTTATTTATCCATTCCTACATAATTAAATGGGCAGGCTATTTCGTATCAGTGCAATACGCTGCTTGTTAAAACTGATGATTTCTGTTCTTATACGAACTTAGTGCTGCGTGGGTATTATGAACTATCATATGAACTCATATTTTTTTCATACTTCTTCTCAAACCAAGGAGGTGCGAAATCGGCCTCGTCTGTCGCAGGGGTGCAAGGGTAAAATGAATCGGGAAGCGCCGCCCTAGATACTATCAGGACAAGCACCAGTCTCCTGATATGCCAGCAGCCATACCACCTGGGCTTCAGGTCATCCATTTGAAGCTAAGCATGTTCAGGCCCGGCCAGAACTTCGATGGGAGACCATCTAGGAAAATTTGGGCTGCTGCAGCAAGAGGCCAGCAGGGGGCAGTTACCCTGTGGTCTGTGTGTGGATCTAAATGATCCAGTGCAGTGATGGAGGCAGTGTGCTATAAATGTGGCACCGTCCTTTGGATGAGATGTAAAATTGAGGTCCTGACATTCTGTGGTGATAAAAGATCCCTGGTCATCCTATGAAAACACTAGGGTGTTCACTGATGTTGTGACGTGACTAATTTGCCCACCACAAATCTTGTCCATTCTAGCCCCCTAATCATCCTCTGCCTCTAACTGGCTATCTGTCTCACCCAGTTCACCACCTAATAGCTGATGCGTGGTGAGCATACTGGCACACGAATGGCCATCGTCACATTCTTCACATGGACGGTGCATACTGAAGATGGTTGAAAGTGACTCCCCCTGTCTATGAAAACAGCTATGTAAAGGTAATGTTTTATTATTATTATTATTATTATTATTATTATTATTACCCCTGAACTGAACAAAAGAGTTAAAAAATGGATTTATGGATTTTAGGCAAAGAATAGCACTATAAAAAAATAAGGGTTGACTTTTGTATGAAAGTGCGCTCTGGTTGTTTCTAATTGATCCATTTTTTAAATTGTGGCAAAAGGCATTGTTAACTGAACTGCTCTGTCCCTGAGGGGTGGTCAACTGAAAGATAACACCAATAACAATCCCATAGCCACTTCTTAAACCTGCTTATCTACTTCAGGGTCCTGTCCGAACGCTGTGCTTTCTGTTTATTCCTAAATTCCTAAAAGTGAAACTCTCCACAATGGGAAACATTTTAATAAAAGTGTGAACATTGAAACAACCATTCTATGATACTGGTGGAGAAGATGATTTTTATGTTTGTAGTACTCTTTCCCTGTATTAGGGCAATCATTACCAGACGGCATGTTGGAGGCTGTATTTTCCATTTTGTAACATTTGCCTCTCAGAGTTTATACATGTGATAGTTGCCAGGAACACAATGAATGTCAATTTTTATTGAGTATGTTGAATGTTTCTCTTATGCCATTTGCGCCATACTGCAGCAGTGGCGTCTTGGAAGCAGCCTCCTCTTTTATAGATGCAGGCTCTTTTTAGCGTTGTGTAGGGACTACAGCACTGCACCTCATACTGTAAGGCTGGGGGTTCAATTCCTGATTCTGACTCAGTCGCTGAACCTGCCAGTGCTGCAGCTGTAAACGATGGTGCTGATCTGTCATCATACACACTGATTAATAAATGCAGTTTGACCGTTACCCTCAGGTGGGTGCTCCATTTATTTAAGAAACATTACTGAAGGCAAGAGTGGAGTGCTTGAGCTGACCCTAAAACCAAAATATGGTTGGATGGATGGTTAGATAGATAGATAGATAAATGTGAAAGACACTTTATGATAGATAGATAGATAGATAGATAGATAGATAGATAGATAGATAGATAGATAGATAGATACAGTAATATGAAAAATGTTTGTGAACCCCTCTGAGCCTGCATAATAATTTACTCTCCTTTCAACAAAAAAGATAACAGTGGTGTGTCTTTCATTTCCTAGGAACATCTGAGTACTGGGGTGTTTTCCAAACAAAGATTTTTAGTGAAGCAGTATTTAGTTGTATGAAATTAAATCAAATATGAAGAACTGGCTGTGCAAAAATGTGGGTCCCCTTGTAATTTTGCTGATTTGAATGCATGTCACTGCTCAGTCCTGATTACTGGCAACACCAAATTGGTTGGATGAGCTTGTTAAGCCTTGAACTTCATAGACAGGTGTGTCCAATCATGAGAAAAGGTATTTAAGGTGGTCAATTGCAAGTTGTGCTTCCTTTCCTTTGACTCTCCTCTGAAGAGTGACAGACAGCATGGTATCCTCAAAGCAACTTTCATAAGATCTGAAAACAAAGATTGTTCAGTCTCATGGTTTAGGGGAAGGCTACAAAAAGCCATCTCAGAGGTTTAAACTGTCAGTTTCAACTGTAAGGAATTAAATCAGAAAATGGAAGGCCACAGGCACAGATGCTGTTAAACCCATACAGGAGCGGCATATGCGCAGGATTGTGAGAATGGTTACAGACAACCCACAGATCACCTCCAAAGACCTGCAAGAACATCTTGCTTCAGATGGTGTATCTGTACATTGTTCTACAATTCAGCGCAATTTGCACAAAGAACATCTGTATGGTAGGGTGATAAGAAAGAAGCCCTTTCTGCACTCACGCCACAAACAGAGTCGCTTGTTGTATGCAAATGCTCATTTAGACAAACCAGATTCATTTTGGAACAAAAGTGCTTTGGACTGATAAGATGAAAATTGAGTTATTTGGTCATAACAAAAAGCACTTTGCATGGCGGAAGAAGAGCACCGCAATCCAAGATAAACACCTGCCACCTACTGTCAAATTTGGTGTTGGTTCCATCATGCTGTGAGACTGTGTGGCTAGTTCAGGGACTGGGGCCCTTGATGAATTCAACCCAATATCAACACATTCTTCAGGATAATGTGCAAGCATCAGTCACAAAGTTTAAGTTATGCAGGGGTTGGATATTCCAACGAGAATATAACCCAAAACACAGTTCAAAATCTATAAAGGCATTCATGCAAAGGGAGAAGTACAATGTTCTGGAATGGCCGTCACAGTCTCCTGATTTGAATATCATTGAAAATCTATGGGATGATTTGAAGCAGGCTGTCCATGCTCGGCAGCCATCAAATTTAACTGAACTGGAGAGATTTTGTATGAAGAATGGTCAAAAATACCTCCATCCAGAATCCAGACACTCATCAAATGCTATAGGAGGACAGCGTCTAGAGGCTTAAAGGAGCAAAAGGAGGCTCAACTAAGTATTGACGTAATTTCTCTGTTGGGGTGCCCAAATTTATGCAACTGTCTAATTTTGTTATTATGAATATTGCATATTTTATGTTAATCCAATAAACTTAATGTCACTGCTGAAATACTACTGTTTCCATAAGGCACGTAATATATTAAAAGGAAATTGCTACTTTGAAAGCTCAGCCAATGATAAACAAAAATCCAAAGAATTAAGAGGGGTTCCCTAACTTTTTCATATGACTGTAGATAGATAAACAGATTAGATAGATATATGTGAAAGGCACTATATGATAGACATTTAGAAATTTTGAAATATTCCCATTTTCCAAATACTTTTCCAAATGTTCTCTTATCTGTTGTCTTAATTGGATAATTAATAATTAGACAAGTGAACTTGGGTGCAAATTACACTAAATTTGATTGCAATGCAGCAAGCATTTAAGTGTGCTCCATTGAGGTAATTTACCATCATATTTATCTTTTATCTGTTTTTAAGATTTTCATTATCATCCTCATTATGATTTTCATTCCATAGTCTTTTTTTTAACCACTATGCATACCTAATAGTGTGACGCTCAACCGGCATTTGCCCTTATGTCTGCTCCACTTCTTATTATTAGTATGCAATTAAGAGAGCAAACTCACCAGGAATGGGTGAATTAAAAGAAAACTAACAAAAGAATCTATGGAAATGTATGAGTATTTTAAATTCCTTTTGAATGTTAATTCTCACGTTTCTGCACTTTTCTAAATGCAGAATAACAGAAGAAGAAAAAAAAGTCAATTTTATTAAACAATGAGATCATTTTAAGTTAAAATGACTCACTGTTTGTTTGGATCTGCCAAGAATAAAAATGTGCAGCCATTGGGGACCTACAGGACTGAACATGAGAACCCCTGCTCTGCACCATGGCTCTCAAAGTGTGGTCCATGAACATGTGCTAGGTGGTCCGTGGGCTGCCCATGTTTTCTTTCTTGCTAATAAGGCCACATGAACGGCTCTAAGTTACTGACCATATAGCTCCTTCTCTGACCATCTTGCAGATGACATCTTTTATTTCTGCACCAATCACATATGGTGGCAGTGATTGCTCCCTTTACTCTTTCAACATCTCTTCAACTTTGCAGTCTGTCTTTACCATCCAACCTAGGGTTACGTCCACACTACTACATTTTGGTTTAAAAAATGCAGACATGAGTCTCCTCTCAATAGTCGTTCACACACTCCTGGTATTTTAAATTTTCATTTTAGGGGATTTGCCTACATTTTAGTCACACGAAACTTTTTCTCCATGGCCCCCTCACTTCAGAGCACCATAGTGTTTGGACACAACAATCGCAGGTCTATTAAAGCAGTCATATTTAGGACTTTGTCGCATAACCCTTATATGCAATGACTGCTCATAGAAACCACCATAGCAGTGGGAGCCGTGCAGGACCTCGAATTAAGGAAGTGCCTTCCAATGGTCAGGCCTGGTAAAGCCTACTTATTCACAATCCGAGTCTTTGTGTCAGTTTTTCTTCTTTGCACCTTGAGGTCTTACAGTATTTTATTATGAGTATGGTAAGATCAGGTTGGGGAGCATGCAATGGTGCAGAACACAGCAACACCCACCACACAACGAAACAACTCAGGATCCTGATTGGCAATCCCCAGGCAGACATGCGGTCCAGTCCCACCCTCCAGAAATGACCCTCTATCTGCTGCAGCCAGGTGTTACGTGGGTGTCCCATTGGCCTGGTCCAGCCACTCAGGTCCTCAACAGTGAGGAACCTGTGGACAGGATCACCTTTGGGGAATCGCTCCACATGGCCGTAGTGCCATAACTGACACTTCCTTACAATGCAGGTAATGTGCCTCATTTGGGACTCCATGAGCAACCACTCATTCGACACAAAGTCAAACCAGCAGTACCCAAGGATTCTCCAAAAGAGACACAGTGCCGAAGGAGTCCAGTCTTCATCTCAGGTCACTGGATAGAGTCCATGTCTAGCAACCATATAGCAAGACAGAAAGCAGCAGGACTCTAGAGACTTTGACCTTTGTCCTTTTGCATAGATATTGGGAGCGCCACACACCCCCTCATGACCTCCCATGATCTCCCAATCCGTCTACTGACTTCATAGGAGGAGTCACCAGAGACATGAATGACATTGCCAAGGTAAGTAAACATCTCAATGCGGTCGACACTGTCCGCGGATAAACACACTGCTAATGGCCGTGGCCAAGATGTCATTAAAGGCCTGGATTTTAGTTTTTATCTGGACACTCACAAGCTCTGAAACTCAGACTCCTCACTCAGTCTCTCGAGAGCCCTGATCAGAGCCTCCATTGACTCCATGAAGATCACAGTATTGTCAGCAAAGTCAAGATCAGTGAATCTTTCTTCACCGACAGATACCTCGCAGCCGCTGGACCCATCGACCATGAGTACCTATAGAAAAAATTATGTGATAATTGGAATGCAGAATCTACTGTAATGAGTGGCTGTTGGCCATATATGATCCACCATTTCTTTAATTTAATTTATATAGCACTACTTAAACCGCATGCACAGATAGTGAGGAGATACTTCAACATCACCAAAGTGCAGCATCCAGCTGGATGATTCGAAAGCGGCCATTTTGTGCCAGTTCACTCACTACAGCAAATTAGAGACAGATTATAATTAAGGGGCCGGAATGGACGAGGCTTTGAGGGACAGTTTAGCTAGGACATTGGGAAACACCCTACTCTTCTCGTGCTCAGGGATCTTTTATGACCACAGAGAGCCAAGAGTTTGGATTTACATTTCATCTTAAGTTCAGCACAGTGTCCAGTTGCTAAAGTGATGCATTTTGCAACCTGCTGATGGTTCAATGAGCCCACTAGCATTCTAACTCTTATCAATTTACCGGGAGACTTGGTGCTTTGTTTTGCAAAATTGTGAAACAAGTGGCATTTTGCTCCCAGAGAAATGAATTTCATTAACAAAGCAAGAAAGGCATTTTGTTCCTGTCTAGCATGCCTCTACCAATTATTTAGTATTTATGGAAAAAGATCTCTAGTAGGAAAAAATAAAAATTACCGGACTCATTTTCTGTCCCGTGTAGACATTTTCTATTCTGATGATATGATACCCACTTTTCGAATTACAATGACAAACTTAGTGACTGCAATCCTAAAGATGCATCGGGGACAAAAATGAATGTCATAACTCCACAGCGGTAGACATCTGCAGATCCTCAGCCTCTACCTCAGATAGGGAAGGGCGGTTGCTAGGTAACAGTGTAGGGGTGGGGCTTGCCCTGTAGTGAGATTTTTCTATTGAAAATGCAATAATGTGCCCAATGGGGTGTTTTAAAGTGTCTTTGTGTGGATAATATGCAGCACATGACATTTTCAGAAAATGCCCCTTTACTAGAGTGCAACAGATTATCTGCGTTACAAAGCTGCAAAAAAGTGTAAATGAGGCTTTACTTAGCAGTATCCATTGTATTCCACCCTAAAAAAACCTTCAAATCTCCTAAAAGCTCTTTTTAGTGAGTTTCATAATCAACTGCGAAACAGATTTTAGTGTCTGTTTTGTGAAACTGCAAGTGAGTCGAAGTGAACCTGTTTCATTCACCCCCGCTCTTGTCTTGTATCGCATCATTTCAGCCCCTCTTCTACTGGGTTCTGTTCAAGTTAAGTCCAGCAATGGCACAACTGACATCTCTAATTTCAACGTGCCCATTTTCCCAGTTTAGTTTTAGTTTAGACCTGACAAGAAGGGCCCCCATGCCAGTATTCAGCCCCCAAGTAGACATTCATGAATATGGATGCCTGAAGTCTGTTTGGGCTTGACAAACAAAGAGGAAGGTGATAATAATGGAGGCCGTTTTCAAGGGAAATACAATGACGGTCATTCTCCTCCTCGGCAGACAATCACTGTCTATCAGAGTTTAACTTTATGATATGAGATAATTTGTCTCAGTTTTGTTAAAGTTGGAAGTATCCATTTACCATGTTGTGCACTTTTAATGTTCATTACAGAGTTCAAAGAAATAATTGAGTCTGATTTGGCTATGGCTTTATGACAAAAGTGCAATTCAGCTAGGTGTCTGGAATCCCTCATCCCGATGTGTCATTGTCATTTGATGGGCCACTAGGCATCATTCATCTGCTGTATTTCTTGGCTTTTTGAATGAAGCATTGTGCTGTTGGACTTGAAGGAAAATTCATCCATCCTTCCATCTTGTGTAACCACTTTGTCCAGTACAGGGCGTATTGGGCACTGGATTGAAACCAGCTTCAGTTCACAAGGCACACATGATTAAGCAGAAACAATTTAGAGTCAGGAATTAACCCGGCATGCACACGCGCACACACACATATGTGAGATGTGGGAGGAAATTCCATGAAAGTGAATCCTTACAACATCAGATCACACATCGTCTCATTTACACGCCAGCTTCACTCTCACTAAAACTGCACATGTGAGAACGAGAAGACTCTGCCATCTCATTACTGATGTGTATGTGTTGAATGAATTTGTGGAACATAGTGAATACATTAGAGTAGCACATGGTGGAGGCAAGAACAGTAGGGAAGCTCAGTGATTAGCACTGCTACCTCACAACTCCAGTCTTCAAGGGGCTGAACCCCCTCACCTGGTTGTGATTTCAACGTGCAGTTGGCATGTTCTCCCAGTGTCAGGTTGGGTTAACTTCCTATATTCCCAAAAACATGCAGTTAAATTAAAAGGCAAGTCTAAATTGACCATATATAATTAAAAGCATTCAAGTGTGCCCTGTAATTGACTGGCACCTCATCTAAGTTGGTTCCTAGCTTGCACCTAAAGCTGCCTGATGTGAACAATTGGCTTCATGGGAAACGCTTAAAGTGCATAAATAAGAGCTGATGCCCCAGCCTCTAGTTATGTTCGGTATTCCAGTGATTGAGGTGGAACAGTGGTAAGCACTGCCATCTCTCAGCTGGGTTCAAATGCCTGCCCATTCACACGTTTCCTCACACATTTCAAAGATATGCACTTTTGTCTCATTTTGATAAAGTGTGAGTTTGTCTTATTCATGGTCTGCCATCCCATACAGGGATTAATGAATGATAGTGTAATAGAAATTTTCAACATCAGTGATGTCTTGGCTGAATTTTTAAATGAATTTAATGGTACCTTGGTTTTAAAAGAGTGTCCATTTCTTTTAAAAACCGCTTGGTATGCACAATGCTCTTTTGTCACATTCTCTTCTTTACATTTGCCTCTGGCCATGGCACAGTGTAGTATGTCTCTGGTCTCGCCCCTTCTTTTAGTTTGCCACTAGCCACGTCCAGTTCTTTTAGTTTCCCAATGGTTATACCCTACTGTCATTCACCTTTGGCCATGCTCCTTCTTCCTGCCCATACCCTGTTGTTTCAGTTTGCCTATCACCATGCCCTGATGCAGATTTCTTCCAGCCGCAAATCGTTGATGCAAACTGCTTCTTCGTGTGGTTTGTCTCTGGTCAGACTCCATTCTGTCTGTTTGCCTATGGCCACACCCCAGTGTAATTGTTTCTTTCTTTGCAGTTTGTCACACCTCCTAATTCAGGATGTCTCTGGCCACACACCCCATTATTTCAGTTACAGCTACAACACATTCTTTCTCTTTGCTTATGGCTCTGCCCCATTGTCTCACTAAACAAAATCATTTTGCCTTTTCCATAACAATCACTTTGCTTGTGGCTCCGCCTTCTGGATTCAGTCTGTATTTTATTTGTCTAGTGCCATGCCCCACACCCTCACCACACAAAAGCATTTTGCCTTTTCCACACCTCCCCTGGGTGAAGTTTTCCTCTGGCTGTGCCTACTGGATGGATGCTGCCTCTACATGCAGTTTGTCTCTGGCCATTCCTCACAATACAGGTTGCCTTGGGCCACACCCCTTTTTTCATATTGTCTGTGGTCTAGAACAAAGATTTTTGCCTCTTGCTCCGCCTCCTGTTTATTCCCTTGTAATTTGTCCCTGGTCACATCTTTACAATTAAGGTTGTCTTTAGTTGTACTCCATTCCTTTAGTTTCCCTATGGCCACACTCCCAGTGTAATTTTTCTAGCCACACCCCTTGCTGATTGTTTCTTGCCACACAAAAGCATTTTGCCTGGTCCATGCACCTCCCATGAGAAGTATGATTCTGGCCCCGCCTCCTGGAAGTAGATTGATTTTTCATGTGGTTTGTCTCTGGCCACACCCCTCTTTTAGTTTGCCACTAGCCCCACCCTTTCTTTCATTTGGTCTATGGTCTTGCCCCACTGTAAGTTGGCATGTGTGTCTGTCTCTGTCCCCGCATTCAGACTGGTCACACCTAACAATTCAGGTTATCTCTGGCCACACCCCTACTTTCATGTTGCATATGGTCAAGTCCCAATGTAATTTGTGTTTAGCCCCCAGCTTTTTGCCTCTGGCCCCGCCTCCTGCTTCTTCTTTGTGATCTGTCTCTGAGCCCACGTCACAATTCAGGTTGTCCCTGTTTCTGTCCTCTTCCAGATTGCGGCTGACCACACCAATACACTTTTCCTTCTGTCATGTCCTCCACGATCACCTTGTTTTTATGCCACGTCTCCTACATAAAGCTGCATGTTAGTCACATGAAGGTCTTTTTCCGTTTCATTCATCCTTCTAAATCAGTCCTTTCATGAAGTTTTCACTGCCTCAAGTGTGGCTCTGCTCTCAGAGGCTGGCGTGATAAAAAGGAGCTTAAGGTCCCCACAAGATGGAGCCGATTACACGGCACCTGTCATGAACAGAATATCAATATGAGTCACACGCATGCCCACCATGCCCCCTCCTTTCATAAATCTAAAAATAGATTGCACAAAGGGCCATATGAAGCAGTGAGTCACAGCACCCATGTTGAGGTGGGTCTAAAATAAGCAGTGATGTGATTTGATCATCACATGGATTTGTGTCAGGGTGATTTCAAGGAGGAAGACTGTAAGGCACTATATGGGGCCTCTGTCCTTTGTGCTGTCATGCACAGTCTTCAGATTCAGACTCCCTTTGTGTATATACGATGGAGGAAAGAAAATGGCGATATAAGGGTTAATGGAGATGTGAAAGGGAGGGGAGATGAGCTTAGATCCTCTAAATCCTGCAAAATCAAAGCTGCTTAAAATGGAGGGAAAGCTACATTTGTGTTTTTTATTTTTTTATGCACTTCTAACCTCTTCCTCCCATTCAGCCACCACTGGGACACTTCAGTGAAATGGAATCCCCCCCTCACGCTGCCTCCTTTTTTTTTTTTGTCTAAATAAGCTCCCATGATGCTTTAGTTAGTTTGCTGCAGATGCAGGGTCTCTCCGCTCTGTTGCTATGGCGACCCTTCAGGTCTGATCTCCCATCAAGCCGAGCAGCCGCGGTGGAGTCCGCAGAGGCGCTACAAGCGAACAGGTATGGCCTGCTGCTCCACTAGCAATGCCGCAGAACAAAAGACGTGGCGGCCCCGGGATCGACTCTGTCAGTGGGTGATAGAAGGTTCCACAATGTCTCCTGGATGAGACACATTAGTGCAAATGTAGTTTTTATTCTGAGTTTGAATGTGCTCCTTGTTTGCTTCCCATTTTATTAATCTCATCCTGATGGTACTGCAGAACAGGGCAGGGACCAGACATGGATGAGATGATATTCCATCACAAGGTCTTTCTCCTCAGTCCAGCTGACATCTCTTTTTGTTTTTTTAATCAATGTCTTTTAACAGGAGGACACTGGAGAAACCGTGTAAGCTTCACGCAGGCAGTAACCAGATCAAGGGCTGAGCCCACTGGGCTGTGTGACAACATCAGTAACCGTTCACCGCTATGCTGCCCATATTCATTCATAAGATAGCAAGCATGATGGAGTTTCTCCAGAAACTAACACTCACACCATCCACTGGCGCATGTATGTAATTTATTTATTACTCTCTACCACTGAAATGTGTGCTGCACTAAGCAGTGTGAACGTGTGTAGGGCTGCAGGCCATCATGGTGTCCCTGTCCAAGTTCTTGTGGCTTGTGCAGAGCAGCTGGAAGGTGTCTGCACTGACATATTCAGCCTGTCCCTGGCCCAGGCTGTTGTTTCAGTTTGCCTAAAGATGACAACCGCTGCACCAGTGTGTATAAGCAATCCACTGGAGTGAACTTCAGTGACTTTTGCCCAATTGCACTTACCACCATCATTATGAAGTGCTTTGAGAAGTACATCCTCATTCATTTCAAACCATGCCTACGCCCCTTAACCTGGATCCCCAGCAGTTTGCATGTTGTCCAAACAGGTCAACTAAATATGCTATTTCTTTGACACTTCACACAGCCCTGAGCAACCTGGACAGCAGTGGTACCTATGTGAGGATGCTTTTCATTGACTTTAGTTCACCATACTATCATCCCTTCCGACACTGTTACAAACCTCAACGAGTTTGACTGTAGCACCTCACTCTGCAAGTGGATTCTGGATTTCCTGACTAACAGACCACACAGTTTCATTCATTCGTAGATTAGACAAACACACCTTCACCTCCCTAACCCTGAACTCTGGTGTCCCACAGGGCTGTGTGCTGAGGCAGTGTCCCCACAGATGGATCTACTTTTAAGTTCACTGGCGATACCACAACAGTAGGCCTCATCAGTAATATTGATGATTTAGCCTATTTCTTTGCTTTATTTGATACTAGCCATACCCCATGGCACTGTCCGCGTAGTAGTGAGACAGGACAAACTTTAAAAATCAATAAACAAAAAGGTATCGTTAGCTAAGTGAAGGCAAGGTACACTCCAAAACTCAGAGGTAGGCCGAATACCCACTCCTGACGTCACACTTCCCCCTCCCCTCGGCCCAAAGCCTCTATCTCGGATTAGCATGAATATATCGTTCTTGCAAGCGAACTATGATTCTTAACTCACTGAATCAACCAGAATATTCAAGTACATTCTAAAACAAAAAAAAAAAAAACCAGATTTAAATCCATTAAGTAGGTCTGTCGTTCACTAGCTAAGTAGATGTAAGGTACACGCCGAGGCTGGCACGTGAGTGAGGAGGGCCTCCCCCAACCCCACTGCATCTCTCTTGGATTCGCAGAAATAAATCAATACCGCAAGCGGACCATGATACTTAGCATGATGAGAGAAGTTGCAAAATCAACCAGAACGTTCAAGCAAATTCTAGAAAAACCCGATCGAAATCCGTTAAGTAGTTATCTCTTAAAAAGCAGACAGATAGACACTAAATTATATATATATATATATATATATATATATATATATATATATATATATATATATATATATATATATATATATATATAAAATAGAGAGAGAGAGTGCTTGTCTCACTACTCAAAATGTTTTACATAGTAAGTGGGGTCACCCTTTAACCTCCACTAATGAGCAGCATCCACCGGGATGATACAATGGCAGCCATTTTTGCACCAGTATGTTCATCATATATTAGCTGTTAGGTGGTGAAGGGTAGTTAGCAAAATTAGAGACGGGAAATGATTAGGGGGCCAGAATAACTTAGCTGAGGTGAGCAATTTAGCCTGGTCATCGAGAAACACCCTACTCTTTACAAAGGATACCCAGGGATTATTTATGACCACATAAAGTCAGGGTCTTGGTATTACGTCTCATCTGAAGGATGATGCCATTTTTACAGCACAGTGTATCCATCACTGCACTGGGGCATTGGAATCCACACACAGACCACAGAGTAAGCGCCCTTTGCTGGTCTCACCAACACTTCTTCCAGCAGCAATCCAAGCTTTTCCTAGATGGTCTTTCATCCCAGTACTGGCCGGGCCTGAACCTGCTTAGCTTCAGGTGGATGACCTCATCTGAAATGCAGGTGGTATGACTGTTGGCAAAGAGGACCAACATCTAACAATGTAGTGTTTAAACAATATCAAAAATGTATAACAATACCAAATAGAAGTAAATATAATTGAAAATAAAATAGTCAGCAAATTGTGTATATAAACCTTCTTAGAAAAGCTTACAGAAAATCAGAAATGTCAAGGGCTGGATGTCGTCCTGGGCCACATTTGATTTAGCAATTGTGTTATTTGTAGATTACGTACTCCAGATCTGTTGTCGCTCTTCTGACGTTGTCTTCTTCTTTAATCTCTTGAACGAGCTGTGTTTTCGTTAAAATGCACACGTGGGGTTTCAAGATGTGAGATACTCGGCACATTTGATTGGCTATCTTGTCCCAATGATGAATGACTCTGATCAAAGTGTTTGATCTTTTAAGTTCCTCCAGACTTCTTCCTTGCTCACTCTGTAAGTGAATTCTGTAATTCCTAATCCTACAGTATTCACCCATCCCCAGGTTATAAACTTAATTGAAACTGCTTCTGTGGAGTGTGCTTGCCTTCTTTTCTCTTCATCAATTAACAAAGCCAAGTACAACACAGGAAAAACATACAAGAAAGGACTCTTGCAATGCCTGTAACTAAAGTCCTGTGAATTCAGTTCATCCTGGTTCGTTTCAGCAAAATAATAATTTAGATAGAAACAGTTCAAAAATTGAAGATTTCCCACTCTAGGATAATATTGATATCTTATTTTTTCTAAAATACCTTGGTATAAGTTTCATTTATAGACAGGAGTGTGTCCGAATGAACAATGCTTTTAATTGTCACATCAACATGGTTTTCTGCGAGCAGAACACAATACAGATACAACACACCAAGGACTTACTAATTATATAGCACATAAATATTTGAGTATTTGTAAACATTGTTCTTTTCACCGTTTCTCTCTTGCACACAAACACAAAGAAGTCTCACATTTTAAAAGGTATTTTTTGGTATTGCATTACCTCTGTCAATTTACGGCCTCTCTGTCTCTCACACACATGCATTAAGTCAACCCTAATCAGTTAATGAAGTCTTAGACATTGTTACACATACTGTTGGGTACAATATTCAAAATGAAATAAAACTCAAAGTAAAAATGTAATCAAGTAAAACGCGACACACCCTGCTCACCAATGGCGAGGTGAAGCAGGTGTCCGACGTACTGCATTTTTTTCCGCTTATTCAAGCTCACTGTTTCGGTTACATTGCTGATGCACGCTCATCTGTTTTTTTTTAAATTTAAAGCCTTAAGTGTCTTTTGAAAGCATTGTGAAATAATCTCACCGGTGTGATCTTCTCAGAAAGTAGCTTCTTTCTAGACACACACGCAGATCCTATTCACTTAGCTATGTAGGAGTGATCCCTACACTGCCAGTCACTCTGCAGTATTCCACATAAGTACTCGCCATCTTAGGCATTAACGACATATGGGTCTCCCCGAGACACATGAAGGATCACACACAATTTGGTTATATTTCACTTACCGACCAAGAGACGTCTTACTTCTACCACACTGTTCTTTCTATTGGGGTGTCTCCCCTCAGCCTGATAACACTGTAAGTTAAGCAAATGACCATCTCTCCTACACCATCTTCAGTAAAGTTTACTTTATTACATCAATCACTCCAAATATAAAGACAAAGAACAGAAATTTAAAAGCAACACAGTATTTATTAAAGTATAATAATTCCAATAGAAGAAAGTATAGTAGAAAATAAACCTAGATATCAAAATCTGGATGCATAAAGTCTTAGAAAGCTTACTGAAAATCGGCAACATCAAGGGTAGATGTTGTCCTTGGTAAATGGCAGCTAATATCATTAAAAGGCCAGGACCTGTGGAGGATGTTCCAGGACTGTGGGGTATTGGGCCTGCTCTTATCGACTATCCAGTCCCTGTACGACCACTGCTACTGCTTGGTTCGCATTGCTAGCAGTAAGTCAGACTTGTCCCCTGTGGGTGTTCAACTCTTTGTCACTGATTCTCTTCATAATTTTTCTGGACAGAAAGAAAGAGTGGATGGGGGGTCCAGTTTGATGACCTTATGATCGCATGTCTGTTCTCTGCAGATGATGTGTCCTCTCGGCTTCTTCTAAGTGGTGATGTCAGGGGCAAACTGGGGTGGTTTTCAGCTGAGCGTGAAGTGGTTGTAATGTGGATCAGCAACCCCAAGTCTGTGATCATTGTTCTCTGCCAGAAAAGGATGGAGTGCTCTCTCCAGGTTGTGTTGAAGGTGGAGGTGAGGTGAGTCTTGTTCATGAGTGAGGGAAGTTGAGTCTGGGAGATTCACTGGTAGATTGCAGCATCAGCTGTGCAAGTATTGTACCAGTCAGTTGTGGTGAAGAGAGAGCTGAGCCGAAGAGCAAAGCTCTTGATTTACCTGTAGGTGTATGTTCCTGCCCTAATCTATGGTCGAGAGATGTGGGTAGTGACCAAAAGAACTAAATCATGGATAAAAATGGTGAAAATGACCTTCCTTTGCAGGGTGTCTGGGCTCAGCCTTAGTGATAGGGTGAAAAGTGTAGACATTTCATAGATGCTCAAAGTAGAGCAGCTGCTCCACTACATTGAAAGGAGCCAGTTGAGGTGGTTCAGACATCTGATTTGGATGCTTCTTGGACACCACACTGTGGAGGTGTTTCAGACATGTCCAACCGGTAGAAGTCCTCAGGGGAAGACCGAAGACACACTACAGAAAATTTATTTCCCAGCTGGGACTGGGAACTACTTGGCATCCCACCAGAGGAGTTGGAGGAGGTGGCTGGGAAAAAGGGATGTCTGGACATCATTGCTTAGACCATTGACCCCAAGACCCAGGCCTAGATAAGCAAAAGGAAATTGATGGATGGATGAGTTTTCACTTCGGACTTTTGTCTCAGTAGTGTGGTGGTTAACATCTCTGCCTCTCAGATCTTGCATTCTAGTTTCAGATCCCTCACCTGGACGTTGTCTGCATGGAGTTTGGAAGTTTCCTCCATTTGTAGTAGTGTTTTGTCTGTCATTCCAGTAAAGGATAAGTGGAATGACAGACAAAACACAGATAGACCTGGAGGACTATGGGTGAGGGGCCTTGCAATTTCAATGTTGAAATTAGACCCTGTCCCTGCCTTGCACCCTGTGACCCTTAGCTTTATGAAGCAGTCATGTCTTGCATTATATCTTTTGAGCCAAAAAATGTGTGCACATTGACAAGAAGCGCTGGCATCACAGTCTCAAAGCCTCCATCCACCATGATGCCCCCCCCAAGCTTCACTGACAGCTTCATCTTCCTCATTTAGTATTCTTAATTAAAATGAGAACAGCGATCTGAAACGCCTACACCAAATTTGTTACACAAGTATCGATTTGATCTGGATGGCGAATGCAGATTAAAATAAAAAGGACGCTGCTAATTGAAACATGAAAAAGCTGACATGTCTTCACACTCGCATTTCTTTTTGCGCTTTTTATTTACAGTTGTGCTTGAAAGTTTGTGAACCCTTTAGAATTTTCTATATTTCTGCATAAATATGACCTAAAACATCATCAGATTTTCACTCAAGTCCTAAAAGTAGATAAAGAGAAACCAGTTAAAAAAATGAGACAAAATATTATACTTGGTCATTTATTTATTAAGGAAAATGATTGAATATTACATATTTATGAGTGGCAAAAGTATGTGAACCTTTGCTTTCAGTATCTGTTGTGACCCCCTTTGCAGGAATAACTGCAACTAAACGTTTCCGTAACTTTGATCATTCCTGCATACCGGCTTGGAGGAATTTGAGCCCATTCCTCCATACAGAACAGCTTCAACTCTGGGATGTTGGTGGGTTTCCTCACATGAACTGCTCGCTTCAGGTCCTTCCACAACATTTCGATTGGATTAAGGTCAGGACTTTGACTTGGCCATTCCAAAACATTAACTTTATTCTTCTTTAACCATTCTTTGGTAGAACGACTTGTGTGCTTAGGGTCGTTGTCTTGCTGCATGACCCACCTTCTCTTGAGATTCAGTTCATGGACAGATGTCCTGACATTTTCCTTTAGAATTCTCTGATATAATTCAGAATTCATTGTTCCATCAATGAAGGTAAGCCGTCCTGGCCCAGATGCAGCAAAACAGGCCCAAACCATGATACTACCACCACCATGTTTCACAGATGGGATAAGGTTCTTATGCTGGAATGCAGTGTTTTCCTTTCTCCAAACATAACACTTTTCATTTAAACCAAAAAGTTCTATTTTGGTCTCATCCGTCCACAAAACATTCTTCCAATAGCCTTCTGGTTTGTCCACATGATCTTTAGCAAACTGCAGACGAGCAGCAATGTTTTTTGGAGAGCAGTGGCTTTCTCCTTGCAAACCTGCCATGCACACCATTGTTGTTCAGTGTTCTCCTGATGGTGGACTCGTGAACATGAACATTAGCCAATGTGAGAGAGGCCTTCACTTGCTTAGAAGTTACCCTGGGGTCCTTTGTGACGTTGCCGACTATTACACGCCTCGCTCTTGGAGTGATTTTTGTTGGTCGACCACTACTGGGGAGGGTAACAATGGTCTTGAATTTCCTCCATTTGTACACAATCTGTCTGACTGTAGATTGGTGGAGTCCAAACCCTTTAGAGATGGTTTTGTAACCTTTTCCAGCCTGATGAGCATCAACAACTCTTTTTGTGAGGTCCTCAGAAATCTCCTTTGTTCGTGCCATGATACACTCCCACAAACGTGTTGTGAAGAGCAGACTTTGATAGATCCCTGTTCTTTAAATAACACAGGGTGCCCACTCACACCTGATTGGCATCCCATTGATTGAAAACACCTGACTTGAATTTCACCTTCAAACTAACTGATCATCCTAGAGGTTCACATACTTTTGCCACTCACAAATATGTAATATTCAATCATTTTCCTCAATAAATAAATGACCAAGTATAATATTTTTGTGTCATTTGTTTAACTGGTTTCTCTTTATCTACTTTTAGGACTTGAGTGAAAATCTGATGATGTTTTCTGTCATATTTATGCAGAAATATAGAAAATTCTAAAGGGTGCATAAACTTTCAAGCACCACTGTATTTGTCTTGAGTTAATACTCAGTAAAGTGATCACAGGCCCACTGATTCTGAATTCTTATTTACATCCTGTGTTTATTTCTGATAAAATGCTTTTCCGTTCGAGTCACTTCTTCATGTTTCTGAATGGAGGATATCGTTGAGCCTTCAGAGCCTGTTAGGACAAATGGGCTCCTCATCACTTTGACTTTGTTAATGCAGTAAATGACAACTTGTAAATCAAGTCTATTGAGGAGGAAGGACTGAGATACAATCTCATCAGTTCCATTAGACTCAAGGCACCTGTGGACAGCTGAGTGGGGTGAGGACCTTGATCCATCCACATTTTGCACTCAATTTAGTAAATTTGGATTTTGGAGATGAACCCTGCAGCAAAGGTGGAAAACAACTTGGAATGGGAAGCCGCTCCATGCCAATATGACACCTAATTAGTAAAACATCTTGAATTCTTACATTGATGTCCATCTGGGCGCTTAGCTTCTCCTTTGTGAACAGCACTCGGTAGAGTGGTGACACATCCCCATTAGCTCATTAGTGGGTTCATTGCAAACATTTATTGACAATACTGATGGCTGATACAATATCTATACAAAGTATTCACCCCCCTGGAAGATTTCCCATTCAATGTTACACACCAGTAGGTTTAATATGGCCTTTTTGACACAGATAATGTCAAAATGGAAAGAGAACACTGCAAAGTGGACTAAATTAGGTACAAATATCAAACCCCTTTAATATGTCACCCCTAAATCACCACTGGAGCAGCTAACTGATTTTAGAAGCCACAGAATTAGTTCAATGGAGGTCACCTGTCTGGGATTTTAATTGATTGTCATATAAATGCACCTGCATATGGAAGGTCCAGCTTGCGGTGAGTCATTGTGGTGGCCTAATCTGCACGATAAAGACAAAAGAACACTCCAAACAACTCCATGAAAAGGTGATTGAAAAGTACAAGTCAGGGGGTAAAGACAAGAAAATATCCAAGTCGCTGAACTTCCAGGGGTGGCATGGTGGTGCAGTGGGTAGCGCTGCTGCCACACAGTTAGGAGACCCGAGTTAGCTTCCCGGGTCCTCCTTGCGTGGAGTTTGCATGTTCTCCCCGTGTCTGCGTGGGTTTCCTCCCACAGTCCAAAGACATACAGGTAGGTGCATTGGCGATTCTAAATTGTGCCTAGTGTGTGTGTGTGTGTGTGTGTTCTGCGGTGGGCTGGCACCCTGCCCAGGGTTTGCTCCTGCCTTGCGCCCTGTGCTGGATTGGCTCCAGCACACCCCCGTGACCCTGTGTTAGGATAGAGCGGGTTGGGAAATGACGGACTAACTGACTGAATTAACAACAAGAATCGGCGTCTAATGAGGAAACTGGTTGGAGTGAAACTGACTGTCTTAGCTGTTTACACGAGCATTTTACTTGTGCAAAAGAGGACAAGATAAAGATTTGGGGCAACACTGCAACCCCATATATTGTAAGGGCAAAATAATAATTGTAGCTTTTCAGCAAAAGATCATCCTTAAGGACGCAAGTCTCAGATTATCAGATTAGACTATCCAAGATGGTAACACTTGTAGTTAAATGCCATCCTCCAGGTGAACAGACATTAGAAGTGACATCAGAGGCTGGTGAGGTTATCAGTAATCTGGTCCTTGTATTATCAGGCAATAATTTGGTTTATTATCTTTATACCAGTCATTATTTCTGATTATAGTTTCCAAACTTGTTTAGAAGTTATGAGGAAGATATTGTACTAGGATTCAGTTCATCTTGTGAATTTCCCCTTGGGATTAATAAAGTATCTATCTATCTATCTATCTATCTATCTATCTATCTATCTATCTATCTATCTATCTATCTATCTCTCTTTGTAGAGTGGACTGATATGGGCAATGTTCCAGTCATTAGGCATGTTTCCCATAATAATACTAATAATATGTGTGCACCCTGTGGTGGGCTGGCACCCTGCCCGGGGTTTGTTTCCTGCCTTGCGCCATGTGTTGGCTGGGATTGGCTCCAGCAGACCCCTGTAACCCTGTGTTAGGGTATAGCAGGTTGAATAATGACTGATTGACTGAACGTCCTGTTAAATCAATCATAAAGAAATGGAAAGAGTGTGGCACAACTGTAAATCTGAGTGATCATATGAGGAGAAGATGATGAGGGAGGGAGGGAGGCCACCAAGAGACCTGTCGTGAAACCGAGGGAGTCCCAAAAAACACTTTGTAAAGTAGCCCACTAGTGTGGGAAAAGCACTACCAAAAACCCTGACTAGAAATCCAAAGGGCCGAGAACAAATCTTTAAAATACATTAAAAAGGTTTATTTCCACAAAAGGGTCTGCAAACACCAAGCTCCATAGAGCACGAGGAATTGCCTGAAAAGGCGAGACGATACACTGTGAGCAAAGTTTCAATACAGAATCCAAAATCATGGCTGAAAAAAAAAAAATCAATTAACACAGTCAATGCAATACAAAATCCTGAGTTGTGCTCAAAACTCCAGAAAATTATAAGGCAAAACAAGGCACAGATACTCACAATAAACTCTCCAATAATTAAATCATTGGAAATGAACCACCAAGAACTGTGGGAGGCCCTTCCTTAAATAGGATGGAAGGACATTCCTGATGGTGATTGGCAGGTGGGCCCGCCCCTTGGGGAGCCGCCCACAACACCCACCTAGGCCACATTTATTTAAAAATGAACTCCAAACAAAATGTACATAATAAACTTGTAGCGGGGCTACATAGGTAGTGTTGTCAAATGTCAGTACTGAGTGCGTCTCGTTTCATTGTCCTGTTTATGTGTGTGTATCAGTAAATGCCGTCCCTGTAAAGGGGGACAGATAATGGAAGAAGACCACAGCCTCAAACCTGGAAAACACCTGTTCACTATTAATCAGTTACAGCCGTCACAGGACTATTTAAGCCATTAGAGAAGAGAGAGAGAAGGGAGGAGAAGAGAAGGAGACTTTTTCATTTCACGACCACAAGCCATCTATACCTGCAGTATTCCACCTCGCGCATTTCATCCAGTTTGTTTTTCAGTTCGCCGGACTGACTTCAATATCCTCATCACGAGAGACCCCGGGGTCGGACTTCATCATCCTCCACGCACCGAGGATCCACAGTGAGGCTGTTCTATTTTGTTCCGGGAAAATCAAACGACTCATTTACCATTAGTTCAGTCAACCGTATTCAGGACAGTTCTTATAACCGGACTCAAGTTCATGATCATTTCCGTATCTCATTCATTTTTGTTATTTGTGTTGTTTGTTATATGTTACAGGGGCAAGGGAGGGATTTGTTGTATTTATATATGGTGGGGTCTCGTCGTTGATGTGGTGGAGGGATATTTATATTTAAGTTTCTTTCTATTTTTGCATTTGTCTTGTTTCATTTAATACATTTAATCAGTATAATTTTACATATCTGCTTCTGTGCGTTTATATTTACACCGTCAATTGTGAGGAAAAGTGTACTTTGTTAGAGGTACGCCTTGATAGTTAGATTCATCTCAGTAAATTATCCAGGCCACAGGTCTTGGAGGTGTAGCTGCCGGCTGGGTAAGGGGTCGGCCGTTGCAAACTGAAGAAACATAAATACAAATAAATGACATTAAATTGATTGAATTGTGACAGAGCTATGTGAACTCTAAAGGAGTGGCAAGCTACACAGTGGCAATAATGACAGACCTCAAATCAATGTTCTACCAAGTTAAAGTTCCAGTCAAAGACACTGACCATCTTCGATTTTTGTGGTGGCATGAAGGTAATCTAATGAAAGACTTGGAAGAATTTAAAATGACAGTACATCTACTTCTTCACCCCATTGTGCTTCATATGCTTTGTGTAGAAGAGCCGAAGATACAACAGTTCCTGTGCTTCCTAATTTCTGTCCAGATGACTTCCTAAAGTCAGCTGCAACAGAGGAACAAGCAATGAAACTGGTAAGAGATGTCCAAGCTGTATGCCTCAGAGGGGGGAATTCGACCTGACCAAGTGGGTGAGTAACAGCAGAACATTCTTATTGGCTATTCCTGAAGAAGACAGAGCTCTTGAACAAAAGGACTTTAGACTTGAGCCGTAGTTTGCTCCCAACAGAGGGTGCCCTGGGCGTCCAGTGATTCACTGAAACAGACAGTTTCAAATTTCAGATAAAGATACAAGATGAGCTCACTACAGAGCGTGGTATGCTGTCTGTTGTCAGTTCAATTTATGACCCCCTTGGATTCTTTGCACCAGATATGCTGCCTGCAGATCTTATCTTAAGAGACTTGTACAAAGGGAAATAAGGAGGGGACGACATATTGGAAGTCAAACACATTCAGAAATGGATAACAAATGAATGGAAAACTTACAGTTACTAGCAAACTACAATGTAAGCAGATGCATCAAGACAGCATGGCTTAGAACCGTAACGTTATAACACAAATGCACCATTTTGCAGATGCCAGTGAAGAAGGATATGGCGCCATCACATATCTTCTCTTGACTAATGAGGAAGGCAAACAACATTGTTCACTCCTAACCCATTCAGAAACTATTGAGAAGATACTTCAGCAGTCACAGCTTGGGAGATGAAAACAAAAGATGTAATATGTCATCCAGAGTTTGCCAGAAGATCCATGAGACACACCAAAGTCAGCTAGAAGGTTCAATGGTCTGAAGAAACCAAAACTGAGTTTTATGGCCATCAGACTGAATGCCAAGTTTGAACACTGCATGTAAACGCAAATTCAAGATCTCCACCGTGAAGTGTGGTGGTGGCATCATCAGGTGGTAGGGATGGACTCTGCCCCTTTGGGGACATCCCTTCTGATAGCGGCACCCTCGACGGCCACCTATGTCGTCTAATTGATTGTCCTCTAAAAGTCCAGGCCACCACTTCACTGAGTTAGCCACGTCATGTTCAGTGCAGATCCACACAAATAGCTGTGCCAATTGTGCTCTTGTGGTTAGTGATTTAAAGCACCACCTAAATAAAATATGTGACTTTGAAGATGGCGAATCCGAGCAGCAGACAGGCATGCAGCATCACTGGCAGAGCTGTAAAGAGTGTGTGCTCTATTTTAGGTATCTAGGCTTTTAAAAAAAAAAAAGAAGTCATAATTACAATTTAATTATAGCATCGTCTACAGTTGTGGAGTGGAGCGTCAGGGGAAAATCTGAATGAGTAGCTCTGAGAATTAAGGTATGGGAAACAGTAACCTATAAAAAATAAAAATGACAATTATCGGGTACACTCCGTGGTGCTGAAGCAGAGTGCGCCGACCCCCAGCCACAGACAGCTGGCTATTTTCATCACTGCATTAACACCATAAATCATATTTGTTCTCGTCTGTGTAAACAGCCATTTACTTGCAGACAATCATCAGAGTGTCAGTGAAGGCCGACTGATCTCCTCGCGCTGCAGCAATCTGAGGTAATTCAGGCAAAAAAGAAAGTAGGTTAGAGCCCACGTCTCTATGGCAACAGTGGCCTTGGAAACAGACATCTCCTGAGGGAGCGCACACACATACGCAGGTCAGACTTGAGAAGCCTTGTGCTAAATCTATTAGCAGGAGCTCTGAAAGTGTGAGGCTCAATGGAGGAACGATGTCACCAGACCCCCACAGTGGCCACCTCTGCGTTAGAGCGGGGGGGATCAGCTCATGCCCACTGCTTTTCTCTTGTTAGCATGTTACAGGTTACCAGGTTTAGGGACAGTTTCTACCCAACTACAATCAGTAACCTTGTGTCACCTCCACTGCTACCTGCACATATTCTTCTGCCACTGTCTCTATTTATTCCTAGGATTCTGGTTTTATTTATTTACTTATTTATATTCATTTATTTATTTATTTATTTTTGTTTATGTTCACTGTCTGCAGGGGCACATGCAAGCAAGCATCTCATTGTACGTGGTACTTTACTTGTACACATGACAATAAAGAATTGAAATTGAAACATTATAATGTAGAAGCCAATCGCAGACAGAGCTGTAGGAGGGGACTGGGTGGTCTCATGGTCTGGAATCCCTGCAGATTTTATTTTTTTCTCCAACCGTCTGGAGTTTTTTTTTTTGTTTTTTCTGTCCACCCTGGCCATTGGACCTTACTCTTATTATATGTTAATTAATGTTGACTTATTTTATTTTCTTATTGTGTCTTTTATTTTTCTATTCTTTATTATGTAAAGCACTTTGAGCTACTGTTTGTATGAGAATGTGCTATAGAAATAAATGTTCTTGTTGTTGTAGGAAATCAACGATGACCCAAAAATGGGTCACTGACCACAAGGTGGGAGGCGGAGGTCGACCTTCAGGCCGTGCCACCAGAGGTACACATGAGAGTGACCAGCCTGCTCCCTGTATGCCAAGACCCCACACCAGTCCATTCACTGAGCTTTAGAAGCACAGAATCGGGGGGCGAGTTTTAGAGACGAGGATGGTGGAATATGGTCTGAGTGACCTCGAACAGTCCTGTAGGGCCACTTTGGTGAAGCCAGAAGCCAGTGCCTGCTATTAATGGAATTCTCCACCCAAAAATGGTATGCCTTTCTATTGTAGTGACACTGGGACTAGACCTGAACCTGCAGACTATTAATGGAGTCAGAGATAACCTGGAGAAGATGGCTACATAAACGTCCTTATGAACCGTGCAAGTCAGGGAGGTGCAGACAGGGCACTTTATTCCACATCTTACTGGTGCCAAGGCCAATTAGCCAGTGTGCATGGTCTTTGAGTAAGCCTTGGGTGTGGATTCTGGGCATGGGTCAGTTTAACTCTTTGAGGGCTGAATATTTTTCCCAGTTTTCCGGAAAGCACACAAAGCAATGGTTCCACACATAAGTTAATATAAAACATATTTTGCTGCATGTCAAGGCTGCTATCAGCGCCCCTTCGGTGACTCTGGAAGCAGCGGCTGTACGGGGGCAGCTCAATGAGCGGCGGGAATACGCAATGGGCCGGCTGCCTGGCTGTCTTCACGTGGCAGTGGCAGTGTGACACAATCTGGTTTGTACCTCTTGTCATCGTAAGAGGCAGTCCTGCCAGGTGAGCGTTGGCGTAGGTGCATTAGCTGCATGGGCACGTTCAGCACCACGGTCAGCTGACGCTGGCCCCTCACTTTCGTCTTCGATCTCCAGATCACTTCCATCAAAATCCAACAACTCAGAGCCTGACTGATGATACACAAAGCCAGGGCCGGATTAAGGTGGGTGCTATTGATGCTGCAGCATTAGGCCCACTCCTGAAATAGGCCCAGATGAAAACAGACGAGAATTTTCCTGGAAGCTGAACAGTTTTCCTTTGCTATATTAACCTCAAAATAATTTTTAGAATGAAATTTGGAGTCCGACTTTCAGACGCCTAGACAGAGCGTTACTTATTATACAGTTACTATTGTTACTGACGGTACTGACCCCTACTCTCTCTTTTCTGTTTCTTTTTCCGGTTTCTTTGTGGTGGTGGCCTGCGCCACCTCCACCTACTCAAAGCTTCATGATGCTCCAACAATGATGGATGGATTAAAAGGCAGAAGTCTACGTGACCATCATCATCATCAAGCCCTTCCGTGAGAACCCTAAATACAGAGAGGACTGTTTCATTTATGTTAGGTAGAATGCCCAGAGGGGACTGGGTGGTCTCATGGTCTGGAATCCCTACAGATTTTATTTTTTCTCCAGCCGTCTGGAGTTTTTGTTTTTCTGTCCCCTGGCCATTGAACCTTACTCTTATTCGATGTTAATTAATGTTGATTTATTTTGTTTTATAATTGTGTCTTTCATTTTTCTATTCTTTAATATGTAAAGCACTTTGAGCTACTGTTTGTATGAAAATGTGCTATATAAATAAATGTTGTTGTTGTTGTTGTTCTTTGCACTGTGACGTAACTATAACATTGTTGTGTTTATTGTCAATTGAAGATTTCAAGTTAATGCTATCAGTTTTACGTTAAACAGTTTACTTAGTAATTTAGCTGCGTTTTTTGCCATATCTCGGGGATTCTTGCCGCTTTATTATTGTTCGGTAAATGCCACGTAATAATTGTTTGCATTTATATAGCGCTTTTCTCACTACTCAAAGCACTCAGCAATTGCAGGTTAAGGGCCTTCCTCAAGGGCCCAACAGAGCAGAGTCCCTTTTGGCATTTACGGGATTCGAACCGGCAACCTTCCAATTCCCAGAGCGGATCCCCAGCCTCAGAGCCACCACTCCACCTGGTAGTAAATTTTTCACCTTAAAGTTAGTTGTACAGTAAAAATCGATGGCTATTTAAAAGGTAAAACTAAAAGGCGGCCCGCGGGCCCGGCATGGATGTTCAGAATTTTTAAAATCCTCGACTGGATTCTGGTCTATTATGAAATTGAAATCGTGGGCAAATTTTTACCCTCAAGAGCCTGAACTGAGTCACTTTGACCCAATGTGTGGATAGCGCTTTGAGGGCTAAGAAAAGTGCTATATAAATGTAATGAATTATTATTATTAATGTCCCTACAAATTCATTTTTTCTTACTCTGTTTCGTAAGAGAATTGTGAAATTTTTTTTGTATTTCATTGTTAGGTTTTCTGCATTAACTTGTTGATGTTACATAGTTTGATGTTAATCTCAAGTTGTTACGATACTACGTTGTTATTATTATTCATGTTCAATAAAGCCTGGCTGGTTGCGTCGCAAGCATTTAAGGCTCCTTGGTCGGCCTGACAGCGCATGTATGGCGAGTGTCGAATGCACGCGCACCAATGGCGAGATAAAATCGACCTTTTTTGCGCTGCAGCATCAGGCCCAATTTCGTCTTAATCGGCCCTGCGCAAAACGCCATCCACAGAGTATTTTGCTTTGCGCGTTCGCTTTGGTCTTTTGCCAGATGTCGATGCCATTTGAGAGGTTGTTTGCTCCTTGCTACTTGATGCACGTGCATTAAATCTCGGTCAACTCAACGAAGAAAACTTTAAAGAGAGTCAAACTAAAACATAACAGCGAGTTTGGTCACAGTTTACAGCTGACTACCGTCCCCTACCACCGAATTTTGACAAAAGTCGACATCCACCCTGAGAGAGCTAAGGAACTAGTATGTAAATCACTTTGACCCAATGTCTCTGTAAATTCATTTTTTCTTACTGTGTTTCAAAGTAAATCCTACTAATATCCTACAAAGCCTTAAATAAACTCGCGCCAAACTACGTCAGTGACCTTCTCCATCACTTTGTGCCACTCTAAGGTCCTCTGATTGTGGCAATCTTGTTGTGCCCCACACTAATCTACACTCCATGGGTGACAGCAGGGCCTTCAGCTCTATAGCGAGTGCCCCGACTCTGGAATGACCTATCAAAATTAATCAGATCAGCTGACTCCATGAATTCTTTCAAAAAAACAACTCAAAACTCATCTGTTCACAAAGGCTTTTAGCTCTACTTGACTTTATTACCCCTCTCTCAGTTTACCTCCATGTCAAGATGCTCATGTAACCTGTGTGTGTGTGTGTTAGATCATCAATTGTGTTGTCTGTTAGGCTTTTTCTCTGAATTTACTGTCTTAATCTTCTTTATTTATTTATCTGGTTTAGTACAAGGCTATATACTGTATACCCTGCCGTTCTTTCTTAAACTCTGTGACGTGCCTTGAGCATGGGAAAGGCGCTATATAAATAAAATGTATTATTATTATTATTATGTAGTGTGGCAGTCGAGTTGCTTCTAAAACACAGGCCAGCATGGGTGTGTAGGCCGAGGGGACGATGGCAGCTTGGAGTGTGTAGCACCACAAAAGACCTGGGCAGTGTGATGGAGGCGTCACTGAAGATGCTGAAGGCTCTTTTTAGGGCCACACCAAGGTGACTGAATTCATACGTCTACCTCTCACAACACCCACATCATTACAGAGGCGTGAGAAGTGAGACAGAGCCGCATAATGACACAGAGATGGAGGATCAGGTACGCACTAACACTGGTGCAAGCTTATAATGGCTCACTTGCACTCCTTGAGTGTCTCAGTAAATGGAGATTCTGTTACCTCTGTGAGAACGGCAGCGTAGCAACCCTGGCTTCAGACCTGAGAGGGCCATGCTGTTTGGGATGCAGTGGCTACCATAGGGGAAGAGGAGAAGCTGGCAATATAAGCAGCTCTGTGAACAGCATGAGAGGGGGCGTGCAGACGTGGCACTGTGAGGAAGCACTTTACTGTTGAGGACTATTGGCCTGAGTGTGTGGCTTATGGTGAGCCCTGGACGTGGATCCTGGCCTTAGGTCAGCTCATGGAACAGGAGTGTGGCAGTCACCTGCCTCTGACCCTGAATGAGCAGAGTGAAGTGGAGCTGGCCAGTGTGGGTGGGTGGGTGTGTGGGCAGAGGTGACGAGGCAGCTGGGAGTGCATAGCGATCCAGAAGCCATGGCGGAGTGGTGTAGGTGTCACTAATACTGCCAAAGATCCATTTTAGGGCCACAGCAGTGTTCTGCCATGAGGTGGATGAATCCATTCCTCCATCTCTTGCACCCTTGGAGTTTTTACTATATGTTATAGTGTGATGGCTGAACAAAAATATTCATGTTTTTATGCAGAATGGAGGTAAAAAAAATGCTAATAACTCAGGAGTGAGCAAAGTCAGTCCTGGGGGGCCGCAGAGGCTGCAGGTTTTTGTTCCAACCCATTTGCTTAAATAGAAAACAATCCTTGTCAATAATAAGAATTACTTCATGGTCTGCTAGTGCTTTAAACTCTGCCATGTCCGGTCATTCTCATATCCAAGATTTTCTTCCTCTCTCTAAGGATATCATCCAAACGATTTGAAGTCTAAAACGGAGAAGTAATTCTCAGTCCTTCACTTTTTTCTCTTCACTTTCCTTGCAAGTATTTAATTAAACCAAATAGCGCACGATAAACGCACAGAGGTGTAAATGGAAACAAGCTAAATGGAGAAATGCCAGTTACTTTTGTCATTTGCAACTTATCTATACATATAAAGGAGAGTTGGGATCGGAGGGACTGTGTTTGTGGAGAGACTGAGAGTTAATGCGGGTGAGGGAGTCACGTCATCATCTCCCCTCCCATTCACGTCATTTCATTCACTTCATTTCGCTCCGAGCTGAGCTCTGCAGCTGACGCGGTCTCGCCGTTCTTTCTCCTTAGTGTTTAGTCTTCTCTCCTTTACTGATGTACTGTTTACTAGACGCAGTACTTACTGAATAGTACATTTTTTCCTTTAGTGTTTCTATTTAGTGTTTCTTTGTGTTTAGTATCTGTGTGCCGTGTTCCCGGTGTTGCGGTTTACTGTTACTTTCTACTTCGTTTTTGTACTTTAGTGTTAATAGACTTTTACTTTATCTCATTTACTGTTGTTTTTTACTGTTGTTCCCGGCGGTGTTGCCTTTTTTCCCGTTTCTATTTTTTATGTAGCATGTTCACGAATTAGTCACAGAGAAAATGTATATATTTTGGCTCCAGGAGGACAAACCAAAAATGTTGTATATAACGAAGCTCTATAAGTCGAATGTAGATATATAATTATTCCAAATACAGCGACTGCAGCGAATCGCACAAGGTCTGCTAGTTGCTAATAAGGGGCAATTAAAAACTGTTTAAGACTAAAATAAGCAACAAAGGGCTCAAAATCTTTACAAATGAGATTAATAAAATGAAGCAGAAGTTTTTCTTAAGCAATAATTGCTTCTTATGAAACAATTGGGTTGGAACAAAAACCTGCAGCTACTGTGACCCTCCAGGAACAACTGTATGGCCAGTGGTGACCAAAGCTGTACAGTGGCAAACGATGGGAAAAATATCGACTGAATGGAAAAAAGAAAAAACAAATCTCACGTCATTAGTTTCACATACTCCACATGTCGGTTATCCAATCGGATGCTCAGAACACATGCATTTTTTTCTAAAATATTTTTAAATAGATTCTTGCAGAAAAAGCAGCGTACATCATAAAGAGTGTCAAGTGTGCGCCAAGGGGACAGCTGAAAGGCTCTAGTAATGGTCATACCCTGCTGCTCCAGGAGTTGGCGCTGTCTACTAATGTCTTTTCTCCTCCTCCCTCAGACGGCTTTACCACCACTGACATCACTTCTGATGCCCATCCACCTGGAGACCCCCTCCTCCTGCACAGCTGGCAGATCTGCCCGCTTAGGGCAGTCACAACTGGACTTGCGTCTGCACAGATTAACCGCGTTTTCTTTGTTTCTGTTTTTCAAACACTTTTTTGGGGTTCACCATTTGGTGCCCCAAACCTTTATGCTGTTTCACCCATTTACTTTACATCAGGAAGTCTCCTTGGGGTTGCCTTTTTTTTTTTTTTTTACTAACCCCTACTTTCTCTGCTGTTCTTTTTCTGGTTTTCTGTGGTACTGATCTGCTCCACCACCTCCTGATCGAAGCACCGTGATGTCCTCACATTGAAGTCCTGAAGTCCACATGACCGTCATCATCAAGTTTGTCCATGTGAACCCAGAATACCATGAGGACTGATTGAATGTCATTTATGTTAGGGGGGCAGGGTGGTCTTGTGGCCTCGGAACCCCTGCAGATTTTATTTTTTTTTTCTTCAGCCATCTGGAGGTTTTTTCTTTCCCTGGCCATCGGACCTTACTTTTATTCTATCTTAAGTAGAATTGCCTAATTTTATTTCTAATATATTTTGTCTTTAGTCTCTTCCTTCATCCTGTAAAGCACTTTGAGTCTCATCATTTGTATGAAAATATCAAGTCAAGTCAAGTTGGGAAGCATGCACTGGTACCCACTACACGACGAAACAACTTGTGATTCCAGTTGGCAACCCCCATGCAGACACACGGTCCAGTCCCACCCTCCGGAAATGACCCCCTATCTGCAGCAGCCAATGTGTTACGTGGGCGACCCCTTGGCCTGGTCCAGCCACTCGGGTCCCCAACAATGAGGATCCTACGAGCCCAATCACCCTCTGGGAAAGTCACCACATGGCCGTAGTGCTGTAACTGACGCTCCCTCACAATGCAGATCATGTGCCTCATTCGGGACTCCATGAGCAACACAAAGTCATACCAACGGTACCCAAGGATTTTCTGGAGAGACGCAGTACTAAAGTAGTCCAGCCTTCGTCTCAGGTCACTGGATAGCGTCCATGTCTCGCAATCATATAGTACGACAGGAAGCACCAGGACTCTGTGGTGTATGGCCGGCCGTTCATCCCGGCCAGTACCCCCAAGCCGCCTGGTGGAGCCCTCCCTGCAGTGTGGAGGTCCCCCAAAGACCAGCAGGGCATCATGGACATTGGAGTTTTTATATACAGCCCTGCTGGATACCATGGTGGCCACTAAGAGAATCTGCAGGGAGGAACGAGGGCTATTTGCCTTACGCCCCGGAAGTACGTCCAAGTCACATGGACAAGGGGAATGACGTGCTTCTGGGGTGAAGAAAAGGACCCGGAAGTGATAAAGAATCACATGGACTGGGGATTGGGAACACTTCCGGGTCAAGGAATATAAAAGGACTGTGGGAGCTCCCAGACGGCGAGCTGAGCTGGGTGGTAGGAGAGCAACGCGTCTGGGAGTGGAGGATTGATTATTGTGATTGTTTTGAGTATATTAATGAGTATTGTGGAGGAGAGGGAGCTTTGTGCACTGTGCTGTGTTAATAAAGACAACATTTGGACTTTTATCTGGTGTCTGGCGTATTGGACAGGCCTGGAAATATGAACATATGCTACAGTGGTGTGAAAAACTATTTGCCCCCTTCCTGATTTCTTATTCTTTTGCATGTTTGTCACACAAAATGTTTCTGATCATCAAACACATTTAACCATTAGTCAAATATAACACAAGTAAACACAAAATGCAGTTTTTAAAAGATGGTTTTTATTATTTAGGAGAAAAAATCCAAACCTACATGGCCCTGTGTGAAAAAGTAATTGCCCCCTGAACCTAATAACTGGTTGGGCCACCCTTAGCAGCAATAACTGCAATCAAGCATTTGCGATAACTTGCAATGAGTCTTATACAGCGCTCTGGAGGAATTTTGGCCCACTCATCTTTGCAGAATTGTTGTAATTCAGCTTTATTTGAGGGTTTTCTAGCATGAACCGCCTTTTTAAGGTCATGCCATAGCATCTCAATTGGATTCAGGTCAGGACTTTGACTAGGCCACCCCAAAGTCTTCATTTTGTTTTCCTTCAGCCATTCAGAGGTGGATTTGCTGGTGTGTTTTGGGTCATTGTCCTGTTGCAGCACCCAAGATCGCTTCAGCTTGAGTTGACGAACAGATGGCCGGACATTCTCCTTCAGGATTTTTGGTAGACAGTAGAATTCATGGTTCCATCTATCACAGCAAGCCTTCCAGGTCCTGAAGCAGCAAAACAACCCCAGACCATCACACTACCACCACCATATTTTACTGTTGGTATGATGTTCTTTTTCTGAAATGCTGTGTTCCTTTTACGCCAGATGTAACGGGACATTTGCCTTCCAAAAGTTCAACTTTTGTCTCATCAGTCCACAAGATATTTTCCCAAAAGTCTTGGCAATCATTGAGATGTTTCTTAGCAAAATTGAGACGAGCCCTAATGTTCTTTTGCTTAACAGTGGTTTGTGTCTTGGAAATCTGCCATGCAGGCCGTTTTGCCCAGTCTCTTTCTTATGGTGGAGTCGTGAACACTGACCTTAATTGAGGCAAGTGAGGCCTGCAGTTCTTTAGACGCGTTGTCCCGGGGTCTTTGTGACCTCTCGGATGAGTCGTCTCTGCGCTCTTGGGGTAATTTTGGTCGGCCGGCCACTCCTGGGAAGGTTCACCACTGTTCCATGTTTTTGCCATTTGTGGATAATGGCTCTCACTGTGGTTCTCTGGAGTCCCAAAGCTTTAGAAATGGCTTTATAACCTTTACCAGACTGATAGATCTCAATTACTTCTGTTCTCATTTGTTCCTGAATTTCTTTGGATCTTGGCATGATGTCTAGCTTTTGAGGTGCTTTTGGTCTACTTCTCTGTGTCAGGCAGCTCCTATTTAAGTGACTTCTTGATTGAAACAGGTGTGGCAGTAATCAGGAAATTGAACTCAGGTGTGATACACCACAGTTAGGTTATTTTTTAACAAGGGGGCAATTACTTTTTCACACAGGGCCATGTAGGTTTGGATTTTTTTTTCTCCCTAAATAATAAAAACCATCATTTAAAAACTGCATTTTGTGTTTACTTGTGTTATATTTGACTAATGGTTAAATGTGTTTGATGATCAGAAACATTTTGTGTGACAAACATGCAAAAGAATAAGAAATCAGGAAGGGGGCAAATAGTTTTTCACACCACCGTATATAAATAAATGTCATTGTTGTTGTTTTTGAATTAAAGATAAGACTCTTGATCAAAGATTGAGGTGGAAACCTGTTGAAGATCAGGAGGCCCCGGGTGGTCATCGAGTCGGCTAAAGAGCGGGTCCTAAAACTACGATATGCTGATGACTTGCGCTTGTGGCTCACTCTTCTCAAGACCTTCAGGCCGTCCTCGCTGCTGCTGTTAAAGGTTACTGCAGGACAGCACCATCTGTCAATACCACCAACACAGAAGAAGGGGGTCATCCAGTGGGGCTCTAGAACACCATGAACACCACCAAGGTATGTCCACATTACTACTGTTTCATTTTTGAATACAATACAATACAATTTATTTTTGTTTAGCCCAAAATCACACAAGGAGTGCTGCAATGGGCTTTAACAGGCCCTGCCTCTTGACAGCCCTTCAGCCTTGACTCTCTAAGAAGATCTTCCCAAAAAAACCCATGTAGGGAAAAAATGGAAGAAACTTTGGGAATGGCAATTCAAAGAGAGACTCCTTTCCAGGTAGTCTGGCCATGCAGTGGGTGTCAAAAGGAAGGGGGGCAATACAACACAATACACAGAACAGAACACAAGTAATCCTCAATATAATATAATAGTGCAATAGAAATAATACAAGTACAGAGTAGAATTCAAGAGCAGATGATATTTTATAACACAATTTGAATTTGTTCAGAGTCCTGGAGACCTCAGCCTTCAAGCTGCGTCCCCTTTTGGCCATTCAGTGCTAGGCCAGCCAATTCAATGAAAGGACCCCTCTACCCAATGATTCCAGCGATCCTCCATCAGAGATGACTTTACCTTAGGCAGGCCAAACAACTTGGTAGGTGGGCCATGGCACCAAGTGCCACATTTGAGTACCGTGAAGAGAAACAGAATAGGTGAGGGTTAGTATCCAATTATAACTATCATGTTACTTATGTTTTAGTGCTAATGACCAACAACAGAGATACAGTCTGTACAGCTAATCAGCAGCTCTAGTCAGGGTGTGCTAAACTGAAGTAGTGAGTCTTCAGCTGGGATTTGAAAGCTGAGAGCGAAGGGGCATCTCTTATAGTAGCAGGCAGACCAGTCCACAGTTTAGGGGCCCTGTAACTAAAAGCTCGACCTCTCACTGTTATTTTATTAATCTTTGAAATCATAAGCAGACCGGCATCTTGAGATCTTAATGTAAGTTCAGACAAGTAAGTCAGACCTCGGCCATTTAATGCTTTATATGTTAAAAGGAGGATTTTGAAATCAGCCCTAAACTTAACCAGGAGCAAGTGTAAGGATTTAAGAACTGGAGTTATGTGTTCATACTTTCTTGTTCTTGTAATAATTCTTGCAGCAGAATTTTGGATTAACTGGAGGCCGTATAAAGAACAATTTGAAGCTCCAGTGAACACCGCATTGCAGTAGTCAACCCTACTAGAGATAAATACATGAATTAATTTCTCAGAAATCAAAATGATCTTTGTCCACCCTAGCCTTTTCATATCATTTTCCATCCACACTAACACGACCGTAAATACATATGATGTAGATGTTCACCTACACCAGGCATGCGTAGATCAGCAGAAACCTCCTTGAAGTGAGGATAGGACTTACTGTAGTGACTGGTATATTGTTTGCCTTTTGTGCACATTCACAACATTCAAAATGTGCAAAACGTAATACAGATAAGCATCATGAAAAGCAACTCCTCTGTGTCCACCATGTTGGAAAATGTTTTTTTTTTCTTTGAAGAGGGCTCAGTCTGCGAATGAGCCATTGTAAGGAGCAGGATTCAATCAGGGAATGGCTACATAATAACCATCGACGAATCAGAGCATGATAAGAGTCTGCGATTTCACATGTTTGCATTGTCAACCCGTCCGCATTACAATGCTTAGTCAACGTTTTCAGAAGTCTACGACTCTGGAGAGTATTTTCAAAAGTCTTCATTTTCCGGGGGTTACAAGCAGCAGGATATTGTGAAGGGAAGGTGAAAATGGAGATGAATGCCCATGTCTGTGTTTTTGCAGTAGCCTCAGTCTTTGCAATCAACCTTAAATCCAATTCCAATCATTTTGTCAGAGGACTGCAACACGGACATTGAAATGCAAAATCAGATGAAACGGTAGGCTGCCTTTGGGAGACTTTGGCGATGTGCCTTTCAAATAAGAACATCTACCTAGATGCCAAGGTTGCTGTACACCAAGCTGTCTACATTCCCACCATCCTGTGCAGCTGTAAAGCCATCTTTAACCAGCACATCAACTTACTTGAGCTTCCAAATAAGGTGCCCGCAGCACATTTTGAATCTCACTTGGCGTGATTGGGTGCTTTATACTGGCGTACCTGCAAAAGCCAACTTCACAAGTACTGTGGCCAAAATCATCCAACATCAGTTATGGTGGTTTGGCCATGTAATACGGATGTCCCACAACCAACAGCCCTGCTGAGTCGTGCACGATCAATCACATCTTGGTCAATGCTCAGCAGGTGGGCAGAAGAAATGGTTTAAAGACCAGGTACAGGTTTCCTGGAAAAATTATGGAATATGACCTGATGACCTGGAAGAGGCTGTGGCAGACTGTAGTACCTGATGGCAGCTCACTGTGGTTGGAACACTGGAAGAGAATAAGACAGCCAGGAGATGGAGAGATCCAGTAGGACCACACCAGTGGAGGCCACCATGAGCACTACAACCCGTAACTGGGCCATCTATAATAAAATATGTGATTCCATAACTGGACTGTTTAACCATCAGAAAAAAAAAAAAACACCTTTGAAGAAGAGACGTGGACGTCATCATCAGATACAATGGACACCCAGATTGGTCACCATAGACCCGTATTATATCATGGACTCTTTGTTTACCTCCATTGTACAGGAAAATATTAGATTAAATTGTTCTTCTTCTCCATCACTCCAACCTACATGGGGTAAGTAACATACCCCTAAAAATTATTTTGGGGTGGAATATTCCTTTAATGAAGCCAGCTTTTAATTCTACAGTGAGGCCGGACCCCCTCACTCTGTTGTAGATTTAATATTTATTCAATAAGATTGTCATTTTTGTCCATCACTCTACCCTCAGTAACCCATTATGACAAAGTGAAAACATGTCTTCAGAAAGATTTCCAAACTTCTAAACAAATCAGAAAGGGAACCCCCCCTTTATAGAGAAATTCAGACCCTTTGCTGTGGCACACCAAATTGTGCTTCCTGTTTGCTTTACTTTTCCTTGAGATGTTTCTAGAACTTGATTGGAGTTCACCTGTGACAACCTGGATTGACTGGACATCATTTAGAAAGACCCAGTCAACTGTGTATAGAAGGTCTAGCAATTCACACTACATGTCGGGACAAAAACAAAGCTGTGAACCTCCACAACCAAATAATGTTGAGATGTAGACCAGGGCAAAGGTACAGGGCTATGTCTTAACCTCTGAGTGTTTCCAGGATCACAGTGGCCTCCGTAATGGTGAAGCAGAAGAAATTTGGAACCACCACGGCTCTTCCTAAAGTTTGCTGTCCAGCCAAAACCAGACAAGAATGGCCAAGAACTAAATGGTCATCTTAACAGAGCTTCAGTAGTCTCCTGCTGAGGACCTGTTGGGAGAATGACCATCTCAGCAGCACTCCAACCATCGGGGGTTTACGGTAGAGAGGCTCGAGTGAAGACACTCTGGCGGCCCTCATGGGGTTGGCCAAATGGCATTTAAAGATCCTCTGGTCAGATGCAGCAGTGAATGCAGACATTACAAACAGGGATCTGGGTTGGGGTGTGGGGTGGGGGCTAAAAAACAACTCAACTGTGTAGGCAAGCCATCTGAGCCATTTTTATAATCAGAAACTTTACGTGGACCAGTGGCAAGTTCTGGAGGGGGTTGTGGTTCCTTGGTTATTTGGGCAGCTAGATTTATTAATAAAAGAATGTTGGCAGGTCATATGTCCCCATTGAAAATTAGAAGCTTAATTGAATGATGATTGTTCATAAATCTAGCACCGGGGGTCTGTCTTAGATTTCTATGGATCACATAAAGTAAAAGTGTTTGGGGGACTGTCTAGCTCTTGGATTCTAACCATAATCCCAGACCCCCCTATAGCTTCTCAGGTAGTCTGATGAGAAGATTATTGGACTCTTTGAATAGACCTTTAGATAAATAGATAGATATGAGAGGAACTATGGATAGATAGATAGATAGATAGATAGATAGATAGATAGATAGATAGATAGATAGATAGATAGATAGATATGAGAGGAACTATGGATAGATAGATAGATAGATAGATAGATAGATAGATAGATATGAGAGGAACTATGGATAGATAGATAGATATGAGAGGAACTATAGATAGATAGATAGATAGATAGATATGAGAGGAACTATAGATAGATAGATAGATAGATATGAGAGGAACTATAGATAGATAGATAGATATGAGAGGAACGATAGATAGATAGATAGATAGATAGATAGATAGATATGAGAGGAACTATGAGATAGATAGATAGATAGATATGAGAGGAACTATAGATAGATAGATAGATAGATAGATATGAGAGGAACTATGGATAGATTGATAGATAGATAGATATGAGAGGAACTATAGATAGATAGATAGATAGATATGAGAGGAACTATAGATAGATAGATAGATAGATAGATATGAGAGGAACTATAGATAGATAGATAGATATGAGAGGAACTATGGATAGATAGACAGATAGATAGATAGATAGATATGAGAGGAACTAGATAGAGACTTTATTAATCCCAAGGGGAAATTCACTAGTAGTAAAAAGTAGTCACCATGTCTGGTGAAGACCAGGCACTGCTTATCATCTGCCTAATGCCATCCAAATGGTGAAGTGAGGTGATGGCAGCATCATGATATGGGGGTTCTCCTCAGTGGCAGGGACAGATGGGGCTGGTTAGAATGGAGGGATAGGATGAATGAGGCCAAATACAGAGAGGTCCTTGAAGAAAACCTGCTCAGAGTGCACAGGACCTCAGACTGAGTAGATGGTTCACCTTTCATCATGACAATGACCTGAAACATGTAGCCAAGACAACACTGGAGGGGCTTCAGGACAAGTCTTTGAGAGTCCCTGGAGTGGTCCAGCGAAAGCCCAGACTTAAACCCCATAGAACATCTGTGGAAAGACCAGAGAAAATGGCAGTTTACAAACACCTCCCATCAGTCTCATGGAGCCTGAGATTATCTGCCTGAAAGAATGGGATAAAAATCCCCAAATCCAGGTGTGCAAAGCTTGAAGAGATTTATCAAAGAAGACTCAAAGCTGTAATTGCTGCCAAAGTGACTTCTACAAAGCACTGAATTAAGGATTTAAATATTTCTATGAGAGAGAGATTTCAGCTTTTGATTTTTTGCAAACCTTAACTTTATCATTATGGCTTATTGCACATAGATTGATGGGCAAAAATGACAAATTTCTCCATTTAAAACTAAACGTGCAGAAAGTAGAGCTCAGGGTACTTTCTGAATTCATTGTGTGCCCATTTAGTGCTCTCATCTTGTGTTATTTAGCTTTTCTCATTAGCAGTCTGTGGTTTTCTGAGGATGTCATTAAGGCCCTTCAGACTCGTTCCTGGCGGGCCAAAGCTCCCAATGCTTTCCATTTCATTCAGTTTGCTGATTAGAAGCCAATTACTGCTGCTAACACTATGTTGTTTTGGGCCTAATTTTCATTAGTTTATAAGCCTTTATTGCTTTTTTAACTCCTAAAACTGATGCATTCACAGTTTTTATTGCTTCCTATTTGCTTAATCTGCTGCCAAACTGCAAAGACCCCAACAGCGCACCAGCCGGGTTAGTTCCATCTGCACCTGCGTGTTTATCATGACACGACTCATTCATTGAAGTACTTGCACAAGAAGTGCTAGTTTAACGTCAGTCCACTGAACATCTTAATGACATCCTCAGAAGAACAGGAGCCTTAAGGAGGTGCAGAAATAAATGACATGTTTTACTAATAGCAGGAAATGACCTCCAATGTGAAGACTGGTTTGGAGAAAACACGTGCAACCACTGAGGCTGGAGACCCCTAACTTGTGTTACATGGCTGTCGTATTGTGTTTTAATTTCAAAGAATTGACCCATTTTGTGAACGAAATGGACCTTCAAAGCTCAGCACAAGACTGGAGACAACCCAAGCTGGGACACAACAAGTGAATCACCGGAGAAAGATGAGTGGTGGGTCTGCATTACTGTGTCTTGTGTTTTCAGTGCCTTCAGATTCACATTTTGTTATGTTGCAGCCTTGTGCTCAAAATGCTAAAATGATTTCTTCTCCTTCATCATAAAACATTCAATAGCCAAGAATGACAAAGTGAGAACAGGATTTTAGAAATGTTTGCAAATTTATATATATAAAAAAAAGAAATATCCCTTTGATGCAAATACTCAGGCTGTTTTTTACTCAGTACTTTGTTGAAGCCCCTTTGGCAGTGATTCCAGCTTCTAGGCTATGATAGATAGATAGATAGATAGATGTGAAAGGCACTATATGATAGATAGATAGATAGATAGATAGATGTGAAAGGCACTATATAATAGATAGATAGATAGATAGATAGATGTGAAAGGCACTATATATAGATAGATAGATAGATAGATAGATGTGAAAGGCACTATATAATAATAGATAGATAGATAGATAGATAGATGTGAAAGGCACTATATAATAGATAGATAGATAGATAGATAGATGTGAAAGGCACTATATAATAGATAGATAGATAGATAGATGTGAAAGGCACTATATAATAGATAGATAGATAGATAGATGTGAAAGGCATTATATAATAGATAGATAGATGAAAGGCACTATATGATAGATAGATAGATAGATAGATAGATACTTTATTAATCCCAAGGTGAAATTCACATACTCCAGCAGCAGTATACTGATACAAAAACAATATTAAATTAAAGAGTAATAACAATGAAGGTATAACAAACAGACAATAATTTTGTATAATATTAACGTTTACCCCCACGGGTGGAATTGAAGAGTCTCATAGTGTGGGGTTTCCTCAGTCTGTCCGTGGAGCAGGACGGTGTCGCTGAAGTTGCTCCTCTGTCTGGAGATGATCCTGTTCCGTGGATGCAGTGGATTCTCCATGATTGATAAGAGCCTGCTCAGCGCCCGTCGCTCTGCTACAGATGTCAAACTGTCCAGCTGCGTGCCTACAATAGAGCCTGCCTTCCTCACCAATTTGTCCAGGCGTGAGACGTCCCTCTTCTTTATGCTGCTAGGATTTGGAGATTTTCTGCTGTTCTTCTCTGCAGGTCCTCTCAAGCTCTGTCAGGTGGAGTGGAGACCATCAGTGGACAGATGTTTTCAGGTCTCTGCAGAGATGTTTATTTGGGTTCAAGTATGAGATCTGGCTGGGGCACTCAAGGACAATCCCATCCCAGAGATGTCCCTAAGCCCCTCCTCTGCTGTCTAAGCTTTGTGCTTCCTGTCATTGTCCTATTGGAAGGTGACCCTTCGGCCCAGTCTGAGGTCCAGAGCACTCTTGAGCAGGGGCTCCTTAAGGACATCTCTGTAATTTGCTCACTTTAGTTTTCCCTTAACTTTGCCTTGTCTCCCAGTCTCTAACCCAACACCATGCTTCACTGTTGGAGTGACATTGTGCAGGTGATGAGTGATGCCCTATTTCCACGAGATATGACGCTTAGAATTGAGGCCATAATCGTCATCGTGCTGTCAGCTTTGTCCAGGTGAGTATAAGCCTTGGGGAGCAGACAGATAATTGCGTCCTCCATTCCAATCTTTGTCCAGTACTCAAACTGCAGTGGGTCCAGGTGGTCTACCATGGAAGGACCAAACTCTCAAAGATGTTTATGATGTGAGAGGTAGGTGCCACTGGCCTATAGTCATTAAGTGAATAAGTGCCTGCTGCCTGATGGGAATTGTAGTCCCGTATCTGTGCTTTTCTGTTGGGATGACCCCTCCATTTTAGCCCCTCCCCCTGATACGCCATGTAGCCAGTATTTGAAGTTGGACCAACGACAATTCACATTCAAAATGTTGTGCAAATCATTTCAGCCATTTGTGTGTGACTGGCAAACAAACAAACAAGCAGATTACAGTTTTATTAATACAGATATCACATATATAATTTTTCAAATTAACCTTGGATTTGTCTCCCTTTTTCCCTTTTATGAAAAATTAAACACACACCATGAATATTTTTTCCTTTTTTAACATATGTGGACATTTGAGCGTCATTTAAACATTATCTTTAGATGGCAGTAATGCAACTGATGTCAAAAAAAAAAACAAAGAAAATTTGACTTTGCACTAATTTATTCAATGGGAAAATAAACAGAGACAGTATGGCATCTCAGTCTGTGAAAAAGTAAGTGCCCCCTTTGGTATAATTGCTGGCATTGGCCCGCTCAAGTAGGTGTTTCCCTAAACCTGTGTGATGTTTGTGGGGTATCTTGCATGCAAAGCTTGTTTCAAAATCCCCCCCACAGCATCTCGATGAGATTCAGGTCCGGGCTCTAACCTGACCATTCCAGAACCCTTCTTTTCTTTCGTTTCCACCATTCTTCGATAGATTTACTGGTACGTTCAAGCTCATTGATCAGATGAGGTCAGATGGGAGTCTCCGTGGACTGTGATGTTCGCGGATGACATTGTGATCTGGAGTGAGAGTGGACAGCAGGTTGTGATGAACCTGGAGAGGTGGAGGTACGCACTGGAGAGCAGGGGAATGAGAGTCAGTAGGAGTCACACAGAGTACAATGTGCGTGAATGAGAGGGGGTGGAAGGGTGCAACTCCAAGGAGCTGAGGTATGTGATGGTGCGGGTTAGCCCCACATTATTGGGTCCTTCCAGGTCTTGAACTGCCCATAATAAACTCGAGGGATGAGCCTAGCAAATGAGGACAAACATACATGGCAAAGGAGAAGCTGCATAGGTGACAGTGCTTTTATTAAAAGAATCCAAACAAAGTGTCCCAGAACGATGCAATGAGTCTTCCATAAATAAATAAATAATTCATAAAAACAGTGTCCAGTTCAGATTCAACATCCCAGTAAGTAATGCATTAAAATGAGGTTAATATCATTAAAAATCTCCAAACCCTGGTGCCAATCCTTTATCCTGGCATCTTAACCTGACTGGACCTTGCAGGAAGAGAAGATGCCAAACCAACAGCCACAGACAACCTTCTTAAACGGCCCGGGTGGGTCCCTGTTGTTCCTTGGCTCAGCAGCAGGACTCCCATCTGCACCCAGGCTCAGGTCCTTACTTTCCATGGCTCACGGTATCTGTGCCTTTCTGACTCCCGCTGTCTTCCTGGACTTCCGCGGAGAGTCGCTCGCTCCTCTGATCACTCCAGCTCCCTGAGACGCTCAGCCGGAGTGATCCACTTCAGCAGCCCTGAGTGTCTGCCACACACTCTCCTCAGGGGGCTCTCCTTCCTGGCTCTCTGCCTTCTCTCTCACCTGCTCCTGCGTAGAAAAGAATATTCTGCAACACATTTCTTTCACTACCTTCAAATTCGAAACTTTGTTACACAGAACCTGCCCGATTTTCCCTCACGTCCCACCTACCGCTATACAAGAAAAAATATTGCTCAGTCTTGAGGACTCAGAGAGCATTTCTGTAATGTTTAAAACCATTTTATAGTCCTTCCCTTTCAAATATCCCAGAGTACATTGGGAAAAGGATCTCTCACTCAACGTCTCAGAAAAGGAGTGGAAGGTGTAGCAATGCAGAGAATTCACTCGAGCTCCATATGCGCAAAGCATGCAATTATTCAACTTAAAAATGATATATCGAGCACATCTGTCTCGTTTAAAACGAACCAAAATGTTTCCAGGGCAGGATCAACCTGCGAACGCTGCAATCGAGCTCCAGCCTCACTGGGCCACATGTTCTGGGCATTGTGCGCCAAATTAACGTCATTCTGGACCAAAATCTTTAAGTGCCTTTCAGACAGCCTTGATGTCACAATCCCTCCTAGCCCACTAACAGCTGTGTTTGGTGGTCTCATAGAGGGGCTTAAAGTGGAGAAGGACAAACAAACTGTGATCGCCTTCACTACGCTATTGGCACGCAGACTCATCTCGCTCAACTGGAAGAATCCTAACTCATCTCCTCTAAGTCAGTCGGTAACTGATGTCATATACTATTTGAAACTGGAAAAAATCAAATTCTCACTTAGAGGATCTGTGCAGAACTTTTTCAAAACCTGGCAGGATCTGATCAGTAACATTTTAAATTGAGGAAGCAGGTTCTCTCCCCCCTTTTACTCCATTTATTGTTTTATCTATTCACTTATCTTTACTAGCTGTGGAAGATGACCCAGACAGGCAGACACGTTCAACTCACCCAACACACGTTTAATAACCATACTTTCTATTTACATCAGTGCCACACAACCCCAAAGTCCCCAAAAGTCCAGGCCACCAAGCAAATGCCTTCTTCCTTCAGGACGCCTCCTTGCCTCCTCCTAGACGTCGCTCTTCTTCCACCCGACTCAAGTCATCGTATGAAGGGAGGCGACCCCTTTTATATTCCCCCAGATGTGCTCCGGGTGCTTCCTGGCAATCTTCCATCGGCACTCTCCAGTGTGGCGGAAGTGCATCCCCAGAAGTACTCCAGGTGTCCCTGCTCCTCTTCCCCCCGGCACTTCCGGGTCTGACGAAAGTGCTGAGGTCCAGGGCTCCCAAAGCATTGGGGCGCCCCCTGGCAGTGACCACAGGCCCCTACAGGGTTGAGCTTCAAAGCTCTGTACCCGTGGTCCGCATAGGCACCAGGTCGGTCGCCCCCACATGGTCTGGGGGAAGCGTGAGCCCTCCTCTGGTCCTCCTGGGCGTCCTGGCTGGGTCATCCCCCCAGCCATCTGCGACATAGCATATAGTTTTACACTGCTGGCCTTGCTCTCTTTCTCAGGAATGGGGGTTGATTTGTTTCAAACCTTTTTCTTTTTGTAAAACTCGCATTATGTGTATGGAGTGTTATTTGATTTTAAAAAATTAAAATATACTAAAAAAAAGAATATTCTTAAAGTTGATGATTTGCATATATTCAAAGAGAATCATAAGCATACAAGGTGTGGCAGAAAAGTAATGAGACTGGCAACACTGCAAGCGATCTGGCAACGCTGTGCTGTTGTCCTTGATAGAGCACGTGTATCAGTACCCTCCCATAGCTCAGTGCGAGTTTCGACTCCTTCCGTTGACTACGTGATTTTTGTGACTGCTATTAGCGAAGTTGTGTTTTTGGTTGTGCGTCACGCAAAATGGAACAGCGGAATTTGGAGCAACGTTGTGCCATTAAACGGCAAGTGTGACGTTTGAAAAGTTAAAACAGGCCTATGGGGAACATGCTTTATCCCGAGCTCAAGTTTTTCGGTGGCACAAATCATTTTTGGAAGGCAGAAAACACGTTGAAGATGAACACAGTTCAGGGAGGACTTCAGCTTTGAAAACCAATGAAAACATCGAACGTGTGAACACTCTTGTGAGATCAGACCGTCGTTTAACATTAAGAATGTTGAGTGAACAATTAAATTTGAACAGATTTACCGTTCATCAAATTTTGACTGAACATTTGCACATGCGAAAGGTCTGTGCCAAAATGGTGCTGAAAAACTGCCCTCTCCATAACAGAATTTTTGACCTCAAAAGGCATTCCTGTGGTTCCCCAGCCCCCTTATTCACCGGACCTCAGTCCGTGTGACTTTCCTTTTCCTAAACTGAAAAATGTCCTCAAAGGACGTCATTTCGGGACTTTAGAAAACATCCAAAAGAGTGTAACGGACATGCTGAAGACCATACTGGTTGAAGACTTCCAGCGCTGCTACCAACAGTGGGAACAACGTCTCCATCGGTGTGTTGCTGCCCAAGGGAACTACTTTGAAGGGGATAACATTGATGTTTGAAAAAAATAAAAACTTTGGTAAATAAAAAATCAGTCTCATTACTTTTCTGCCACACCTCACTTATATGAAAATAAGTCTTTTATCCTAATGCTGGCGAGCTTTGTCGGGCTGCATGGCCTGTTCTCGTCTAGAGTGTTCTAACGTTCTAATTGCACGCTAGTATAACGACGGTTAAACCATAAAAAGCCCCTGCCTGCGTATTTTATTCATTTTCTCTTTTCTGCTGTAAACCACCAATATCTATATCTTGTTGCTAAGCTCAGAAACTTTAGTCACGGACACTGTGTACTTTGAGAGGGCCAAACAGGCCATTGTTTTAAGAAATGCAGTCATTCGGGCTTTGGCCATGAGAGAAGACCAGCTGGGCCTCTGCCTCCCTGTCTGTCTTGTCTGTCTGTCTGTCTGTCTGTCTGCCTGGACAGGTGATGACAAGTCAAGGAAAATGTAGTTTATAAGAAACAACGTTATTGTTTTACTGTTTTATGGGCGCAGCTGCCCCAACCTCTAGCCCAATATCTTACGTGTGGGCCTGCCTGATTCTGACTTACTGGTGGGAATCGATTGATAAATGCGTTTCTGACGCCTGCACAGGGTATAAAGTAATGATGGCAGCTTCGGTCAAGTGGTGGATATTAGGTAATGATGGGAAGAGCCTAAAGGAGGAGAGTTTTTTGCATACATATTAAGAATTGTAATAAACGTAAGCTCGCTGAATTTGCTAATTGCTCATTTCAATCGATTTGGGTCCATGTATGTATCACACAACAAAGCTTGGTTCTACTGCCTTCCTGAGACTCCAGGTATCTTCTCTGAGCAGCGTGTTTCTGACACAACACCTGCACCGGCGCTCCCTCCCGTCTTCCAGCCTGGTTTCTCTTCTGTCCTTTAACCTCTGCTTCCTTTCGTTCACTTTCTGTTCTCTTTCCACCCTTCTCTTCATGTCGGCTCCCCTTTAAATGCCTCCATGAGTGCAGCGCCTCAGTCGCAAACTGCAGAAAGGCAATTAAGACAGAACAGACCGTCGCAGGCAGGCGTGCTCCGTCTCAATCAGCACACCGACCTCCTGCAGTCCCATGGAGGTCAAGCTGGCTGTCCAATCAGTTATTTAAAAACGGATCAGCTCTGTCGCCACGGACCCACCATACCACACAGTGCTGAAGGGAGATGAATTGAAATCCTTGGGTTCGACAGTCCAAAGCAATGGAGAGAGTGTGGCAGAGAGGTGAAGAAGAGAGTGCAGGCAGGCTGGATTGTGTGCAGAAGAGTGTCAGGAGTGATTGTGATAAAAGAGCACCTGCGAGAGTGAAAGGGAAAGTCTACAAGACGGAAGTGAGACCAGCTATGATGTATGGCTTGGTGTTCCTGTAGGGGGCTTTTCAGGACGGACGACGATATCACCCATCGGTCCGCCGGCTCGTTTGGCTGCTGTCCAAGTCTTTTTATACTGTCTTCTCCACGTGCAGACCCTTACTTAGGTTCCAAACAAGGCCAGGAGAGGATTCGATTTCATCTCTAACATACAGAAATAGTACAATGCCCATTTTCGTAGTTGTTCTCTTCTCGCTTCAAATGCTTGCCTAGCAGTTCTAAATGCTGAGAGCCCCTGTGTGCTAACGTTGGCCCGGCCTGTACATGTGAGTGGATTTCTAAAATAATTTTTGTACAGAGCACAGTGACATTAAACTTACATTCTTATTACACTTGGTGACGGTGGCACTGATGAAAAGACAGAGCTGGAAGTGACAGAGTTGATCCTCCGATTTTCACTCAGAGTAACGAGGGCAGACAGGATTAGGAATGAGTATATTAGAGGGACAACACAGGTATGACCGGTTGGTGACAAAGTGAGATAGGAAAGATTGAGATGGTTTGGGCACATGCAGAGGAGAGATGAGGGGGACATCAGGGAGGAATGTTGAGGACAGAACCGCCAGGCAACAGGAGAAGAGGAAGGCCAAAGGGGAGGCAGAAAATGATGTAAAAGACAGGAATAGATGGAGACGGATGGTCTGCTGTGGTGAACCCTAATTGGGAGCAGCCAAAAGAAGAAGAAGAGGTTTAGACTCATATTGCAAGGTCCATTCTTGGCTGAACATCAATCTGCTGGTGGACGATCTCACATTTTGCTCACTCAATGTCTGCTTAATTGAAGGATTCATAGATAATTCTATGACGGAGGACTGTCCAAGGCCTGCCTCATGCAACACAGCAGCCCCAAACCATAATATTTCCATTGCCAAGCCTTCACACACTAATACGCTGACACAGAATCACATTTCCCATTCCTTTGGCATAGACATTTTGTATTTTATTTTTCTTTAAACGTGTTTGTAAGTTTTCGTTCATTTTGGATGTACTCTCTACCTATCACATCTCCACCAGTGCCATTGGGTCAACTGCAGGGTCATCAGCTAGGAGCCACCCTTGGCAGATGTTTCGTCTCTTTAAACCCAGAACATCTCCAGATGGAAGGGCAGCCATAGGGACGACTCCCTACCTCTTCTAGCAGCTGACCATAACATCCTTTTTATTCCACCATCGCATCTTTTCTTTTTAAACCACTGCTAGAAAGTCCCTTGCTCAACACGCTTCTTGAGTGTCTTCTTCTGTCTGGACCCAGTGATTCCAAATGCCTTTCAGGAATTTTTGGGTGGTTGGGTGCCAACCTCTGTACCCTGGTAGGCAGATGCCTTGCATCTTACTTCTGTGCATGCCACTGACACCTCATTATACTTTTCAGTCTTCCTCTCAAAGGCTGCTCTCCATTATTTCGTTCTATGGGACAGAGAGCTCAAAGATGACCACTGCCCTGGTACATGAGGAACACCAGCAGGACAACATCTGTGGCAATCTCACGTGGGAATTTCATCTGTTGGTTCAGGTCCACTCTCATGGTCCACCTGCACCGTGGTGTCAGGACAAACCACTCCTTCTGGTTGATGTTTTGTGTGCTGGCTCCTTGGCCTGATGAAGTGTGGAAATGGACAAGCTGGTGTTATTCAGTTTGCGTCTTTCTTCTTTCCACAGGACCTGGCCACGATGCCATCAATACCGGCTCTGGGCCGAAGCCTCCTTGCCTCCTGAAGGAATGTGCCGCAAGCAGTGGCGTAGCTAGGAGGGGGCGGTCCGCTGCGGGCGGCACATTTTTGGGGGCGGCATTATTGGCCACAAGGCTTAGTACAATTTGTGGGTAAGCAGCAGGGTTCGGAAAAATATCACTCATGTATGAAAAAAGTCAAATTCTCTGATTTTTTAACCACAAATGCTAATAATGTTCAGACTGTCCTTCTGCATCAGACACAGCAGTTGAAATGTATGAGGCAATGACAAAAATAAACAGAAACGTTACACCGATAATAATTTCTAGGAAGATAAACAGCTAATTTACAATTTATAATTTCGTTATTAATCCAAATGCGTTCTTGCTCTGCGCCTAAAACATCCCCACCTATCACTTGTACCCTACTTTGGCTGTGGTTTTCGTAGCGTAATTATATTTATTAAATAATTAGAACACAGCTTATCAGTGCATCTATAATATATTCTTGTCTAGTTGATGCTTATAAATGTATATAAAAAAAAATGTGAATTTCCCCTTGGGATTAATAAAGTATCTATCTATCTATCTATCTATCTATCTATCTATCTATCTATCTATCTATCTATCTATCTATCTATCTATCTATCTATATAGTGCCTATATAGTGCCTTTCACATCTATCTATCTATCTATCTATCTATCTATCTATCTATTATATAGTGCCTTTCACATCTATCTATCTATCTATCTATCTATCTATCTATCTATCTATCTATCTATCTATCTATTATATAGTGCCTTTCATCTATCTATCTATCTATCTATCTATCTATCTATCTATCTATCTATCTATCTATCTATCTATCCATCTATCTATCTATCTATCTATCTATCTATTGCTGTTTCTTTATATATGAATAAATCTATGCAAAATGTATCTTTATTTTTCTCTATACGTTATTTTAATTTTCTATTTAAATAGTTTAACATATTCAGATATGTTGGAAGGCGGCAAATTGAAGCACCGCCCCGCCCCGAGTGGCACGAACCCGAGCTACGCCACTGGCCGCAAGCTGAGATTCTGGGCGACAGAGAGGTGGCAGCTCTCCTCTGAACCATACCAGAGATGTATGTTTCTGGGACTTGGGAGGGTGTCGTATGTCGTCTTAATGAGGAAGCTCAGTCTTGCCAGAGGAGTCATCCACATGTCGGCCCATGTTTTGTTGGTGATGGCTCCTCAAATGTCCACCTCTGTTGTTGCTATTGGCTTACAGCTTTGATCTCGTACCTCTCATCGTCCATTCTGGTCACTTCTTAAACAACATCAATTCCTTGTGGCTTTAGACCTCATTCTTGGAGCTTCTTGACACCTGAGCCCTGCCCTGCCCTGCCTGGTTCTGACCGCCCGACTTTCTCATGGTGCTTCAGCTGACTGACAGCCTGCTCGGCTGCTTGTTCTGTACTCCATCTGCACGCTGTACGAACTAAGGGCTTGGCTTTCTGTATGAAAGGGTCAGCTGAGTCCTTCAGCTCGATCAGAAGCCTCACCTTTCCCTGATTGTAGCCCAAGTTGAGCCATTTCAGTGTTAGCTGGATTGCATTTTTTTTCCCCAAACAGGGCTGCATTAGAGATGCACAGAGGAAGACCTGGCCATTATTAACGTGCTGTAGCTGTAAAACTATCTTCTCAAAATCCATACCAGAAGAATATCCCTGGGCATAGCGAATCACCTCACATATCGCACACTTTTACTAGACCCCTAAAGTCTCTACTAAATAAAATGTATGACTGTCCTGTTACTTTTAGGAGTTTTCAGCTTTTAAAATAGACGACGTTTGTGAGATATTGGGCCTTGCTGTATTGTGATCCCTTCCATGCCTGCTAGTGACTGCTTGTGTGACCCTGGCCTGCTCAGTAAGTGCATCTGTTGATTTGCTGGAAGCAGACTGCAGTTAGTCCATCCATCCATTATCCAACCCGCTATATCCTAACTACAGGGTCACGGGGGTCTGCTGCAGCCAATCCCAGCCAACACAGGGCGCAAGGCAGGAAACAAACCCCGGGCAGGGCGGACTGTAGTTAGTGAAGATGTTTAAAGCTAACCATTTTGGGCACAGTTGTCCTGTTCTCTTTAAGTTTTTCCGTCACAAATGCTCATTCTGTGTTTCCATAATAAGTGCCAAGTAATGATACACCCCACCGATTATGTGCTCTAATGATAGTTTGACAATGGGTGAATCATTTTCTTGGTCTCAGAATTACGGTTTGCTCACCAGGCTGTTACCCAGGCCCACCCAGCTTTGCAGTTTCTGGCCTCGCCTCGGAGCCAAACTTCAAGTAACACTTCCTTGCAAGTCATTACTTTGTACTGTAATGAAGAAATACTGTATCTGGACGTGGTAGCCCACCGGGTTTGGTTCCTGGTGTTCTCAGTACAGAAGCATTTCTCACCCTGACCACGTGCTTGGTTAAAGGGGCCTGAGATCACTGAGGTCACAGAAGTTTTATTTCAACCTGAAAAGGCAGAATTCTGAACACGGAAGTTATTTCCCGTGTTGCACCCACTGCTTCCCGTATGGGTTAGCAAATCTGAATCCATACAATTGATATGGAAAGTATTCAGACCGCTTTACCTCCTGCACAGTTCATTGTGTACATTTATTTAAATTAAAATGTATACATTTGTCTTTTTTACCTTATAGAAATGTGAGGTTTCAGTTTTTGATTTCTAATAAATCTGTAATCTTTTCTGAAACATATTTTCACTTTGTCATGATGGGTTATTGTGTGTAGATTGATGGGCAAAAATGGCAACTGTACCCATCCATCCATCCATCCATTATCCAACTCGCTATATCCTAACTACAGGATCACGGGGGTCTGCTGGAGCCAATCTCAGCCAACACAGGGCTGGGCGCCAGCCCACCACAGGCAACTGTACCCATTTAAAATTAAATTTACAATACAATGAAGTGTGCAACGTTGTCATCCGAGGTAATAACAGGTCAATAACTACAATAAATATTGGGATGCCAACCCGGCTGTCACCGTTGACTTCAACAACAAACCTGCGCTCAGTGGCACGATCACAAACAGAAATGTCGCCCTCTGGTGCTGTAACAGAAAACTGCTGCCTGTCAAGGCTTCTTATTGCAGCTCAATGGAACTCCAGCTCTCTGGCCAATGAGCCGTCCGCAGGCTAGAAGGGGCGGAGTTAGTCACTGGGTGGTTCTCAGTACTGCGGAGGCAAAGGAAGATGACAGAGTTAGTGGCAACGCCCCCTCTTGGCCTGCAGTGGTACCTGGGAGGAACCCGGATGAGGACCCTCTAACATGCATTTGTGATAGTAGAAAATGAAGGGGTCTGAATACTTCCTCAATTCAATTTATGTTTGTAGTGCTTGGAAACTATTGCTCTTCTGAATTATGAGCCCATTGTGCTGATTTGATGCTTTATTTGTCTCTGACGTACACTTACGCGGTCATTAGTGATGTTATACAACTCAAGGATTTTCTAGTGCTCACAAGGCCTGTTGAGATAGTTAGTGGATGTTTAAGTGTTGGTGCGGTGGATAATGTGGTTGTTGTGATGGAAGATTTTGCATATAACTTGATAAATGTTTTGTATGTGTTTATTTGTAATTTAGTGTTACTTTGGTGAGAGGCATTTGTGTTTGCCACCCCATGTTTACGACTTTTCTTTGTAATTTTACGACAGGATTTGGGGGGGATGTGTCTTAAACCAGTTTGGCGAGTGTTTCTTTGCTAAAGTCTTTCTCTCATCTCCCAAATAAAGCCAGGTTAGCTTATTGGCTGTAGGGCTTGGACAGAAAACCTATGAATTTGCTTGCTCAACCACATTCTCACTCTTACCAACATATGATGAAAAAAGCATCTCTCTTGCTAACCTGTGATGATGTAGAAGTACATTTCCCTTGTTAACAACTGATGAAGACCATCACACCATGAACTGAAGACAACGCAATGAAGAGCACAGCTCAGCAGCCATTTTGAACAGACATATGGCTGAAAGCTGAGCACCAATGATGCCTTAACTAGAGACATTAAGTAACTACAAGTCTGTGTGCCGTCTGAGCTACACATCACCATTTTATCAGGTTGTATGGCTGCCAATATTCAAATGTACTTTGCATTTTGTTATTATTTATGAATATTATCAGTAATACATTATTTTATGTGTAACTTAACTCCTGCTTGTCTTTTTACTACATCTAATTGCCTGAGGTTACAGATATAGAGGGGAAGGTGGGGTTAAGTTATATACAATAATACCTTATAAACAGTGGTAAGTCTGTGAGATTAGGTATTCATAAAGTATCTATCTATCTATCTATCTATCTATCTATCTATCTATCTATCTATCTATCTATCTATCTATCTATCTATCTATCTATCTATCTATTCTAAGGCTACATATTAATAATACAATAGTGGAAAGTACAGCAATATATATATTACTCTACCAAGATAAAACAGTGGTGACCTCAGAAGTCCAGAGTCCTGGCACAGATTGGTGCAGGTTGTCATTTGGGGGGATTTTACACCTGCTCTCGATGGCTGTGTATCCTTGTTTTTTGCCATATGCTCTGATTTTCTTCCTGCATCCCAAAGACAATGTAGATTAGGTCAACTGACAACTCAAAAGTGGTCTGCTGCCAGTGGCCTTTTGGCCTGATACCCTATACCAGTGTTGCCAGGTCCCTAAAAAATGTATAGCCTAAAAAAAATAGATTTGCCCAATGCCCGAGGCAAAAAACATGACACATCGGAAAGCAGGGGGCAGTTTCAGAACCGAGGGAGTAGTTACGTACCATCAAAGCCCGAGTTTCCTTAGAGATATTTCAGACTGGGTATAGACCAGCGTTTCTCAACCTTTAAGTATTTGCGACCCAATGACAGTTTTAATCGCGTCCTCCTAACATTTTTTTGAAATGTAGATGCATATTTTATTATACCTACTGTGCCAGCCCCGGCCGGGACACCCAGGAGGACCGGAGGAGGGCTTGTGCCTCCTCCAGACCGCGAGGGGTCATCCACCCTGGTTATGTTGGGGGCCTCAGGTAAAGGGCTTAGAAGCCCAGCCCTGTAGGGACCCATGGCCACCGCCAGGTTGCGCCCCGGTGCCTGAATATCCTTGGAGCCCAGCACTTCCGCCACACCAGGAAGTGCTGGGGGGAAGACGACAGGGGACACCTGGATGGCTTCTGGGTGCGCAGCTGGCACTTCCGCCACACTGGGGCGTGGCTACAGAGGAGTGCCGGGAAGCAGGTGGAGCCCATCCGGGTTCCTATTTAAGGGGCCGCCTCCCTTCAGTCGATGGTGGAAGTCGGGTGGAAGAGGACGGAGCTGAGAGAGGACGGGAGGAGGTTAAGAGAGAGGCACAAAGACTGTGAGGCCTGGACATTTGGGGGAACGGTGCAAGAGGCACTGGGACGTGCACGGACGTAATTATTGTAAATTTAACTGTAAATAAACGTGTGTTGGGTGAACTTAAGATGTCCGTCTGTCTGTGTCCGGGTTCAAGTCCACACTACTTAACTTTTATCGATATTTATCTAACTCTATATTTATTGTTCTAGTATCAGAATGTAATTTAAGTTAATTTGTTTTGGTTTCAACAGATGTATTTTTTCATATTTTTGATTCTTGTTTTCTTTTTCCGTTACTTCGCGCCCCCCTAGGGGGGCCCGCCCCACAGGTTGAGAACCACTGGTATAGACCATCACACAATGGGAGGTTCGGGGTCCCCCTCGGAGATTTTACAACATATACAAGTGGGAATAGCAGAGAAAGGGGTACCTGATGGATGAAAAGCAAGTTAGAAAATGGTGGGTGAAAATAGCTACAAAAACCAAAACCAGAGAAAGCCCATTTTTTCCCAGCAGACGATGATCAGAAGTAGCCCAACTGGGCGAGAGATCTGCTGACCTGGCAGCACTGCCCTATGCAGTCCAGAGCTTCATCACTGACTTGTATTTACTGACATGTAACCTCCCAGAACTTTGAAGAGAGTTAAAAGGGACAGCAGCTTCTCATGTAGTGTGAGTTTCCTATGGAGAAAACCAAATAACACGAGATGATGGGACAATTTGGTGTGTCCCTCATTGGGAAAATATGGAGCATGTCACTTTAAAAAAAAAAATACGCCACACGCTTCCATAGTGATGTGACAGAGAGGCCTAAAGAGAATTGATTTTACTGTTGGCTGACAAGCAACACGCATTATGCAGATAAACACATCAGGGAGAAAAGGGGCTTTATGGAGCAGAATGGTTTGGTTTTCCACCCCAGAGAACCTTTATAACCGCAGACAAACTCACTTGAGTGACTTTCATGTGTTGCAATTGTGACATCAGTAGAAAAATGAATTTTTGGGTCAGTTTCACGAAAACGTGTCCATTTCGCTCATCACTGTTTGCACGTGAGGAAACACCTTGAGGATCCATCCGGTCCCAGCCACAGGAATGAGCGGCCCAAACGTAACGCGGCAAAGTCCAACTGTCTGATGGGACACCGATGTGCCGGGGGCTTCTTCTCTCCTCCAATTCCCTGCTTCTCATTTCTGTATCACAACTGTATGTCATCTCCAGTTTAGTTTTCATGTGATGCTCCGCTCTTTGTCACATTTGGCATGAAAACAATTAAACGTACAAAGCCTATAAGGCGTATTCATCCCCCTCGGAAGATTTCTCATTTTATTGTTATACAACATTGAATCACAGTGGGATTAAATTGGCTCTTTTGATCAACTGAAAAAGACCCTTTAATGTCAAACTGAAAAGAAATCTCTGCAAAGTGGTCTAAACTAATTACATTTATATATACAGTGAACCCTCGTTTATCACGGTTAATCCGTTCCAGACTCTACCGTGATAAATGAATTTTCGCGAAGTAGGATTGTTTATTTATAAATCGAATATTTTCGCAGTTAGAGTATAGAAAACCTGTTTACGACCTTCTAAATACGTTTTTTAACATTATTAGAGCCCTCTAGACATGAAACAACACCCTTTAGTCACCATTACACTCGTATTACCCAATATATTCGACAAAATAAGAGAAAATAAGACATATTAGACGTTACAAATATCATATTACTAGACTCACTCGCCTTTAAAGGCGACTGACTTTTATCTTTAATTTTTGTGCGCTCCACGTGTACATCAGGCATGTACGTGTAGGGAATGAGAACATGAAAGTGCCCATTTATAACATCTCCCGAAAACCTACGTTTTTTATCCCCTCAAGTGCCTGTCCAAAGTCGTACAATGTCAGCCCGAATCTGTACCGCTAAAGACGGAGTTTCAGGATATAGATGAGAATAAGCAAGCACCATCTCCCTGATATTTACTACGCGGTGAGGCATTTCTACTCCATCAACATTAATTATTTCCAGAGACATAATTTTGTCTATTTTTCCAGCGCATCGTGCACAAAAGCAAGGGAACGATGACAGCACCAGAACTCTGCTCACATCGCGCCGCTTCGCACCTCAAGCTGCAAGTAGTAAGTCTGTGATAAGCGGAATACCGCTACGCTTTGCACTCACGGGACAGAAGGACAATCCCGACCGCTCTTCTATAGTAGATTATTGTACTGTACATTTAATTACACACAAACACACACAGTTCTTACACACAACCAATAACTTATGAAGGCACGACCTCAGTAGGAGAGTCTTCAGAGGTGGTGCAGTATCTTCAGCAGGTGCGTCGTTGTCTTCTTCCACTGAAGGAGTACTAGGAGTAGGCAGTGGGTGTCTGGGTCGCGGCTGAAGAACATCTTGATAGGCAGTTGCTGGCGCTGTCTTTTCATATGCGTGAGGAGGCTTTTGTAGGGTATTGCCATCTTTAATCATATCCAAGAGTTTCACCTTCTCCTGGATAGTAAGCATCTTCCTCCGGCGCTTAGTTTTATTGTCAGAAGGCTTAGAAAAGCAGCATGTTTAGGAGCCATCGTAGGGCTTAGATAAAAGTTCTCAGAAAGCGCATGCGTAGTGACGTAAGCGTGTATGAGAAAAAAATCGTGAAAGTTGAAGCGTGATATAGCGAGGGATCACTGTACATATACTAGGGGGCTTCGCCCCCTGCTCGCTTCGCTCCCCAACCCCCGTGTTTGGTTTTCCGGATACACACTTGTAAGATGTTTTTTTCTTTGAATTGTTGCTATTTCATTAGTTTCACTTTTATTTCAGAACTTTTGTAAAAACAATATTTGGAATCGTTCGTGTCCCAGTATGCTGAATCTTTTAAATGAGGTCTGTGAGACTTGTGTTTAATGACTTTGTACCATAATTTAAGATAGGTGTCTCTGTTTGGAATTTCAGCACAGACAAAACGATCGACATCATCAGCAGTTAATCATTGTTTTTGCAAAGTAATCAATAAATGCATGTGAGTTAAACCCCGTTTTTGAAATCCTCTGACTTAAACTAATTTCCTTTTGTTTGCATCAATGCGATCTTTTTTTTTGATACTGTAGCGAATGACGTAATAAAGTGTCACAAAAGTTCTAGTTTAACAATCGCCGACTTTGTAACCCCAAACACAACTTTCTAGCACCTTCTCCAACCCCTCCTTCCCACGGGTCTCGCCTCCCCCTTACTGCATCAATCAGCACCCAGCTATCAGTCCTCCGTTCTGCACTCTGCCCTCCCTCAATCGGACCTAACAGTCACTTAAAACAAAAAAAGGCTTCAGCTTGGCTGGGACGCTGCAATACTTTCGACTGTCACTGCTTTCATATTCTGTACCTTTCTCTGCATGTGTGTCGCGCCCTGGGTCTCTTTTCTCCGCGCTGCTCTTTCTTCTTAGCTGAGAGCACAGGATCTGTGTGTGCCACGTGACTTTACATGACTGAATGCTTTGCTGGCTGTCCGTGGTCCTATCTGATAAGAAGGATGTGTCTTGCAAGAATCTCATGTTCCACGTCCCCGCGAGACTGCCCTGGGACAATCTCTTGGCACCAAGTCTCATGTTTATGGTCCCTGCGAGACGGTCTGTGGCCAGTATTTTTTGTCAGGCGGGTCTTTAAAATGTCTTTCGAGAACTTCCGAGAAGATCACGTATTGTCGCCTTGCTTTTACATTCCAGGATTTTTTTTTATATATATAGAGCGATACACTAGAGGGCTTTGCTCCCTGCCAGCGGCCGTTTCTCCGAAACCCCTCTTAAACGGTGATGCAATGGGAAACCAATAGATTTTTTTCTAACCCCTCTTTGCTTGAGCATCTGCTGGTGTGCTGCTTCTGCCCTCACGCATGGTCTGCAATTCACTCGCCTACCTCCCCTGCCAGCGGTAGGCACCGTTGTGAAGACGGGGGCTGAGCGGACCCCAAGGAGACGGGGTCGCTCCTCCGAAACCCCTCTTAAACGACGAAACATTGGGAAACAAGTAACAGTTGTTTTTTTTCACCTCCTCTTTGCTCGAGAAGCTGGTGGCTTGCTGCTGCTGCTGCCGCCATTTGCAGCGTGATCTGCATTTGGTGCGGAGCTTTGAACGTTTAAAAGCCTGTACAGCACCTGAATTTTCAACCTCTTTTCGCGGTTCCTTTATTTCCCAGAGTAATATTTTCAGATTGTTTGCGCTAATGTGATGTTTGCACTCATTTTTGGAGACGCACACAACCGTCTCTACAGCCTACTCAGAATGTCAGTCCTCCAGACCAAAATGACTTGTTGATGACAGAGGTCCGACGAGAGTGACCAGACTGGTTTGAACTGACAGAAAGGCTGTGGTATCTCAGACAGATGACCACTCTGTACAGCTGGGGTGAGTAGAAAAGCAGCTCAGAATGCACAACATCTTGAGATGAATGGGCTACAACAACAGGAGACCATGCTGGGGTCCACTACTGGGGCTCACTAAAGCTGGGCAGTTGAAGACTAGAAAAATGTAGTCTGGTCTGAGGATTCTTTACACAAAGAACAATAGACACTTGGAATAAGCTACCAAGTAGTGTGGTAGACAGTAAGACTTTAGGACTTTCAAAACTCGACTTGATGTATTTTGGAAGAAATAAGTGGACAGGACTGGCAAGCTTTGTTGGGCTGAATGGCCTGTTCTCATCTAGATTGTTCTAATGTTCTAATCTCAATTTCTAGGTAGTGCACCATCAACAAGAATCCATTTGCCCAACCTGTCCAAGCTGATGGTGGTGGTGGTGTGATGGTGTGGAGAAGGTTTTCTTGGCACACCTTTTAATATCAAGCAGTCGCCACATGAATACAACAACCTATTTGAGTATTGTTGCTGACTATGGCTACAATGCACCCATCTTCTGCAGCAAGACAATGCACCATATTACAAAGCAAACTGGTTCCAAGAACATGACAATGACCGCAGTGTTCTTCAGTAGCCTTCCCAGTAGGATGTGGCAGAACACAGCATGAATGTGCAGCTGACAAATCTGCATAAGTGGCGAGATGCAATCCTGTCAACATGGACCAGAACATGTCCAACACCTTGAGGAATCCATGCCATGAAGAACTGAGGCTGGTCCGACAATGGTGAGTGAATGTCACTATACCAGTGACATTCACACTGCACTTCTGCAGCCATTTTATGCACATGGGATGATGCATGCTGTCCGGAAACGGAGCCGCATGAAATCAACTTATTTTATTTATTTAGATTTGCAAGTGTTGCCTTGTGATGCCTCAAGAAGTCACGACACTCTAGGACCCTTTACCAAAGAATGAATAAATGAATGATGGGGTCTGTAGAGGGGCCGAAGCCCAGATGTCTGTGACCTTCCAAACCCGCGTCCTTTGATTTAAAGTCACTGCAGCCTCAGTTCATGGACGTGATGCCGCACAGGCAACGGCTGCCTGTGGCAGAAACTGATTTTATTTGTGTTTTCTGCAAAAAGGACAAGATTGTTAAATGAAATGAAGCGAAAAAAAAAAAAAGATACCGGGTGATAATTACGAAGAGAGCGCGTTTTTCATTAAAATTCAATGACACATGGCATCTTTTAATTCCGCTCGCCATTCTCGGGCAGGATGACGAGCACAGAGCGTGCTGGCGAATTGGCAGGCCGACAGGATTTTATAGGAGACCGCCAGCGAGACCTCTGTTTCCATGGTGACTGAGCTGCGCGATAATGCAGGCTGCAGTGTTTATGGGGAGAACCGAGCGAGCCAGCCAGCCAGCGAGCAAGTGAGCGAATTTGTCCTTTGGTGCAGAGCAAATAAAAAAAAAAAAAAAAAAAAAAGGCAGGCTTGTTCTTCCACAAGAATTATAACTGAGGACTCTCAGCTGAAATTGAATGGGGGGTGGTGGGCTTCATCAGCTGACTTCACATCATTAATGAAACTGGAGACACTCGCAGCATTTCAATCACAGGAGCCAAGCCTGGAAAAGATTGTTGAGAATCGCGCTGGCCGTGCAAACCACTTCTAGCTATATATGTGTGTGTGTGTGTGTAATGGTGGGCAGAGGGTTGGATCTCCAGTGATCACTAAGGACCCAGGCGAGCCCCTCATCTCGACTGCACTGTTCTCTGTATGTGTACCTTGGCAGGCAGGGAGGGTGGTGGTGGTGGTGGTGGAAGGGGGGTCCTGCAGTCATAGAGATAGGAAGCCCCAAAATGAGCCCCTCATCTCAGCCGCTGTGTGTGTGTGGGGAGGCAGGGGGGTCGGATACCATGTAGTCAACTCCTCTGAACTGTGCTTGACTCAGTGTTGTGGGGGCTGCGTTCTGCAGACGCCTCATCTATTCCTGTGTCCCTTTAAGCACAGTAAGTATGGAGTGCAGGTTCTTAATGAAGTGGCCGGTCTTGTCCACACCTTCACTACATTTACATTTTTTTAACTACTGCATTTGTCCAACTTGACTTGCAAATCACAAGGGCGTAATTGTTTTGACAATAAAAAAAAAAGTCCAAGGAACTGGTGGTGGATTTTAGGAGGTACAGGCCCCTCATGGACCCTGTGATCATCAGAGGTGACTGTGCAGAGGGTGCAGACCTTTAAATACCTGGGAGTGCAGCTGGATGACAAATTGGACTGGACTGCCAATACTGATGCTCTGTGTAAGAAAGGTCAGAGCCGACTATACTTCATTAGAAGGGTGGCGTCCTTCAACATCTGCAATAAGATGCTGCAGATGTTCTACCAGACGGTTGTGGCGAGCGCCCTCTTCTACACGGTGGTGTGCTGGGGAGACAACATAAAGAGGGACGCCTCACGCCTGGACAAACTGGTGAGAAAGGCAGGCTCTATTGTAGGCATGGAGCTGGACAGATTGACCTCCTTGGCAGAGTGACGGACGCTGAGCAGGCTCCTGTCAATCATGGAGAATCCAGTGCATCCACTGAACAGGATCTTCTCCAGACAGAGGAGCAGCTTCAGTGACAGACTGCTGTCACCATCCTGCTTCACTGACAGACTGAGGAGATCGTTCAGACCCCACACTATGCGACTCTTCAATTTCACCCGGGGGGTAAACGTTAACATTATTCAAAGTTATTGTCTGTGTTTACCTGCATTTTTATTACTCTTTAATTTAATATTGTTTATGTGAATATCCCCTTGGGATAAATCTATCTATCTATCTATCTATCTATCTATCTATCTATCTATCTATCTATCTATCTATCTATCTATCTATCTATCTATCTATCTATCTATCTATCTATCTATCTATCTATCTATCAAAAACACAGAGCGATGATGTGACTGACTCGGTCTGACATTGAACCTGCAACCTTGCTCCTTGTAGCCCCTTAGCCATTAGGACTCTCTTTATAGCACCTTTCTTAACACAATGTCCAGGTGCTTTCATCATCTCGTCCATGCCTGTGGTCCCATCTAAGTTACTGGCCACTATTCAGTTCCCTCCAGCTCCCTTTTCTGCCCTCTGCCAGTTTTTTCCAGCTGTCCCCATGTGTGGCCAATCCTCCTCATGTCTGCCTCCACCTCACGGCACCAGGGGATTTTTGGCCAATCCCTCTTCCATCTTCCCTTGTGGGTTCCAGGTGAGGGTTTGTCTTGTGATGCTGGTTGCAGATCCAATCCACCTCCAGCATCTTTGATGGATGTCGTCTCCAACGGGCTGCTGTTTAGTTCGTTGCTGATCTTATGTGGCCAGTGAATCCTGAGAATCCTTCTGAGGTAGGTGTTGATGAAAACCTGGACTCTCTTCATGGTGGTGACAAGTTTCGTCTCCATAAAGTAAGACAGGCTTCACAATGGTGTTGGAAACTCTGACCTTGATTTTTGTGTTGATTTCAGAGGATCTCCAGATGTTCTTCAGCTGAAGGAAAGCTGCTCTTGCTTTGATGATTCAGGTCCTAATATCTACATCTGTCCCACCCTGTCTGTCGATGATGCTGCCAAGGTAGGCAAAGTTCTCCACCTCTTCTAGTGCCTTTCCTTCCAACATGATGGACACTGCACAGGCTGTGTTGACCTTTAGAGCCTTACTCTTACTTCTCTTTATGTTGAGCCACAGATTTGCTGAGGTGTCTGCTACAATGCTGGTCTTTTCCTGCATCCGTTGTTGGGAATCTGAAAGAATGACCAGGTCATCCAGCTGTGTCCAGAGTGTCCACTGGATGCTGTGTTGCTTCTGGGCTGTGGATGTCTTCATGTCCTAATCTATTGCCAACAGGAACCAAAAGGGCATAGCAGACAACTTTGCCTCACTTCCTTTTGTACTTGAAAGGCATCTGTGAGTTGCCCACCATGCACTATCCTTCAGGTCAACCCTTTGTTGCTGTTCCTGATGATATTTGTCAGGGCTGTCTTAACAGCCCCTACCTACACAACCACTCAGCAAGTCACAACATACATAGATTAGCTTTGTGCCCCTATGCTTGTGTGGCCCCTGGGCAACTGCCCAGTGTGCCCATGCGTTAAGATGGCCCTGATATCTGTGATCTTCTCTGGCACCCCATTGTGTCTCAGTAGCTTCCAGAGGGTCTGTGTACCCACACTGTCAAACGCCTTCTCGTAGTCAATGAAGTTAACGTAGAGAGGTGAGTTCCAATTCAGCGATTCCTCTCAAAATGATGTGCAGTGTTGCAATCTGGTCATCGCACGACCTCTCCTTGCAAAAACCAGCTTATTGATTTCGGAGTTGCGAGTCTACTGCGTCTTTCATCCTGTTCAGCAGGACACGATTGTACACTTTTCCTGGGATGGACATTAGTGTTATCCCTCTTTTGCCTGAGCAAGAACTGAAATGGCCCTTCTTCAGAAGCTCGATGAGGTGACCTTCTTTCCATTCTGTCTGCACTCTCTTTACATTTACCATATCTTGCTGAAGAGGGGATGCAGCAGCTCCACGCTGGTTTCCATGTTAGCCTTCAGGGCTTCTGCTGGGATGCTGTCGGGTCCTGTAGCCTTGTCGTTTCTTAGCTGTTTGATGGCACTGAAGATCTCCTCCTTCGTGGGTACACAGCGGTCTTCTACCGGCAGATCATCAGCTGATGGCAGATTGACCAGTGGGTGTCTGGGGGGCCGGTCTGTTTAGCAGTTCCTCAAAGTGTTCCACCCACTTGTTCTTCTGCCACTTCTCATCTGGTATTGCTCTACCATCTCTGTCTTTCACTGGCATCTCTGGCTTGGTGTATTTTCCTGAGAGCTTCTTGATAGTGGCGTACAAGTCCCGTTGTATTGCCATGGTAAGCTGATTCTTCAGGTGCTTTACACATTCGCTACCATTTTAGTTTTATAATGTGAACACTAAAGGCCATGTTACATTGCATGAATTTTGTGGGGATCTTCAGTCGCAGACTTCATTTACATAATCTTAGAAGTTGGGGGGAAGTCATGGGGTGTTCATATTATCACCCATCCATCCATCCATTGCAGATAAACTCACCATACCTGTAAACCCTTTGCATAGGCACCAGCTCCACACAGTTTAATGAGTAGCGTCTTTATAGACATTAGGCTGATGAAAGATGGCAGTGAGACAGAAAGGTGGGTTTAGGAGCCCTGGGACCAGAAGTGACATCATACTCCCTCAGTTTGTTGGTTCCCAGACGTCTGAAGGAAGGATAGGAGATGCATTATAAGTTAGTGCCACCCCAAGGCTCGGGGTGGAATTACAGGTTGACAAGCCCTGAAATTGTCTGTGTGTGTGATACATGCAATATTTTGGAAATGTGTAAAAATGAGCTGGAAAGTCATCACCTGGTTGTATAATCTGACATTCCCAGTGATTTCCACATGATAGTTTGATTTACTCAAACAACGCAATTAGCAAAATGCAGCTTTACATCCCCTCCAACTACAAAGTAGATGTGGTGACAAAGAGGGATGTGCTGGGCACTGCAGAGTCATTTGATTTGGTGCTTTTCTACCACCCAGAGCAGGACTGCTTACATGTTTCTGTAACATTAGCTGTTGCCGGTAAGTCGCTCAGGACCACTCAGTGACACAGTGGCATGGATGTCTGCTTTAAAGAGAGCCTTTTCACCGAGTTTGCCGTCCATTGCTCTGTACAGGTAGATTACAGTTGTTTCCATACTTCCACAACACATAGGCTGGCAGATGTGGTAGAAATCAACATTATTAATAAAAAAAAGAAACCTATCCTCTACCAGGACAAGTTTGATAAATCAGGCAGGAGAAAGCTTGTCCACTGCGTCATTTATAGGGAGCATCCTTCACAGCAGTCTGTTACAGAATGATCACAGAATAAAGGCAGAAGCTCATACTTATTGATAACTGAATGTACGTCAGTGCCCAATTAATGCGTACACACCTCCTGACATTTACTCTGATTGGTTCGTTGACTTACACCGAAATGACTTATTGAAATAAAACATACAGTAATCCCTCATCAACTTTCGCAGCTTCACTCTATCGTGGATTTTAAATGTAAGCACATCTAAATATATACCACAGATTTTTCGCTGGTTCGCGGATTTCTGTGGACACTGTGTCTTTTAATTTAGGTTACATGCTTCCTCAGTTTGTTTGCCCAGTTGATTTCATACAAGGGATGCTATTGGCGGATGGCTTAGAAGCTACCCAATCAGAGCATGTATTACATATTAACTAAATTTCCTCAATGATATACGATATTCCCTTCCGCGTGGTGCTTGATTGTTTGCTTTTCTCTGTTTCTCTCACTCTCTCTGACATTCTCTGTGCCTGACGCAGGGGGTGTGAGCAGAGGGGCTGTTTGCTTAGAAGATACGGACGCTCCTCTGCAAAATGCCGCTTTATCGCGGTGCTTCGGCATACTTAAAAGCACGTATTGATTTTTTGATTGTTTGCTTTTCTCTCTCTCTCTCTCTCTGACATTCTCTGCTCCTGACGGCGCTCCTTTGAAGAGAAGATATACTGTATTTGCATTCTTTTAATTGTGAAAAAGAACTGTCATCTCTGTCTTGTCATGGAGCACAGTTTAAACTTTTGACTAAAGGGTGTTATTTCATGTCTAGAGGGCTCTAATAATGTTAACAGTGTGGGAGAGTTTATGAGGGCTTAAAATATATAAAAATAACCATACAAACATATGGTTTCTACTTCGCGGATTTTCATCTATCGAGGAGGGAT